>NW_024429266.1:93471040-94071040 GCF_017639785.1 Mesocricetus auratus
ATGTGGAAATAATTAGATTAGTAGCAATAGGTTGATAATTAAGACAGCACTAGCCAATAAGAAGCACAAGTTACTGACCAGCATTTTTATAATTAAATATAAGTCTCTGTGTGTTCATTTGGGGCAGAAGGGTGGTGGGACCAGCCGGAAAAAAGAACCTCACGTTACATTCTATAAAGTGTAGTATTCCCAAATCAGCCAGATCATGGATTATCAGTTGGGATGCTACAACAATGTTTCATAAATAAAGAAGCTGAGAGACAGCAGAGAGGTAGTTCTCATAACTCATGGTGTAAGCAGTGTCAGAAGAAGAAGCCTACTTCAGGATCTTTTGATAGTATCCCCCACTTCCCTCCCTCCTTCTCTCTTTCTTTTCCCTATTATTTTATTATTATTATTATAATGGATTAATACTATATCTTAAGTCTCAATATGCAGAACAGGCTAGCCTCAAGCTTGAAGTATCCCTCATGCTCCTGCCTGCACAGGGTTGTGATGATAAGCTTTCACCAGCATGTGTGACTATTTTTGTAATGCTACTTATTCTATTTATAAGACTTCTGCCCTACCTTCCTATACCATAACTCTGGATTTGGGGTTTCAATCTAGGAATTGGAGGTGGTAAAAAATATCCTGTTCACTACACAAAGAAAAAGAAGACTACAAATGGAAAAGATTTAGTTCAAGAATTCTAATAGTTAACTGCAACAAGAACAATATCTATTATACTGTAATTAACATTACCAATAGTGTGAATCTCTCTATTGTTATACTCTGTCATAAACAGTCAATCAGTTACTTCCTTTTTTCCTTCAATCACCTCAAATCCAATGCAAAGACATGCCTCTTTTAGTCATCTTTTATTAGAGTACGATAATCTGAATAAGGCAGCAGGAAGCATGGTCACAATCAGTTGAAAAACAAAGCGAGAAGAAAGAATTAGAAAGGAAAATAATAATGAAAAAGGAAAAGCTTCAGAGAAGAGGCAATTAATCTGCTCCTAACATTTTGAACCTTCCTTGAATATTTGCACAGACAGTGAACAAGCACCCTGCCTATAACTGATAGGCATGTCACAGGGAATCCTCTATGAGTGCACAGATTCCAGCAGAGGAATTAGAACTGTAGTTTACTATTGTAGCATATGAGCTGTTTTGTTGTTGTTGTTTCATTTGAAAAGGAGAATGTTAAAGGAAATATAGGGATGAAGAGATGGATCAGTGTTTGAGATCACTTGCTATTGAAGGCAACCTCGATTGGATGCCTCATACCTATATAATGGCTCACAACAGTCTATAAGTCCATGGTGTCTAACACCCTCTTCTGAGCTATATGGGTACCAGACAGCACACAGATGGTGCACAGACACGTATGCAAGCAAAACACTTATATACATAAAATTAATAAATCCAGAAAGTTCAATTACATGTTCCTAAATATATAAATATATCCCATCAGTTTACATAATACGTGAAACAGCAATTAAATAAGTAAGGCTGAGAGAGAGCAAGGGAAGGGCTGGAGATAGGAAGGAAGTGGAAGGTGCCTGTTGTTATTTCTGGACATTCTCCTGTTGCAGGGTACTGAATTCCTGCTGTTCTCAGACACTCAACTGTAGTCGTGCATAAGTCATCACAGAATAAAGGAGAGTCTGTCCACTCTTGAAGGTTGTTCAGCCTTACTGCTCATGCTCATCCTTGTGCCTTTCTCATGACAGATACAGAAGTAGCTCTGTTCTTATAAACATGCTAACTATAATGAGGAAAAATTTCCAACCAGTCATTTTAGTTTCATGTTATATCTAAGCATGCTATTCAACACAATGAACTAAATGCAATCAAACAAGCTCTCCACATCTCTATGTGCTATGTAATTAAAAATGGTTGCATTTCATTTCATCAAAGGCACAGACATTCTGAGAAAACCAAGATGTTGATGTCTGCCAGCTTGCAGGCAATTTCTTACTTAATTCAGCTCAACCACAGCAGTTACTATGGCAAATTGTTCTTCAGTAGAAAAACCTCCATGATTTAATGTCACAGAGTGGAGCCTTAAATTCCAGAGAAAATTAGTCTAGATCGACGTGTTGGCAGGTTTGTTTTCTCTGTTACTTTTCTTCTTTCTTTGTAGCTTGTGCTCCTTAGTATGTCTTTGTGTGTGTGTGTGTGTGTGTGTGTGCTCACGCATGTGCGTGTCCAGTCCTGGTGTATTTTCTCATTACCCTCACTTATCACCCAACAATTTCTAAACATTTCAAGCGTGATTTGGAAATTCCTGTGTTTCAGCTACTTGAGTTTGTCTTCTGCTACATGTGGCATCTAAGTTTCAGATCTTTTCCTTTTGAGTTTTTCCTAGTATAACTGTTTGATCTCTCCCAGAGCACTCTGGTAACTTGAGATACAGAGTGGTTAATGTCTATCCTTGGTCCAGGCATCATTGCTTTTGCTACTAATGTTCAACTTGTGATAAGAACTCACCATTGACAGAGTCTACGCCAAGCAGAAGTGAGTCCAGCTTGTACTTGACTTATTAGTGTCTTTCCTTTTCTCTCCTTTCATTGGTATAGTCTTTGAATTTTTATTTTATGGAAACAATTAACTATTACTTTATTATTGTAGTCATCTCTGTAAAATATCCTCAGAAATTTGTAAAAAATAAAACCACACTTGTAAAGGGAGGCTCTGGTACCATTCTGTAAAGAAGCTTTTTCTTTGAGAGAAACCTTTCTGCCAGCCTGGTTCTAGAGCCGCATCAGTCCCAAATAAACACACAGGAGACTATATTAATTATGAAGCTGTTGGCCTTGCTTGTTTCTTACTGACTAACTCTGACTTAAGTAATTACCCCATAATTGTTAATCTATGTATTTCTCTTACCAGAGACGTTTCTGGGCTTCCTACCCCATGGCGTTACTTCTCAACTCTTGTGTTTCTCCTTCCCAGAATCCTTCTGGACTCCTAGTCCCACCTATCTAGATTCCTATTGGCTCAACAATGCTTTATTAACAAATGTACAGGTCTTCCCCCATCACACACTAACCTCCCTTTACATACTTACACATTGCTTTTTGTATTTTATTTGCTAAGAGGGAGCTCCGGATTCCCTTAGACCCATAGGAGGTCAAGTCTTTAAAATGGTTCTCCTGCTAACCTCCCAACATCTTCACTAGGCCTACAAGTTATTTACTATTGCCTACGTTTCAGTTTTAATTTGCATTCTAATTTTAGAATATAGTAGCACCTTATTTTTTCCTGCTGGAAGAATTTCCGGTGACCAATGTCTTTCTAGTCATCAAGTAGGACTAGAATGTAACATATAACGTAGTGTGTTTAGGTTTATATAAACTTCCCAGCTGACCTACTCATGAATGAAATTTCAGTGATCTCCTTTCTCTGTTAACCCATAACTACATCATGTAAGAGGATTTAGCTTACTAGAGTGATAGCCATGGACAACATGGAGATTTGGAGGCTGCTGTTTGCAGCTTACTCAAGCCCAATGTTGGTTGTTACATTTCTAGTTCAGCAACAGACTGCTTCTGGACTTGACTTGTCTCACACCTCCTTGGCTTGATTTTGGATAGAATGTATTTTGATACCATGACAGGGTATTCTGTCTTTACTGTAGCCCGTATTTTTTTTAATCTTTGTAGCACAATCCTATCGTTTTGCAACATACTTCTTTTAGGATTTCTCACAATAATTTTACACAGCACAGGCTCATCTAAAACATATGAAAGATAGCCACAGAGTATGCCTAACTTTCTGTGTTACTTGGTTTATATCCCAAAATCTTCCAAGGACTCTTCCTTCTTTAGACCCCAACTTGTCTTTCAGTAAACAAATGGGGGAAACTATTTTTCAGGTATGAGATTTGATGCATGAATTACATTAAATGGCTCAATGGATGATGTAATTTTTTCTTGGTAGGCATTGTAAATGAAACATTTTTTCTAACTATGGGATGAATGTTCCAAATGATCTTGGAATATTGATCTGTACAGATATTTACTCATGAGTCAAAGCACATTCTCAACCTCATATATTCTCAACCTGATAATATTATCAAAGCTTCTATTATACTTGTCAATTTTGGTTCATCTCTTTTGGAAAAAACAATGTTTCCATATGGAAAATATTTAGATACCTGAATTTTTTTGAGGTTTGAGGAAGTGAAGGAACCTTGGCAGGGATCTTATGCTCCCAGACACAATGTTAATTCAGATTTTGTATTCAATGACAGTCAAAATATCTACACATCTCCCTTTTCTAGCCCATGAGTACTTGACTAAACATTTATATTTTTTTTGAAAGGAGTAAAATTTTCATGCGTTCATCCACTAGGTCTACAGATGAATCTTCCTCACAGACCATTAGCCTCTCTGTTGATGAATAAATGGGTTCTAAGTGTGAGAACTCAGATGTGAAATCTGGTTTTGAGATCATGACTTTACTAAACCAGTTTGCTTAGGCTTCCTAATGATCCATCATTGACTTATTTGGTTTTCATAGATAGAATAGTAACCCTTCAAAGTACCCATCAATCTTGTTCCTATGACAGCATTATTTCATCAAGTATCTCACAACTCTTCACAACTGAAGCGCTTCTGATTCTCATGCTTACCCATTGTTCAAAATGATAATTGCAACTTCTCACCATTGCTTGTTAAGTATACCCATATGATCTCTACTTCTTGAAATGCAACAATTCTCATTTTTATCAAAAGTGAGGCTAGTGAGCACATCTGCTTTAACCTTGGCTTGTACAAGGCCATCATCATTGAACTTTTTGAAACATTAGTGTTTCTTTGAACCAGAGTATTCTTGCTATCTTGATGAATGCAGCACCTTCATGGCCTTACATCAAGGTCAGACTTTTAACCATTATGTGGTACTTTCATTTTATTATGTACAATTCCTTGACAGGTTTTATATTTCTCTATCATTTTAATAGTTTTTAAAGTACATTTCTCTATCATAATTGTGAGACATTAATTTTCCTAAATGTGCAAGAATTAACATAACAGAGGGCTAAGGCCATTTCCCAGGGTCTACCTCAGGTTGTTGTTGGTGTTATGTTGATAATATTTCAAATTTAAATTTCTGTTCCCTGATTCTTGTCCAGTACCCTGAGCAGCAATTTCTATTTGTACTTTGTTCTTTTCTGTTGCTTGGTCTTTCTTGGATCCTCCAGGTGCTTCACCATTTACTATTCCATTTCTCTTAGAGGTCTTTTTGGTTTTGGCTGACAATATATAATATGAAGCTTAGATATTACTTTGTGGTGGTCAGAGAGGGAGGAGTGAATAGATCATAATATGAGAAAGAGGACATACCCATCCTGGTAAACCAAACACTTCTGACTACTTCTCATAATACTCTTGCTCTATGAAGAGCCCAGACATTCTGTATTCAGTGACTTTCTACATTATTGGGAGGAATCTATAATGTATTCTTACTGTTTCCTCCAAAGCATTCCAATTATCCTGATACACATTTGAGTTCATTTCCACCCTCTGATGTCTAATGTTAATTTACTACTCTAATTTTTCCAACATTGCATCCGAAACACATCCAGGAGCTCTTAGTCCTGCACTTAACCGAAGTGATGTCATCATCGCTCCCTGCTAGTGATCCACATCTACAGTTCTTTGCTTCCTAGGAACAAAGCCAAGGTAAAAATCATGGATCCAATTCGCTGGAAAACAGATTGAGAAATATCCTACAATTTTTGTGACAGGGCTTTCTGGGAGTGATCATAATAACAGCCTTTGCAGAATCTGGACAGAAATGGTTAAACTGAGAAGCAATGAAAAGAAAACATTAACCGAGTCAAGGAGGTTCTGGTCTTAAATGGCTTTTCTGTGTCCTTTTGATTTGAGGCAAGGGGTCAGAATTTATAATACTCCAGTAAAGTGAATGGAAAAATGGCACCCGCATTTGGGTCATCTTTCTCCAAGTGTGTACCAGTTTTGAAGAGGGATTTATAATATGCCACCAACAGGTAAAAGCCTGAATAGTAGGAGGAACAAGTGCTGATGTCCCAGGCAGCAGTAGAGAGAGGCCAGAGATTTCTGAAAAAGAAAGAAATTTAAAAAATAGTCATTTTGAGAAATTCAGAAAATAACCAGCCTACAGAACTTCCAACTCATTCTAATCATGAGAAACAACATGGAACCTGTGTGCAGAGGAAACTCATTCCCAGGAATGGGCTTGGTAGAAATAGTGCTCCTATGAAATTTGGACCTCTAGGTCAAAGAAGAAGCTGAAAGAAAAATGACTGAGAACCAAGTTCTTCTCAGTAGGGCAGAGGTCTATCAAAACTATCAAAGTACAATTCGATACTGAATTTATAGCTAGAGTTGCTGTAACATAAAAACATTAAAATTGTTTATTAACCGCATCTGATAAATTATAAACTGTATCACTGAAATCAGAAAACCAGAAGTTAAGAAAAATAGATAAATTCATTTTGCTCATAGAGGAAGGACCAAAGCAAAGTTTATGATATCTTTCCTTTGCATTACAAATTTTTTTCTACAGAACAAAATGCTACATCTTGAGTTTGAATATATGTTGTAAATTTTGATAAACACTAATAAACAATGAAAGAGGCAGGAAAACTTAGACTAGAGATCTGGGTCATAATAGGTCATGGAAGGACATACGGTTGGGTGAAAGGGAAATATTAATTTATTGGCTGTAGTTACCTATGTGACTGTAAATGGTGAGGGATGCTTGTGTAAGGATTCATTGGTTTGAGTTGTTATTTTAAAGATATTTGGTCTCTTTTTATCAATGCTGTTTTGTTTTATCACAAATCTTTGGCAAATATTTCTGTTTATGAGCTGAAATAAATTTGAACAGAAACTTTACAGTTTTCTTTGTGATTACACTACAGTAATTTCAGGACTGTTTTCCTTGGGAGTCTGGATGGTAATTACTAAAACTCCAAAGCTAATTATGTTGTTATGCTAGTGGGACTGTAGCTATGGATGAGAAGGCTTTTCCATTAACAGACTCCATTTGTAAGCAATCCAGTTCTACTTTCACCCTAAACCTTTCTCTCTTACTTCCCACCCCTGTGGGGACAGACAGAAACCGTAATTCAACTGAGATGTCTCTCTGAAGAAGTTCTTTTAAAAAGTTTATGCAGTTTTCTTCTTTTTGTTCTAGAGCTTTCAATTGTGCTGTTAATTCTCTAGTGTGACTTTTCTCCAGTTTCTTCATGTGAGCACTTAGTGCTATGAACTTCCCTTTTAGCACTGCTGTCAAAGTGTCCCATAAATTTGGGTATGTTGGCCGGGCGTTGGTAGTGCACACCTTTAATCCCAGCACTCGGGAAGCAGAGGCAGGTGGTTCTCTGTGAGTTCGAGGCCAGCCTGGTCTACAGAGTGAGTTTCAGGACAGGCTCCAAAACAATACAGAGAAACCCTGTCTCAAAAAAAAAAAAAAACCAAAACCAAACAAACAAACAAAGCAAGAACATCAACAAAAAGTTTGGGTATATTGTGTCTTCATTCTCATTGGATTCTTGGAAGTCTATAATTTTTTTATTTTTATATCTTCCTTGACCCAGGAATGGTGCAATTGCTCGGATTTTTTTTTTGTGTTGATTTGATTTTTTGGTCTCCAAGAGAACTGAGATTTCTCACTAGGAATGTTTTATTGAAGAATCACAAACATAATTGTTGTGAAGAGTGAGCATCTGACATCCACACGTAGGAAGCTGTTCTCATAGCTGGGAAGTAGTGCAGAGTGGGGTGTGAGGCTTCTGATATACATGCATCTAAATATGGATGAAGTCAGTGCAGCAAGCGCCTCAAATCAAAGCAACGACAGCTGGAGCACTGACAAAAGCATATTTAGGTAAACAAAAGAGCACATTTGCTTAAATAGAATGTCACAAATTCAAATAAACAATTGTGCCTTTGAATGGGCTATGTTTGCATTTTTTCACTAATTCATGAAGTGAAAATTAAGCACATTCAAGGCAACCCTGTAACAAAGAATGTAAACGGGAATGTCAAGAGAACCCAAGCTGAAGCTTACACAATGGAAACCGTGTACAGACATTATCTTCAAGAAAATGGAAAAAAAGTGCCAATCTTGCCTCCTTTCATCATTCTTAGTTTTCACACTTGGAATAGAGCAAGATATATTATGTGTGTGATAGTGTAATGGGAAAAATACATTTCTCAAAATAATTCTAGATTTCTGCTGATAGTACAGTACTTAATGATAAAGTTCCACAACAGAACATTTGTGAAACAATTAAACCATACCTGTAGCATGTAGAAACCCTTAAGTTTTGTTTGCAAGGTGCCTTTGATGGACACTAGTTCCAATTTTGGTTCTCTTGTTTATAGGAAGTATTGATTTTGCACAAGATATCAGTTATATCAGTTTTTAATATTTCATGTTCTAATTTCCTTGAGGCTTAGATGCCCTGGCTATATCAAAAGCATAATAATGCTGTCACACAGTTTGAGCAACTAAGTAATGTAAGGAAAGGTGCTATGAAAAGAAAGTGCTTACAGCACTCTACAGTTTCCACAGGTAACTCACCAGAGATATTAATGATCAAATGAATCAAATATTTTCTTAAAAGTTGAATGTAATCCTTAATCTCCATCACTTAATTTTTCAAAAATCACTTATTTGGTTATTTTTGATTCTGTCTGTGTAAGTGTATGAGCACATGTGAGTAGTTGTATACACCTCTGCACATACGCAGATGCCAGAAGATGGTGTTTGTGACCTGTCATATGACTCTGCCTATTGTTTTGAGGTCATTATTTCCATAAACCATAAATTGCTTTCTTCTTGGCTAAGCTGTAAGTCATAAAGTCTTATGGATTTTCCTGTTTCTACCCATCTTTAAACTGGAGTTACAGGCATGTGGCATATGCCTAGCTTGTTATGTGAGTTTGGAAAGCTTAATTCTAATCTTAGTATTTGTGTAGCAAGTTACCCAAACTGCTAAGGCTCCATCATCTTAGGCTTTAATCTTTTTTCCCCCACCCACCACTTCTGGAGAATAAACGGCAACATTGGGAACTCATCTTAATTAATATTGGCTGCTTTGGAAAAAGGTTTTGCTTTTATAATAAAGTTGTAGAATTGATGGAGTAGAGAATCAACTTGACAATCTTATCATGTTGGTTATTTCTGTGAGAAATATTTCTGTGCTTTTTTGCAAATAGTGGGGCCCTAATATTTGAAGATTCCTCAATTAATGCAGTCAAGCATAAATATGATGTCATTTGTTACAGTGAAAATGTTGGATGGTTTATATTCGACATTTGACTTTATAATAAAGCCTTTTATTGTGTTCTCAATAAAACACTAATGATCGACTTCTTTATATTTTGGAAAGAGATTAAATTATTATAAGAAAAATTATCAAAGATTTGACTGCTGGGTACTTATGGCGAAGTAATTCTCAAGCAGTGATTCCATCTCACTTCATATCCACTATTCTATGAATAAATTAAATGTATTCTATGAACATATGACAAGCTTCTGTATTCAAAATGTGACTCTGACATTATTAATGGTGATAAACTCTCAGGTAATCCGTGGCTTTGTAAACTGAAACTTTATATGAAATTCAGGAAGTATAATGTCACAGCTAACAATTTCCTTCCTTTAGCATTGGACACTTAGCACTTTGTTGTAAACCATAGATCTAGATTTCATTGACATTTTGGTTCTAAGTTGTACTTCACGAGAAAGAGTTGCTTTCCATGAGCTTCCATTTCCCTCGAATGTGATGTGTTTATTTTACTCTGATGTAAAGCCAAAGATTTCATCACAGAATAGAGAATCATATATAAAATGGTCATGAGAAAGTGAAGTGGGACTAGCTGGACATGCTACACAAACTGGGGAGTCAAACTCTTTCTTTAATGTGACACTACACTGTTGCTGAGGCACTGAGTCAACACTGCAAGACTTGGCTGAAATGTGTCACAAACGTGACAATTTCCCTGCATGCCTTTAAGGAGCTCTCTTAGGACAGACTTGTAATCGGTCTA
Source organism: Mesocricetus auratus (assembly GCF_017639785.1). Taxonomy (NCBI): domain Eukaryota; kingdom Metazoa; phylum Chordata; class Mammalia; order Rodentia; family Cricetidae; genus Mesocricetus; species Mesocricetus auratus. The sequence continues at coordinate 93,481,080 of NW_024429266.1, forward strand.
CTTCTGTATGGGAATCACAATTTTTAGGAAGAATAAAAAAGTTCACACTTTTGAAATGTCACAAAAATCTAAGGTCAAATCCTAGAGCCTTCATCTAGTAGCTAATGGAAGCAGAATCAGGCACCCACAGCTAAACACTGAGCTGAACTCCGGAATTCCAGTTGCAAAGAGAGAGGAGTGATGAGATGAGTAAATGGGTCAAGACCAGTCTGGAGAAACCCACAGAAACAGCTGACTAGAACAAGGGGGAGCTTATGGAACCCAGACTGATAGCTGGGAAACCAGTATAGGACTGTTCCAGAAACCCTGAATGTGGTGTCATTTTGGAGGTCTGGTTAATTTATGGGGCCTCTGGCAGTGAATCAGTATTTATCCCTAGTACATGAGTGAAATTTGGGGGCCCACTCCATATAGAGGGATACTGTCTCAGCCCAGACACAGGGGGAGGGTTTAGGCCTGGTTCCAAATAATATGACCGACTTTGCAGATCCCCCATGAAAAGCCTCACCCTCCCTGGGGAGCAGAAAGGAGATAGGGGGCCGGTGGGGGGCAGGGAAGGAGCAGAGGGAGAAGGAACTGAGATTGTCTCTAATTTAAATAAAAAATGGGAAAAAAGGAAAAAAATTAAGGTCAAACAGAGTGGGTTCCTTTCATCTACAGAGACAAATGATGTCTGAACCATAGTAAGCTTCCAGTTCCCAACCAAAACTTGTCACCTTTTGCATTGACATGCCTTCCATTAGTTAAAGTTGGCAGACTCATTCTGACTCTGGCTTGGAGGGTCTGCATACAGCCCAGTCCAATTAAACTGGCATTATTAATTTTGATAGATAGAGAAGTTCTACAATCCGGCTTATTTTAGCAGCGAACAAAACAAGTGTGCTTACCGTGAACTATCCATGCAAGGGTTACTGACACTTTGGTATTTTCATTAACTGTCTGCTAGAAAGAGCCTTCAAATTCAGCACCAACATTCTCAAGAGGATGCAGTTGGAACTTTGTAGCCATGTATTTGGTCACTAGGTTGCTGGATGCTTTTCCTGTATCAGTACAAATGCAACCTGAAGTAGAAACTTCCACACCATTACAACACGTTGCTGAGATCTGTTTTGACAATGCCAAGTCCATGCCCTTTGTTTCATTATATTTTTTATTATATATTTAAATTAGAAACAAGCTTGCTTTCCATGTCAGTCCCAGCTCCCTCTCCCTCCTGTCCATGCCCACTCCCTCCCCCCAGCACTCTAGGCTCCCAAAAATCCCCACTCCATTCCCCTGGGAGGGTATGGCCCTCTATGGGGAATCTCTAGAGTCTGTCATTTTGTTCAGGGGATGGCCCAGGCCTTCCCCAAAGTGTCCAATTGAGAAAGCATCCCTCATTGTGGGATGGGTCCCCAAAGTTCATTTGTGTGCTAGGGATAAATATTGATCTACTACTCAAAAACCCCATAGATTGCCTGAGTCTCTTCACTGACACCCACATTCAGGGAGTCTGGATCAGTCCCATGCTGGCCTCTCAGCCATTAGTCTGGGGTCTAAGATCTCCCCCTTGTTCAAGTCAATTGTTTCTTTGGGATTCACCAGGCCAGTCTTGGCCCCTTTGCTCATCATTCCTACCTCTCTGTCACTGGGTCCAAGAGTTCAGTGTTTAACTGTGGGTGTCTGCCTCTGCTTCCGTCTGTCACTGAATGGAGGTTCTAGGATGGTATGTAAGATAGGGAGGGACATTTAAAGTAGTCTCTCCATTACTGCTTAGTTTGCCAGGTGGTGTCATCCTTGTAGATCTCTGGAGTTCTCATTAATGCCAGATCTCCCCTCAAACCTAGAATGGATCCCTTTATTATGCTATCTCTCATCCTGCTCTCCTCTATTCTTCTGCCAACACAACTTTTCTGCTCCCCCATGTCCTCCTCTCCCTTTCTCTTGGCTCCCTCTCTTTTTTCTGGCTCTCTTTCCCCTCCCCCACCCTGTCCTCCTAATTTTCTCAGGAGATCTTGCCTCATTCCACCTTCTCTGGGGTACCATGCAGGGGCCTTCCTGTATGCCTGCATCTCCGGCAGTGGGATCATAGACTGGCACTCCCCTGATTCATGGCTAAAATTCATATATGAGTAAGTACATACCATATTTGTCTTTCTGTGACTGGATTACCTCACTCAGGATGGTTCCTTCCAGTGCCATCCATTTGCCTGCAAATTTCAGGATTCCATTGTTTTTTTTTCCACTGAATAGTACTCCATTGTGTAAATGTACCACGTTTTCTCTATCCAATCTTCAGTTCAGGGACCTCTAGGTTGATTCCAGGTTCTGGCTATTACAAATAGTGCTGCTATAAACATGGTGGAACAGATGTTCTTATTGTATGAGTGTGCATTTTTGGGTATATGCCTAACAGTGGAATTGCTGGGTCTTGTGGTAGAATGATTCCCATTTTCCTGAGGAATCTCTATATGGATATCCATGGTGTCTGTACGAGTTGGAACTCTCACCAGCAGTGGAGGAATGTTCCCCTCTCTCCACATCCTGTTCAGCATAAACTGTCATTGGTGTTTTTCATTTCAGCCATTCTGACAGGAGTAAGATGGTATCTCAGAGTTGTTTTGATTTGAATTTCCAGGATGGCTAGGGATGTTGAGCACTTTCTTACGTGTCTCTCAGCCATTTTAGTCTCCTGTATTGAGAATTCTCTAGTTAGTTCTGTAGCCCACTTTTTAATTGGATCCTTTAGTGCTTTGGAGACTTGCCTCTTGAGCTCTTTGTAGATTTTGGAGATCAGCCTTCTGTCAGATGTGGGATTAGTGAATGTCTTTTCCCATTCTGTGGACTGCCTTTTTGTCTTGCTTTGAAGCATGGTGGTCTAATGGAGTTATTCCAATTTTTTGGGTCTTGTTGAGGTTTGATATGTTGCCAAGTAAGTGGTTGATTTTTGTGAAGGTTCTATGTGATGCTGAAAAGAAGGTATATTCTTTTGTGTTTGGATGGAATGTTTTATAGATGTCAGTCAAACCCAATTGGGTCATAATTTCTATTAGTTCCTGTTTTTCTTTGATAAGTTTTTGCTGGTAGTCCTGTCTCCTGGTGAGAATGGGGTGTTGAAATCTCCCACTATAAGTGTGTGAGGTTTTATGTCTGGTTTGAGTTTTAGTAATGTCTCTTTTACGAATGTGGATATCTTTGTATTTGGAGCATAGATGTTCAGAATCAAGACTTCATCTTGGTGGATTTCTCCTGTTATGAATATGAAACGACCTTCTTCATCTCTTTTGATTGATTTCAGTTGAAAGTCTAGTTTGTCAGATATTAGGATTGCTACCTCTGCTTGTTTCCTGGATCCCTTTGATTGGAAAATCTTTCCCCAACCTTTAACTCTTAGGAACATCTGTCTGTGAAGCTGAGCTGTGTTTCTTGTATGCAGCAGAAGGATGGGTTCTGTTTTGAATCCATTCTGTTAGCCTTGCCTTTTTATGGGCGAGTTAAGACCACTAATATTGAGGGATATTAATGATCTTCGATTGTTCATTCATCTTTGTTTTGGAATGGTTAATGGTGGTGAAATTGTGTGTGGATTTCCACCCCTTTTCTCTTTTGGCTGTTGGTAAAGTGGGATTATCTATTACCTATGTTTGTATGGTTGTAGCTAACTTCCTTGGCTTGGAGTTTTCCTTCCAAAACTTTCTGTAGGGCTGGGTTAGTGGATATGTATTGCTTGAATCTAGTTTTGTCATGGAATATCTTGTTTTCTCCATCTATAGTGATTGATAGCTTTGCCGGGTATAGTAGTCTGGGCTGGCATCCATGGTCTCTTAGTGTTGGTAGAGTATCTATCCAGGACCTTCTGGCTTTCAGAGTTTCCATGGAGAATTCAGGAGTAATTCTGACAGGTTTGCCTTTATATGTTATTTAACCTTTTTCCAGAGCTGCTCTAAGTATTCTTTCTTTATTCTATATTCTTGGGGTCTTGATATTATGTAGTGAGGAGACTTATTTTTGTGGTCTACTCTATTTGGTATTCTGTAAGCTTCTTGTATCTCCATTGGCATGTCTTTCTCAGGTTGAGAATTTTTTTCTATGATTTTTTAAATATGTTTTCTGTACCATTGAGCTGTCTTTCTTCACCTTCTTCTACACCTATTATTCTTAGGTTTGGTCTTTTCACAGTGTCGCATATTTCCTGGATGTTTTGTGTTAGGGATTTGTTTGACTTAAGATTTTCTTTGGTCAATGAATCTGTTTCTCTTATTGTGTCTTCAACACCTGTGATTCTGTTTTCCATCTCATTTATTCTCTTGGTTATGCTTGCATCTGTAGTACCTGACCATTTGCCCAGTTTTTCTATTTCCAGCATTCCTTTAGATTGTGAGTTTTTTTATTGTCTCCATGTCAGATTTCAACCCTTGCACTGTTTGAGTTGTTTCTTATAATTTTTGCTTCGTGTTTTTCTCCCAATCTTGCATTTGTTGGTATTTTTGGTTTGTTTTTTTTCTTCCATTTCTTTTTACATTTTTTATTTTTAAATTTAAATTTAAATTAGAAACAAGGTTGTTTCATATGTCAATTTCACGTCCCTCTCCCTTTCCCTCCCCTCCTCCCCTGTCCTCTCACCAACCCCCCCCATATTCCCTCATTTCCCCAGGGAGGGTGAGGCCCTCCATGGGGGTGTCCATAGTCTGTTATTTCATCCAGGGCAGGGCCTAGACCCTCCTCCAGGAGTTCAGGGTAAGAGTGTGTCTCTCACTGTTGGATGGGAGACAGAAGTCCATTTGTATACCCGGAATAAATAATGGTCTACTACCCAAGACTCAATAGATTAACTAGGCCTCCTCACTGACACCCACATTCAGTGGGTCTTGATCAGGCCCATGCTGGATTCCCAGGCATCAGTCTGGGATTCAAGAGCTAACCCTTGTCAGGTCAGCTGTTTCTGGGGGTTAAACCAGCCTAGTATTAATCCCTTTGATCATCTAGCCTCCCTCTCTGTTACTGGATTTCTTGAGTTCAGCTCAGTGCTTAGCCATGGGAGTCTGCCTCTGCTTCCATCAGCCACTGAATAAAGGTTCTGGTTCCCAGCACTCTGGCCATGGGATTGTAGACTGGCACTTCCGAAATATAGGTCTAAAATTCATATATGAGAGAGTACATGCCATGTTTTTTCTTTTGTGACTGGGTTACCTCACTCAGGATGGCTTCTTCTAGTGCCATCCATTTGCCTGCGAATTTCAGGATTCCATTGTTTTTATTTTCTGCTGAATAGTACTCCATTGTGTACATGTACCACATTTTCTCTATCCACTCTTCGGTTGAGGAACATCTAGTTTGCTTCCAGGTTCTGGCTATTACAAGTAATGCTACTATGAACATAGGGGAACAGATATCCTTGTTGTATGAATGGGCATCTTTTGGATATATGCCTAAGAGTGGAGTTGCTGGGTCTTGTGGTAGGTTTATTCCCATCTTTGTGAAGAATTTCCATACTGATTTCCAAAGTGGCTATACAAATTGACACTCCAATCAACAGGGGAGGAGTGTTCCCCTTTTACCACATCATCTCCAGCATAAATTGCCATTGGTGTTTTTGATTTTAGCAATTCTGACAAGAGTGAGATGGTATCTCAGAGTTGTTTTGATTTGCATTTCCCAGATGGCTAAGGATGTTGAGCACTTTCTTAAGTGCCTCTCAGGCATTTTAGCCTCCTCTATTGAAAATTTTCTATTTAGTTCTGTTGCCCACTTTTTAATTGGATCCTTTGGTGTTGTGGAGACTTGCTTTTTTAGTTCTTTGTAAATTTTGGAGATCAGCCCTCTGTCAGATATGGGGTTAGTGAATAATTTTTCCCATTCTGTGAGCTGCCTTTTTGTCTTGCTGACTGTGTCCTTTGCCTTACAGAAGCTTCTCAGTTTCAGGAGGTCTCATTTATTAATTGTTGATCTCACTGTCTGTGCTACTGGTGTTATGTTCAGGAATGTGTCTCCTGTACCAATTCATTCAAGGGTACCACCCACTTTCTCTTCTAAGAGGTTCATTGTGGGTGGATTTATGTTGAGGGCTTTGATCCATTTGGACTTAAGTTTTGTACATGGTGATAGACATGGATCAATCCGCATTCTTCTACATGCCAGCATCCAGATATGCTAGCACCATTTGTTGAAGATGCTTTCTTTTTTCTACTGTATAGCTTCTTTGTCAAAGATGAGATGTTCATACATGTGTGGGTTAATATCAGGTTTTTAATTCAATTCCATTGGTCTCCCTGTCTATTTTTGTGCTAATACCAAGTTGTTTTCAGGACTATAGCTCTATGATAGTGCTTGAAGTCAGGGATGGTGATGCCTCTGGATGTTGCCTTGTTGAACAGGGTTGTTTTGGCTATCCTGGGTCTTTTTTTTCCATACAAAATTGATTATTGTTCCTTCAATGTCTGTGAAGAATAGTGCTGGTATTTTAATGGGGATTGCACTGAATCTGTAGATTGCTTTTGGCAGGATTGCCTATTTTACTACATTGATACCACCTATCCAAGAGCATGAGAGATCTTTCCATTTTGTGAGGACTTCTTTAATCGTTCAAATTTCTCGCGATATAGGTCTTTCACTTGCTTGGTTAGCGTTACCCCAAGGTATTTTATGTTGTTTCTGGCAACTTTAAAGGGTGATGTTTCTCTATCCCTTGCTCAGCCATTTTCTCATCTGTATATAGTAGGGCTACTTATTTTCTTGAGTTGATCTTGTGGCCTGCCACTTTGCTGAAGGTGTTAATCAGCTGTAAGAGTTCCCTGGAAGCCGGGCGTTGGTGGCGCATGCCTTTAATCCCAGCACTTGGGAGGCAGAGGCAGGGGGGATCTCTGTGAGTTTGAGGCCAGCCTGGTCTACAAGAGCTAGTTCCAGGACAGCCTCCAAAGCCACAGAGAAACCCTGTCTCGAAAAACCAAAAAAAAAAAAAAAAAAAAAAGAAAAAAGAAAAAAGAAAAAGAGTTCCCTGTAAGAGTTCTTTGGGTCATTGATATAAACTATCATATCATCTGCAAACAGTGAAAGTTTGACCTCTTCCTTACCAATTTGTATCCCCTTGATCCCCCTTTGTTGTCGTATGGCAACAAATTCAAGTACCATATTGAAAAGGTATGGAGAGAGTGGACAGCCTTGTTTTGTTCCTTATTTTAGAGGAATTGAGTTGAGTTTCTGTCCATTTAGTTTGATGTTGGCTGTTGGTTTACTGTATATAGTGTTTATTATGTTTAAGTATGTCCCTGTTATCCCAGATCTCTCCAAGACCTTTATCATGAAGGGGTGTTGGATTTGTCAAAGGCTTTTTCAGCATCTAGTGAGATGATCATGTGATTTTTGTTTTTCAGCTTGTTTATATGGTGGATTACATTGATGGATTTTCGTATGTTGAACCATCCCTGCATCCCTGGGATGAAACCGACTTGATCGTGTTGAATGATTGTATTGATGTGTTCTTGGATCTGATTTGTCAGTATTTCATTGAGTGTTTTTGCATCAATGTTCATGAGGGATATTGGTCTGAAGTTCTCTTTCTTATTTGTGTTTTTTTGTGGCTCGGGGATCAAGGTTATTGAAGCCTCATAGAAAGAGTTTGGCAAAGACCCTTCTGCTTCTATTGTGTGGAATACTTTGAGAAGAATGGTATAAGCTGTTCTTTGAATTTCTGGTAGAATTCTGCACTGAGGCCATCTGGACCTGGGCCTTTTTTGGTTAGAAGACTTTTGATGACTGCTTCTATTTCCATAGGGGTTATAGGTCTATTTAAATTTCTTATCTGTTCTTGATTTAATTTTGGCAAGTGATAGCTGTCCAGGAAGTCATCCATTTCCTTTAAATTTTTGAATTTTGTGGAGTACATGTTTTCAAAGTATGGCCTGATGATTCTCTGAATTTCCTCAGAGTCCGTTGTTATGTCCCCCTTTTCATTTCTGATTTTGTTAATTTGCATGTTCATACTCTGCTGTTTGGTCAGTGTGGACAAAGGTTTGTCTATCTTGTTGATTTTCTCGAAGAACCAAGTCTTCATTGCATTGATTCTTAGTATTGTTTTCCTAGTTTCTACTTTATTGATTTCAATTTGATTATTTCCTGGCGTCTACTCCTCCTGGGGGAGTTTGCTTCTTCATGTTCTAGAGCTTTCAGCTGTGCTGTTAATTCTCTAGTATAACTATTCTCCAGTTTCTTCATGTGGACACTTAGTGCTATGAACTTCCCCAGTAGCACTGCTTTCAACGTGTCCCATAGGTTTGGGTATGTTGTGACTTCATTCTCATTGAATTCTAGGAAGTCTTTAATTTCTTTTTTTTATTTCTTCTTTGACCCAGGAATGGTACAGTTGTACATTATTCAATTTCCATGAGTTTGTAGTGTTTTTGCAATTTGTGTTGTTGTTGAATTCTAATTTTAAAGCAATTTTTTTGTAGCTGCTGAGGTTTGATATGTTGCCAAGTATTTGGTCAAATTTGAAAAGGTTCCATGTGGTGGTGAGAAGAAGGTATATTCTGTTTTTATGTGGATGAAATGTTCTATAGATGTCTGTTAATCCCATTTAGGTCATTACTTCTATTAGACTCTTTGCTTCTTTGTTGAGTTTCTATCTGCTATTCCTGTCTAGTGGTGAGAGTGGGGTGTTGAAGTCTCCCACTATAAGTGTGTGGGGCTTTATATGTGATATAAATTTTATTAATGTTTCTTTTATGAACGTCGATGCCTTTGTATTTGGGGCATAGATATTCAGGATAGAAATTTCATCTTGGTGGATTTCACTTGTGATGCATATGTAATGACCTCCTTAATATCTTTTGATTTATTTTATTTTAAAGTCTAATTTGTTAGATATTAGGATTGATACCCCTGCTTGTTTCTTGGATCCCTTTGATTGGAAAATCTTTTCATAACCTTTAACTCTCAGGTAATATCTATCTTTGAGGGTGAGGTGTGTTTCTTGTATGCAGGAGAAGGATGGGTTCTGTCTTTGAATCCATTTTGTTAGCCTTTACCTTTTTATGGGTGAGTTAAGTGTATTAATATTGAGGGATATTATTGACCATTGATTGTTCATTCTTTGATTTGGAATGGTTGTTTGTTGGTGGAATTATGTGTGGAATTCCACCCCTTTGTTCTTTTAGCTGTTGGTAAAGTGGGATTATCTAATGTCTATCTTTTTCTGGTTGTAGTTAACTTCTTTGGGTTGGAGTTTTCCTTCTAGAAATTTTTGTAGGGCTGGGTGAGTGGATACATATTGCTTGAATCTAGGTTGGTCATGGAATATCTATTTTTTCTCCATCTGTACTGATTGAGAGCTTTGCCAGATGTAGTAGTCTGGGCTGGCATCCACAGTCTCTTAGTGTTGGTAGAAAATCTTTCCAGACCCTTCTGGCTTTCAGAGTTTCCATGGAGAAATCAGGTGCAATTCTGATAGGTTTGACTTTATATGTTACTTGGCCTTTTTCCTTAGCTGTTCTTAATATTCTTTCATTATTCTTTATCTTTCCAGTCTTGATTGTTATGTGGCTAGGGGACTTCTTTGTGGTCCACTCTGTTTGGTGTTCTGTAAGCTTCTTGTACCTTCAACGGCACGTCTTTCTTTAGGTTGGGAAAGTTTTCTTCTATGATTTTGTTGAATATGTTTTCTGCCTCTTTGATGTGGTTTTCTTCTCCTTCTATACCTATTATTTTTAGGTTTGGTCTTTTCATGGTGTCCCATATTTCCTGCATGTTATGTGTTAAGGATTTGTTGGACTTAAGATTTTCTTTGGTTGATGAATCCATTTCTCCTAGTGTGTCTTAACCACCTGAGATTCCCTCTTCCATCTCTTTTACTCTGTTGGTAATGCTTGTATCGGTGGTACCTACCGTTTGCCCAGCTTTTCTGTTTCCTGCCTTTCTTCAGATTGTGTTTTTTATTTTCTCTATTTAAGTTTTCAACCCTTGTACTGTTTGAGTTGTTTCTTGCAATTTTTAGTTCATCTTTTTGTCCATTTCTTACAATTTATAAATTTTTTGGTTTGTTCTGTCTTCCATTTCTTTAAAGGATTTTCTCATGTCCTCTTTGAGGGCCTTTATCATTTTTATGAATGTGTTTTTAAGGTCATTCCCTTCTGCTTCATCTCAGTGGGGTGTTCTGGTCTTTCTGGTGTAGAATCTCTGGACTTTGGTGTCATATTTGTTTTTTGTTGCTGAGTATGTTTTATATTGCCTCTTTCCCATCACTTCCCAATTGTTGTAGTAAGAGCATCTTCCTCTCTGGGTGTATAGGCAACCAGGGTTCCCTTTTGGTGGGTGAAATGTAATCCAATAGTCTCTGGCCGCTGCTCTCTATTCTCTGTCCTCTGTCCTGAGTGCAGCAGGAGTGGCCCTGTTTGTCAGTCTGGGGTGAGTCGACTTGGCTGTAATCCCCAGGTTAGGGGATTCGAGAGGTCAAGCTGGAGGCATTCGCATCAAAGATGTGGACCCAGAGCTCACCCTGCCCTGAGTGTGGGTGGAGGTGCACCCATGCCCTTTGTTAAAGACACCTCTCACATCCTTTCCTAGGCCACATTAGGTTGGTGTGTTACACATACCTACAACCTGAAAGATGGCCTGCCCCTGTCTACAAAGTCAGTGCTGGAGGACACTTGAACCAGCACTATCCACACTTGCTTCAATCAACTCTGAAGTTCAGGAAAAATGCTGAGACAAGTTTATTTCTCAGGAGTTTTAATCGTAATTTTCTTTTTTGAACATTAAGTTTAACATGGATATAGTAGTTTTGTAGCCAAATCATTAGAAAACTAAGAAAATATAGTGAAATATGACAATAACTATGATCATTTTAGGCTTGATTTAATGTACAAACTATCCATCTTACAATTTTCAAAAATTTATGTGTTAATTGCGATGGAAAGAAATATAATTGCTTAACCATGGAAATACAAACAAAATTGTGAAAATGCGAATTTTGGAAAGTCAAGAAATGACCAGTTATGTGTGTGATATTCCTAAGGCATAAGTGATGAGTTAGAGCATATTCCAGATTTGCTGTGCTGGTAATCTCAATAAATCCATAGCCAAGAATCATAACTCTCTTTTAGTGTCTTGTGTCTTTTATTGACCTGACCTAGTAAAATTTGTACATGAATTAGGTGGGATTTCCAGCCTGACAATATCTCTTTGTTTCACATCTCTAACAAAATTCCATGTTTGCTTACTCATTATTTGCATATTTTTGCCAAATTATTTCACTATATTTATTTTATCTTTTCAGATACTTCTTACCTACTTAAGCACACCTGTGCTCCCCTGGAACTTATTCTTATTCTTATTGACTACATTTAGTTCTCTAGTGTGAGTCTCAATTTTCTAGTTAATTTTTAAATATTAAACATTTTCTCTTGTAAACATTCTGTTACAGAACTCAGTAGTTACCTTTTCATTTTATAATATAGTTTATCCCTTGATCTAGGGACTTAACTCAATATATTTCACATTTTTTTCTGAAAAAATAATAAAGCACTGTCTCTGTCTCTGTCAAAATATGAAGATGATATGTCTGGTCAGCTCTATGTGTACATATGCATGAGCATAACTTTGAAATCTTTGATGCCTCTGTAACTTAGCAGTCAGCCAAAGCTTATGTGTAAGCCTTGCTTAACTATTTACTTTGTATATTTTTAGACATATCACACTCAAGTGTTCCACATATTTTCCCATGTGCTGAGATTAAAGGCATGTACCATTATTGCCTCCCATAACTGGTTTGAACTTGTGGAATGGGCTTCTGCTTTAGAAGCTGTGGAAAGGATATGATGCATAAGATTTTGAACAAAGCAACAAATTTAAGATGAAGAAACCAAGATTTTGTGATTTTATGGATTAGATGGAACTGGACTTTTCTGTTGTTTTTGAGAGGTCACATAGAGACAGTGTTCCTGTGGAGACTTCGAATTTCTGCTCTAGTACATGTCTGGAGGCCATACTTTTACCATCTGTAAAACATACCAATTCAGTATACCTTCAATAGAGCTTTGCTAATAAAAAGCATATACCACATTGAAAGAGAGTTGGATAGTTTTTACTCTATTATCATTGCTTCCATTTAAACACCATAGAAATAGTAAGGAACAATTGAGTAGATGCTTGAAGGAAATGGATGTATAATCATGGATTTTGGATTAATTCATTACCACAGATAAGCAGATCCAAGGTTTCTAATTGGACTTATGTCTTACAGGCATTCTGATTTGTTAGAAACCACTGGTAGAAACTTTACAAAGATTCTTGGTTTGAATACTGATTTCTCCTCTATGAGACTATGAGCCTTTTGATACTGAATTTTACTTAAGAACTCATCTGATACCAGACAAATACGTATTTATTACCATTTAAAAATAATTATGTAAATACTATGCTTATATATGTCAATAACCTGCATTGCTGTAAGTGTTACTGGCAGTCATTTTCCACTCAAAGCCTGCGGGGAATCAAGCAAAGTTGCACTGTGATGTGTTTCTACATCTGGCCTCTTTATGTCATAATTAAATTGTGAATTTAAGCTTACTTTAGTCTTTATGTGTAATTTCTTTTCACCAGTACATATTTTATTTTTAAATGGTATACACTGTTATTTCTTAGCTGTCCAGTGATGTAATTTATATCATTAAAGATATTTGAGATTGCTGCACTCATGAATCACTTCCCAGTAACGTGATATCTCAGAGGACCTCTGCAGGATCGTCAGATGTTTTTATGAGTACAAGTCAACAATGTCACATGAATGCAGTCAAAACATCTCATTGTTCTGTTTTCCAGACAGCTCAAGGTATAATTTCAGTTTCAGATTGTTATTGAAACTTTGTTGCCTGTCATCTAATTGGTAATTACCTCCACCTGCATCTGAGAATCATTCAAGGCCACAATCATAATTATAGATTTATTTAAATTATCATTTTCAATATCAAAATGGAACAAAAGAGAGAACAGTCTTGAACCTACGAGAGCAAATTTTGTAATTAGCGGGAATCAGTATGAGTCAGAGTCAATTACTAAAGTTAAAAGGGATGGAAGGATTGATTGAATGTCAGAGGACACACTTTGTCAAATCTGAAACAAAACTTAGTACGGTTTTTGCTAGTAGTTATCGAGGAAGAGACATTCACAATTATCAAAATGTACTCTTTTTTTCCCCACACAGAAGCAACTGTTGTGAATTTTTGAAATTACAAAATATTATAAAAGAAGATGCTTCTCAAAAGACACTGAATTTGCTGTTTCTAAGAGCATTAGGTTTGCTTTGAACTTTCAAACAAGAATGCATGCTTCAGACATACACATAATGTTCACTGTGAATTTGAATACATTTGCACATGTTTATGTGTCCGTTTCTGTAATGAAAGATAGGCTTTAATTGATATGAAAACTACATAAATTCCTCCCTTTTTCTCCACTTTAGCCTCTCTGAGCACTGGGGTCCAAATAAAATAAACCTGTTACATCTAAAACAGCCTTAAAATAATTATTACATTCAGTCATGAATAATCTGAAGGCTTCATAGCTTATTATATTGATGACTATAACATAGTTAATAGCTCTCTTCCCAAGTGTCCATTGTATTGGGATAAAAATACACATTTATATGATAATTAAATAAGAAATGCAGGGAAAGTCCATTAGGCATCATTTCTAACACATGAGAAGTTTAACAATTAGTAGTCTTTATTAAGGTAGGAATTATGACTTAAAAATCATCTTGTTTAATTATTCTTGGTTTTTCTCCTTTGTTTCATTCTTTCATGTTTCTTTTCTTTCTCTCTTTGCTCCTTTCCCATTTCCTCCATTCATCCTTTCTCTGTCTGTTTGTCTCTCTTTTTTTGTATACTATGAAGCATATTCATGCTAAATACACACTCTACCAATGATCTGCACTCCCACTACAGTTTGTTGGGTTTTTGTGAAAGGATTTAGAAACCTTTAAACTATAGTTTTTAGTATTCAAAAGGAACATACACTAATAGGTTCATTGATATCAATACATTCCTATAAAAGTAGTTTGTTTTAACTTGCAATGGTATCACAGAGATTATCGTTTTCTGTATTATTCAGAAGATGTGTGTTACACAGATTCAGGTGAGTTTCTCCATTACCAATTATTTGTATATTTTCCTTTGTGGCACTGAACCTAAAGACTTGTTCATGGAAGGTTATAACTCTACCCCTGAGCAACATCTCTAGCCTTCAAATTTATTTTTGTTGGAAAAGCTAGATGCAGATTTTCTGATCGTTGACCACCTGATTATATACTAATTCATAACATGTGTGAGGTACACACATACACAACGATAGATGAGCCTGTATATTTTTAACATTCTAATGGATGTTACAAACGGTGCTGCTTCACAAATGCATCTGCCATCAAGGTATTAAAGCACATACTTTGCTGTGGAAACTCAAAATGTATTTGTCTGCTTCACACTCAATTTGTCTCTGAAGCAGAGGAGGCAGGTGGCTTCTATGGGATGAATTTCTCTGCCATTGTTACTCACCTACTCCCTTCTCTGTATTTCTGTAGGTTGGTTTTACAGGGAAAGTGAGAAACTTACCATCTGCTTAAGTATTCTTTTCCAAGAAAAATCAGAAACATTTTCTGCCAATTTTAGCTATCATTAATTTTCACTCATTGCCTGTTTTTAAGTTTAAATGCCTAGTGCTGTGTAATTGAAGTAATTCAGACAAACCCCTATTTTCACAATGTCTCTCAGAAACTTAAAAAGACTAAAATTTTGTTCATGTGACACTGATTTACATAGCATCTACTCTCATATGAAATATATATATGTGAATGCAAGTATTCCATTATTTAAAATCCATAGAAAATGATATTTGAAATTTAACCAATGTAAAATTACTATATTTATGGAATTTAATGCACACAGGTAACATTACAGCTTACTATACACTTAGTTCACACATTGTTTTTTTCGGATTAGTTAGTTTGTTTTGTAGTTCTAGGTATTGTACCAAGGGCCTGCCATTCTATTACAGAGCTATATATTCCAGTCCTACGTAATTGTTTCTGATCATAGTCATCAGTTGACGTATATGTTTCAGCTGACACGTATCCATACATTTGTTTTCCATTCTAGAGTAAACAAAAGCAAGAGGAAAGTAGAGTGGAAGCAACAACGTAAAATCTGAAACCAATAACCATGGTCTTTCACACTTTCTATTTTGATGGGAGAAGTCATTCTGTAAATCTGTCTCTTATTGGCTGTTGAATAAAGCACAGATGACCAATAGGGAAGCAAGATAGGTGGGACTAGAAGTCAAGGAGGATTCTTGGAGAGAGAGGCAGAGAGAGACACCATGTAGGCGCCAGAGGAGCAAGAGTTCCAGACCCTTTTCTCCAGTAAGAGAAAAGCTAATTAGAATAACAATTATGGGTTAAATACTTAAGTCAGAGATAGCTAGTACGAAACCAAGCAAATGGCCAACAGGTTTATAATTAATATAGTGTCCTGTGTGTTATTTGGGGGTTCAGACGGTGTGGCAGGGCCCAGGTGACTGGCAAAGAAAAATATACTCTACACAATTTGCATCTTTTCCTCTTGTAAATGCAAATAAAAATATTATGCCTAGTAAGTACCTATTCTTACTTACCAAACCAGGGTCTCTTGATTTGATCAGTTGGAATTAAAACCAGGCAGGATCGGAGGGATCACAACAAGACTGAGGTTGAGACAAGTTTATTCCAAGTAATCAGATTTTATATACACTTATCAAAACAGAATACAAAATGGTAGTTGCCATGATACAAGAACATTTGCAGTTTATACAGCATACTCAAGATTAATGTCTAACACAATTGTTCTGCCAAACTTCTACATTCTTCAGTGACTACTAAAGAACATGGATAAATACAGGTGACCTGTTTGCTTCACTGCCTAAAAAAGTGCCATGGTTTCTCAGAAACTGAAAGGCATTCTGTTATCCAGAAGCCATGAAGTTAAACAGCAAATACTTATGACACAACCCTCCAGATGTAGCTAGATTAGGCTAACTCCAGGATTATCTGCAATGATGGCCTAAGAAGTTATTAGAATAGATAAGAGGACATGATCTAAAGTTTTACACCATACCTAAGTACAAAATCTATGCTAACCATTGAACTACTCACACAATTTCAAGAATGCAGTAAATCTCCCTACATATTGAGATGCTGTTTTTCAGTGTTTTTAAGTTATGTGTGTAAGAAAAGGGTTGTCACATATCTAAACACCTACTTGAAATTTTTATGTGATACTCGCATGAGGGATTAGAAATATAATACACATGAAATAATGTGACCGTATATTCCTTAACCCTACTCTCTTTCTTATACCAGGGAAGCATTTTGCCCACAGTCTTGATAAATAAGTATCTGACATATTTTTTTTTCTTTTCATATTTTTTTATTTATTTTTCAGTTTAAATTTAGATAAGAAACAAGGTTGCTTCACAAGTCAGTTCTAGGTCCCTCTCCCTTTCCCTCCCCTCCTCCTGTGCCTCCCCCCAACTCCCCCATTATCCCCTCATTTCCCCAGGGAGTGTGAGGCCCTCCATGGGGTGTCCATAGTCGGTCATTTCATATAGGGCAGAGCCTAGACCCTTCCCCAAGAGTTCAGGGTGAGAGTGCACCTCACATTCTTGGATGGGAGTCCAAAGTCCGTGTGTATACTCGGGATGGGTACTGATTTGCTGCCCAAGTCTCAATAGATTACCTAGGCCTCCTCACTGACACTCACATTCAGAGTATCTGACATATTGCTTCATAGTTATATGTGATTAGAAATCAGATTCAACAGAGGTTGACTCTACAAGAAATTGTTCTTCTGCTGCTCTGTGTTTTGTGAAAGGAAAAAAAAAGAAATCTAGTGGGAAAATCAGTTCGCTCCTCATATCTATGAATTTAAAGTTCTCATCCTTTCTAAGACATAATCACTGAAAGGGAGTTCATGTTTAATTCCAAGGAATACAGCTCCATTTTCAGATATTGGAGATGCTATTGTTTTGAGAAAAGCTCAGGACCATTAGACACATTACATAACTGTTTTTGAAAGATTATAAGCTTCGGCACATGCATTGCCTTAGGAAGGAGGTCAGATTTTTCAGTGATTAAGTAACGTTTTTGCAATGGGGGATCTTTTAATGCATGCAACTGATAGCAGGTAACAATGTACTGATAAACAATACAATCAGAAGGCATGAATATGTGGAAAGAGATTTCACCCATCAGGAAGATGCTCCCTGACCCAATGCTAGCAGATAATAGGGGTTTTTATTTTGACAAATGTTGCTTGCAGGTGGCAAATCAAGTCTTCCCTCTTGCACTGGGACTTTAGAAAGGACAATCCTGGCAAAGCTTGAAGCTCCTTCTTTTCAGGCAGCAGCAGAGCTGGGAGTTAGCATTCATTTGTAATTTCCTTTGGGATAGGTAGGCTCAGTTATCAGCAGGGAAGATAGCTGTCTCTGGGAAAGCTAAGGATGATGCCTACTGAATTTCCTCACTTAATATGCATCAAGAAGTGGACATTGACCTTCCGCGGGTGCAGCTTTCATTTACTGGGTAATGAAGCAATTTGCTGTCAGATTGTTTCATCAGACTGTATTACTCACCTGGATACAGTGGATGAGGGCTTTAATTTTATTATTTTCATGGGACAAGACCATTGTGGCAGAATTGAGTTTAAGAAGGCAAGTACACACATCTTTCTGTAGATTTTTTAGAAAGAGACTTTTAAAAAAAATAGTGGTGATTACTGGTATTTGGAATTGTATTGGCTTTTAATAAACACTTAGATTTGACAAGAGGCACATTTGAAGTAGTGTCTTTTAATCTGATAGATTGTCAGAGAACACTTGGCAGGACATTTCTCTTCAGAAAAGAAGCAAGATTCACATCTCCCTGAAAGGGATTCCTACCCAAGATGTGGCTCAACTTCTTTCAATGATGTATTTACCTGCGTGAATCCGTTACTGGAGAAAATGAAAGTTCTACCTGAAATGGTTCTCTGGAGCTCATTGACTAGCTCTGACTTAATTATTAACCCATAATTACTATTATGTATTTCTATAAGGACTTACCTTTCCGTGGATGGCATCCTGATCCATCCTCATCCCATGGACCACATGGTGACAAGCATCTTCACTGCATTTCCCAGAATCCTCCTTGACTCCTAGTCCCACCTATCTTGCTTCCCTATTGGCCAACAGTGCTTTATTAACACATACATGGAAGGACTTCCCCCATCATTTAGTCACTGTCCCCCTTGTTCTCTCTATCATGATACTGGCTAAGTAGGCTAAACTACCCACAGTGAGCCCTGCTCTAGGTTTTTCTGCTTTCAGCACTGGAATTATGACATAAACCCCATTTTAAAAAATGTGCCCTTGGGATGGAATGCTGGTCCAGTATTTCCTACTCAAGTACTGTCACATACTCTACTGACTGAGCAACACAATGTCTTGCTATATGAGTTGTATTCTTCAGACCAGAAAATATCAAATTATTTAATCATTTAAAATCCTTAAAAGAAAATCTCATCACATCAGAAAAACAAATCAGAGTGCTCTGGACTGACATCTGTTGAAACTGTATCAAATGGTTTTATGGATATGTATGGGGCACAAATTTTATGCAAAGTCATTTATCAAGTTAATATTCTAATTAAATGTTAAGACTGTTGTAAGTCTTTATATATAGCCATAGACTTTGCAAAGAACAACCAAATGTAAATGCTTTTGCTAAATGAGGAAGATGGGAGGAGCAGACTGACTACTCCTAGTTTCTTCTTAGTTTTGTGTTTTCTTACTTTCTGGTATCTATTAGTCATATGTGTCTTAACCTGTAGCAGTACTCTGCATCTGAAAAAGAAATTGGTCAATTTTAATATTGTCTGAGAATGGCAGATGTCTTTGTACGGATTTAGTTGTTTTTGGTGAATTATTCAGTGTGGTGTCAACACACAAGTTACATATGAGTTATATTTTGGCATGTTATTTTAAAATAATCTTTTATAACAAGTAGGAGAAACCTGCTTTAAAATAACCTTGAAATCACATTATGGCTCACATGTAAACCAGTAACATAGTTCTCTGTTATCATTATGAAACATTATGTACTCAACATAATTATACTGCTGTACTTTTATATGATTGGCAGTTTGTTAGGAATGCTACAGCAATAGCACCACAAATATATCAGTAACAAGGGGCACTATAGTGTTATGCTGACTATGACATCATTCATGAGAGACAATTAAACTGCTTTGCAATCTTATGACTTTACTGTTATATATACCCCTGGAATTTTCAGGACTCTTTTTGTGTCATGTGACTGTATTTAATACCATAAAATTTTTATTGATAAATTTCCAAGATTGGAGCAGAATTTCCTCTACACAATTTATTTTTAGTTCTTCTGTTTGCTGTACAAGTGGCTCAAGTTTGTCACACTGCAGCAAACATGCGTTCAGGTCTACAGTGAACCATTTACATTGAAATCATTCCACATATCCTGGTAGCCCGTGCTATAATTCACATTTGATAACTGTTCAGTTAGATGTTATTCCACAAGGATAACCCTAACTAAGGTCCCTAGAAATAGCGGAGAAGGTACCTAACTTGGCTTTCTCCTGTAATTAGATTGGTGACTACCCTAACTGTCATTATAGAACCTTCAACAAGTAATTGATGGAAGGAGATGCAGAGATCCACATCCAAGCACTAGGCCAGGAGCTATGGGAGTCTGGCCAAAGAAAGGGAGGAGGGATTACATGAGCAAAGGTTGGGGTTAAGATCATGACGGGAAACCCACAGAGACAGTTGACCTGATCTTGTTGGAGCTCATGGACTCTAAACCAACAGTTGGGGAACCTGCATGGAACTGAACCAGGTCCTCTGCATGTTGGCAACAGTTTTGTCGCCTGGTCTGTTTGTGAGACCCCTGGCAGTGGCATCAAGACCTATCCCTATTCTATGAGTGGGCATTTTGAAGCCCATTCCATATGGTGGGATGCCTTGGTCAGCCTTGAAGTGGGGGAGCTGACTCAACTTAATTTTCCGAGCTTTGTTGACTCCCCGTAGGAGACATTATACTTTCTGAAGAGTGGATGGGTGTGGGTTGGGTGGAAGTGGGGGGAGAGGGAGGAGGAGAGAAGAGGGGAGAACTGTATGTATGTATGTATGTATGTATGTATGTATGTATGTATCATAGCTTTATAGCTGCTGGGAGAGGAAGTGTCAGTTTTCTTTGAAAGGTATGGAATATGAGTGGTAGACCTTTCTCCAGTGAAGAAATTCTAGAGTATATAGACAAAATATATTATATTTGATGGGTGAGGAAAAAAATTTGAATGGATAAGGAAGGGGGAATGGATCTGGGAGTGTATGTAGAGGGGTATATATGATGAAAACACATTATACAAATTTCTGAAAGAACTAATAGAAATTAAATTAAAAATAAACTATAAAACAACAAAGACAACAAGTTCAAACTTAGCCAACATATAATGTTAGATAATTTTATAAAGAATCAGAGCATTGATCAATATTACAATATCATAAATATGAAAGTAATGAGGAGAATTTATCGGTAAACGATGGCAGTTTTTTAACTATAGGAAGAATCACCATTCTAACTGGCATACAAACAAATAGGACTTAAAATAAGTGTGCATTCTTTATCCTGATAATCACTCATTACTTATTTAATCTCTTGAATCAGAACCTATTTTTTTAATCAATTAACTTTCCTATTACAGAGAGTAAATAATAAAAAAATATACAGAATATTTCTTTTTAAACTTACTGATGGAGAAAATACTCCCCAAATTGGTAAACTAATTACTTTGTTCTATTTTGTTTTTTTTTTTTTTTTTGAGAAAGAGAGAGCACTACTCTGTGTAACCTGGCTGTCCTGGAACTTGCTCTGTAGACCAGGTTGGCTTTAAACTCAGTGATTTACCTGCCTCTGCCTCCCAAGTGCAGGGATTAAAGGTATGCACCACCATCACCTGGCTAGGTAACCCAATTCTTACAAAAAGTTTTCTTTAAGACATATTTATTATCTAAACATGGTGGCCCATGTCCATAATCCTAGCTGTTAGGAAGCTGAGGTTGGAAGATCACAAGTTTATGGCCAGCCTGGGCCACCTAGTGAGAGTTTCCCTAAAGAAAAAGAAATTCACTATGTAGCTATGCCATAATATCCTCCTCCAAAAGTGATGTCATTTAGGTCATTTAGTGTTTTAAGCATTCAAAAATCACCACACCCCAAAGCATATAAATAGTACTAATTGGAAGTGACAGGTTATTAAAGTTTAGAAAAAAATTACAAAAATGGGGGAGGGGAATAAGGGAATAGGATTTCATCTGCAAAGTGTTAAGGGAGAAGTTGTGGTTTAATATGATCACATACATTTTATGAAATTCTCAAGGCATTTATAATAATGATGGAGAGATACGCAGATAGATATGTGAAGTACTAGCATACATTAAACAATAAATGCTGCCTCTGCCTTTTTTGAGATGTGATTAGTTTCCACACCAGGGCTATTTATTTTACTTATACATGGTTGTTAGTCTCCGTAGAGGGCAAGAGGTCTCTGTGCCTACAGATAAACACCAGGAAAACCAGAAATTAAGCACACAGGCTTGTCTCTTCAACCAAAGGGAGGCTGGATGTCTGTTTTCCACGCAGAAAGCTGGGAGTGGATGTTGTTAATAACCTGGTGACCTTTGATATCCTTAGAGCCAGGCCACACCAGGATGCTCCAGACTATGTTTATCCCTGATTCTCCTACCCTATACATTTATCTTTAATCTTTGTTTCTCAGTCAATCATCCTTAGAGGAGATGTCACATGTATTTTGTAGCCTGGTAACTTCCACCCTGCTCTCTGTATGACTGAGAAACATCAGATCCTGGGTCATTAAGCTATAGAACCCATCTTCATGGTACAGGTCACATGTACTTTGCAAAAGAGTTTAGATGCAGTCACTCCTTAAGCTTTATTGAACACATGGGATTGAGATAATTGTTGCCAGGAAACTTTTTTTTCCCAAAAATTGTACTGTACTTTAAAATATGTCAAAATAAATTGCCAAGTGTCAGAATCCAGAAATTTAAGCTAACCTGGCTAACTAAGTTGTGTCGAACTGAACTTCCCTTTTTACCTCTCAGGGTTGATTTCTCTGCTGACAGAAGAGTTTGTGGGGATTACATAGAAAAGGTAAAATTTTTATCTGTTGTGTTAGCAGTCACAAGTACAAACATTCATACATTTATGAGCTGCTTTAAAGAAACATGTTTTACTGGAGATCTTTTCTACCTCTAGATTAGCATCTGGAAGTGAGGATCCCAACCTGGTAAATGGAGAAAAAGTCTGTATTGCTGCTGAAAGTGAAAATCAGTATGAGGAGCAGGGGTGACTTAACCCCTAAAAGAGAAGGTCAGACATTTGGATCTAAAAGGAAGAAATGAACCATAATGTGGCAACTTCTGTTATTCATTCACCGATCTATCTTTTTATTGGCTTATCTATTGCAAAACCATATGGTTGTCATTTACATGTTTCAGGAAATGATTTGGCATTCATCAACAATATTAGATGAGATTCTTGCCCTTTGGGTTCTTACAGTCAAATGAGAATTGCTCCTTTCCATTTCCCTTGAGAATACATCTCAGGGAATGTCTTTTCTTCTTTAGTGTATCAATAGTGCTTATGTTAGACTGATTTAATCTCTATAAAAGTATTTTAACGGAGCAGTGCAGAGTTTCATTTACTTAGGACCACTGTGCAAAGCAAGTCTAAAATATTTAAATCAAATGGAAGTGCCTTCCAAGACCCCAACCCCAGCGAGTCCAGCTTCAGGTGAGATTGGGTCTCCAGCAGGGACCACCCACCCAACACCCATCCCCTTGATCTTCTGGGCAACTCTTGGCATCCAGAAGACCCGCCCACACAGGAAAGACATCAGCCCTTCCAAGACGCCAACCCCAGTGAGTCCAGCTTCAGAAGACCCGCCCACACAGGAAAGACATCAGCCTTTCCAAGACCCCAACCCCAGTGAGTCCAGCTTCAGCTTCAGGAAGGAAGGAGACAAGTGGAGACAGAAAGACCCCACCAGCACCCACTGGAAGAAGAGATGGGAAGAAGACAGAATAAGAGCTCACTCAACAATGGAAACACCTCTTGACCCCACCAGAATCTAGGGATCCAACACCAGCAAGACCAGAAAAGCACTACATAGAGGAAGAAGAGGAGACAGACCTTAAAAATTATTTCATGAAGATGATGGAGACCCTCAAAGAAGAAACGAGAAAATCCTTTAAAGAAATAGAAGAAAAAAAGAAACAAAAAAATCCATGAATTGGGGGAAAATTCAAGAAATAAACAAATCTCTCAATCTAAAGAGCACCAAGAAAAAAAACAACCAAAAAAATTAAGGAAACAACTCAAACAGTTGAAGGATTGAAAGCTGAAATAGAAATGATAAAGAAAACAGAAAATGAAGGGATGCTGGAAACATAAAAGCTGGGTAAATGATCAGGAACTACAGATGCAAGTATCACCAATAGAATACAAGAGATAGAAGAGAGAATCTCAGGTGTTGAAGACTTATTAGAGGATATAGAGTCGTCAAGCAAAGAAAATCTCATAACCAACAAATCCTTAACACAAAATATCCAGGAAATATAGGACACCGTGAAGAAGCCAAACCTGAGAATAATAGGTATAGAAGAAGGCGAAGATACAACTCAAAGGTACAGAAAACATATTCAACAAAATCATAGAAGAAAACTTCCCTAACCTAAAGAAAGATATGCCTATGAAAATACAAGAATCTTAGAGAACACCAAATAGGCTGGACCAGAAAAAGAAGTCAACTCGCCATATAATAATCAAAACATCAAACCTACAGATTAAAGAGAAAATATTAAGAGCAGCTAAAGAAAAAGGCCAAGTAACATACAAAGGCAGACCTATCCGAATTACACCTGACTTCTCAATGGAAACTATGAAAGCCAGAAGATCCTGGACAGATGTCCTACAAACGCTAAGGGAACAAGGATGCCAACCCAGACTACTATATCCAGCAAAGCTCTCAATTACCATAGATGGAGAAAACAAAATATTCCATGACAAAGCCAGATTTAAACAATACATATCCATGAATACAGCTCTACAGAAAATGCTAGAAGGAAAACCTAGATCCAAGGAAGATAACTACATTCACAACGACACAGGCAATATATAATCCCACTTTATGAAACACCAAAAGAAAAAGGGAGGAGAAAGTACACAAAATAACTTCACTAACAATAAATCAAGCACAAACAAGAATCATCAATCAATGATCATTAATATCCCTCAATGTCAACGGCCTCAACTTGCCTATAAAAAGACACAGACTAGCAGAATGATTACGAAGACAGAACCCTTCCTTCTGCTGCTTACAAGAAACACATCTCAACATCAAAGACAGACATTATCTCAGAGTAAAGGGTTGGGAAAAGATCTTCCAACCAAACGGTCCTAAGAAACAAGCGGGTGTAGAAATCCTAACATCTAACAAATTAGATTTCAAATTAAAATCAATCAAAAGAGATGAAGAAGGACACTTCATATTCATCAAAGGAAAAATACATCAAGACGAAGTCTCAATTTTAAACATCTACGCCCCAAATACAAAGGCACCTACATTCGTGAAAGAAACATTACTAAAGCTCAAAATGCACATAAAATCTCACACACTAATAGTAGGAGACTTCAACACTACGCTCTCACCTCTAGACTGGACCTCCAGACAGAAACTTAACAAAGAAACAAAAGAACTAATAGAAATTATGACCCAACTGGGTTTAACAGACATCTATAGAACATTCCACCCAAATACAAAGAGATATACCTTCTTCTCGGCACCACATGGAACCTTCTCTAAAATTGACCACATAATAGGAAACATAGCAAATCTCCACAGATACAAAAAAATTGGAATAACCCCCTGTATCTTATCAGACCACCATGCATTAACATTAGAATTCAACAATAACACAAATCGCAGAAACCCTACAAACTCATGGAGATTGAACAATGCACAATTGCACCATCCCTGGGTAAAGGAACAAATAAAAAAAGATATTAAAGACTTCCTCGATTTCAATGTGAATGAAGACACAACATACACAAACTTATGGGACACTTTGAAAGCAGTGCTGAGAGGAAAGTTTAAAGCACTAAGTGCCCACATGAAAAAACTGGAGAACAGTCATACTAGAGAATTAATAGCACAGCTGAATGTTCTAGAACAAAAAGAAGCAAACTCCCCCAGGAGGAGCAAACACCAGGAAATAATCAAATTGAGGGCTGAAATCAATCAAGTAGAAACCAGGAAAACACTGAGAAGAATCAATGAAACAAAGAGTTGGTTCTTTGAGAAAATCAACAAAATAGACAAACCTCTGTCCAAACTAACCAAAAGACAGAGAGAGAGCATGCTAATTAACAAAATCAGGGATGAAAAAGGGGGCATAACAACGGACTCTGAGGAAATGCAAAGAATCATCAGGGCATACTTTGAAAATCTGTACTCCACAAAATTTGGAAATTTAAAGGAAATGGACAATTTCCTGGATAGATATCATTGCCAAAACTAAATCAAGAACAGATAAACAATCTAAACAGACCTATAAACCCAAATGAAATAGAAGCAGTCATCAAAAGTCTCCCAAACAAAAAAAGGACAGGCCCAGATGGCTTCAGTGCAGAATTCTACCAGAAATTCAAAGAAGAGCTAATTCCAATACTCCTCAAAGTATTCCACACAATAGAAGCAGGAGGCTCACTGCCAAACTCTTTCTATGAGGCTACAATCACCTTGATACCCAAGCCACACAAAGACACAACTAAGAAAGAGTACTATAGACCAATTTCCCTCATGAACATTGATGCAAAAATACTCAATATAATACTCGCAAACCGGATTTAAGAACACGTCAGAAAAATCATCCACCATGATCAAGTAGGCTTCATCCCAGGAATGAAGGGATGGTTCAACATTAGAAAATCTATCAAGGTAATCCACCATATTAACAAACTGCAAAAGAAAAACCACATGATCATCTCACTACATGCTGAAAAAGCCTTTGACAAAATCCAGCACCCCTTCATGATAAAGGTCCTAGAGAGATCAGGGATAACAAGAACGTACCTGAATATAATAAAAGCAATATACAGCAAACTAACAGCTAACATCAAACTAAATGGAGAGAAACTCAAAGCAATCCCTCTAAAATCAGGAACAAGACAAGGCTGTCCACTCTCTCCATATCTCTTCAATATTGTACTTGAAGTTCTAGCTACAGCAATAAGACAACAAAAGGAGATAAAGGGGATACAAATAGGAAAAGAAGAAGTCAAACTTTCACTATTTGCAGATGATATGATAGTTTATATAAGTGACCCAAAAAACTCTGTAAAGTTACTCCTAGAGTTGATAAACACCTTCAGCAATGTGGCAGGATACAAGGTAAACTCAAAAAAATCAGTGGCCCTATTATATACAGATGATGAAGTGACTGAGAAAGAAATCAGAGAAACATCACCCTTTACAATAGCCAAACACAGCATCAAATATCTGGGGATAATGTTAACCAAGGAAGTGAAAGACCTGTATATCAAGAACTTTGTGTCTTTAAAGAAAGAAATCAAAGAAGACACCAGAAAATGGAAAGATATCCCATGCTCTTGGATTGGAAGGATCAACATAATAAAAATGGCAATCTTGCCAAAACAGTCTACAGATTCAATGCAATCCCTATCAAAATTCCATCACAATTCTTCAAGGACCTGGAAAGAACATTAATCAACTTTATATGGAAAAACAAAAGGCCCAGGATAGCCAAAACAACCCTATACAATAAAGGATCTTCAGGAGGCATCACCATACCTGACTTCAAGCTCTATTATAGAGCTATAGTCCTGAAAACAGCTTGGTATTGGCACAAAAATAGTCAGATAGACCAAGGGAACCGAATCGAAAGCCCTAATTTTAACCCACACACCTATGAACACTTGATTTTTGACAAAGAAGCTAAAACTGTACAATGGAAAAAAGAAAGCATCTTCAACAAATGGTGCTGGCATTACTGGGTACTGGTATGCAGAAGACTGCAGATAGATCCATGTTTATCTCCTTGTACAAAACTTAAGTCCAAATGGATCAAAGCTCTCAACATAAATCCAGCCACACTGAAACTTTTAGAAGAGAAAGTGGGAGATACTCTTCAACGAGTTGGTACAGGAGACCACTTCTTAAACATAACACCAGTGGCACAGGCACTGAGATCGACAATTAACAAATGGGACCTTCTGAAACTAAAAAGCTTCTGTAAGGCAAAGGACACAGTCAAAAAGACAAAAAGGCAGGCCACAGAATGGGAAAAGATATTCACTAACCCTACATCTGACAGAGGGCTAATCTCCAAAATTTACAAAGAACTCAAGAAACAAGTCTCCAAAACGCCAAAGGATCCAATTAAAAAGTGGGGTACACAACTAAATAGAGAATTCTCAATAGAGGAGACCAAAATGGCGGAGAGACACTTAAAAAAGTGCTCAACATCCCTAGCAATCAGGGAAATTCAAATTAAAACAACTCTGAGATACCATCTTACTCCTGTCAGAATGGCTAAAATCAAAAACACCAAAGACAATTTATGCTGGACAGGATGTGGAGAGAGGGGAACACTCCTCCACTGCTGGTGGGAGTGCCGACGCATACAGCCTCTTTGGAAATCAGTATGGAGATTCCTTAGGAAAATGGGAATTAATCTACCACTAGACTCAGCAATTCCACTCTTAGGCATATATCCAAATGAGGATAATTCATACAACAAGGGCATCTGCTCCACTATGTTCATAGCAGAATTATTTGTAATAGCCAGAACCTGGAAGCAACCTAGATGCCCCTCAACTGAAGAGTGGATAGAGAAAATGTGGTACATTTACACAATGGAGTATTAGCAGAGAAAAACAATGGAATCTTGAAATTCGCAGGTAAATGGATAGCACTGGAAGAAACCATCCTGAATGAGGTAACCCAGTCGCAAAGAGACAAACATGGTATGTACTCACTCATATATGGATGTTAGACATGGATCAGGATAGTGCTAGTCTGCACTTCCACTGATAGAGAGTCTGGGAAACAGGAAAGAACCTAAAAGATGTGCATATATGCATAGTACCCAAGAGAAGAGGATTGAGACAAGATCCTCTGAATGGATGGGGAACATGGCGAGGGTTCGGGGGGAGTGGGAGCTGGGAAGAAGAGTGGGGGTGAAGAGGAAGAGAGTTGGTCATGGGGGAACAGGAAGTTGAAGGGGTGGGGGTAGAATAGGGGGAAGAGGGAATCATAGGATAGAAGACAGATCAGGCACCAGAGTGACCTCGAATGATCTAAAGGGATAACACCAATTGGCAAGCTAAGCAATAGTGGAGAGACCACCTCGAATGCCCATACCTGATAATGAACTTGATGTCTATAACCATCCAGGAGCCTTCATCCTGTGACTGATGGAAGCAGAGGCAAACACACAATTAATCACTGAACTGAACCCAAGGAACCCAGTGACAGAGAGAGAGGAGTGATGAGCAAATTGGCAAAGAATGGGCTGGCAAAACCAGCAGAGACAGCTGATCTGAACAGGGGAGAGCTCTTGGACCCCAGAGCGACAGTGGGGAGGCCAGGATGGGACTGATCTGGACCCCCCAAATGTGAGTGTCAGCGAGAAGGCCTGGGCAACCTATGGGGCCCTGAGCTGTGGATCAGTGTCTATCCCTGGAATACAAACAGTCATCGTGTGCCTATAGCACAAAGAGGGATGCTCTCTCAGCCTGGACTCTTAGGGGAGTGCCTGGACCCTACCCAGAGTGAAATGACAGATTCTAGATATCCCCTATGTGGAAGGATTTGACAATAGGGTGGGAGGGTGGGGGGGGAGGGGAGTGCGGGAGGAGGGGAGGGAGAGGGAACTGGGATTGACATGTAAAACAAGCTATTTAAAATTAAAATAAAAAATGATAAAAAAATCAAATGGAAGCATCAAGAGCCCCAAGTTAACCTCAGGTGTTCAGAGATGGCTAGTTCTATGTTGTGTAGCACATTTTCCCATCATACTATGGTTTCTTCAAAGAACCCACCTCATTTGTTATTGAGGAGAACCGAAATTACAAGCAACATTGAATTATAAACTTAAGGGGCCATGACTACATACATCTTAGATGCTAGAAGTTATCATTTTCTTTTACCTTTACTCTTAGACCTTGGTAAAAGAGAGATAATAATCTAACTTCCTAAATATTATTAGGTTTTTTTTTCCATATTGTAACTATTTAGAACTTTACTGCATAAGGGTTAGTAAGTATACCATTGCACCTAACACTCACATTAACCAAAGTCTTTACCATTTGAAGGATATGTAAACTCCTATTTGTTTTTTCATATGATACAAGAGACTTGGCGATGCCCCCTCTAAACAGAAATATCCACTATCCTACATCCTTTGATCTCATTGTGGAATGGTCCACCCTAGGAAGGCTATGATCTGTGTTATGATCAGTTATATCAATTCACTATTAAACTGGTGGTGTTCCCTTGTTGCTCTAATCAATTTTCCCAGTACAGTTTACAACTAAAATTAATTCAGCATTCAGTCGAGAATCATTTTCAATTCAATTTCTTGACCAAATTGCATTTTTACATTAAATTATGTTCTATGGATCTAAGTTTAGGGTGATTATAATGATTAATAAGGCCATGTAACTACATAAATTAACCATAATTGGCCACAAAGATTGGTAAGGTAAATCCCATTACAAAGAATCAAATTTGAAAGATTGGAGATAGGGTAGGTGGGTGAAGGACTTTTACGTTCTTTATCAGTGCTTCCTGGAAATATCCATTAACTTAAAGGTATTGCTATTTACTCAGTTGTGAACTTGCTCTACATAGCTCAACCCTGCTGTGTTTTAAACTAGCTTATGAATGAGCAAAGTAACAACAGCAAATTTCCAATTGCCACTTTAAGTTATTACATAATAATAAAACACTCTTACAAACACAAATAACTCCCAATAAAAGTTACATTTTTTTCTCCTCAATTTGCGTGTACTTTATAAATCAGAAAGAGTGAAAACTGATCTGACTACTAGTCTAAATAACCAGCTATTCCTATTCGCACACACTTTAACTATATATGAATGTGGAAAGATATTTTTAAAATATGAAAGCAAAGTCTTCATATGGGATTGGCTACCATCTTAAACTTACTTTATAGTAAAGTATTGTACCTCCAGAATTTATGTAGACAATCCTTCTGTCGTTAGATTGATTACAATTTTATTTTTATTTAGTTTTGGTGATGTCAGCATGTGGGAGAAATCAAGGGATAGTCCTTTCTCTCTGCATTGCTTTTACACAGTCCTTTCCTCCTCATTCCTTAACACATATCATTTAGGGTATGGCATCCAGGCACATGTGCTGGGAGTTCACTCTTAATGAACCAGGCGGGCTTATCACTAGAGTCTGGGGAACTTGTACCTGTCAATAGCCTATATGGTGCTGAGAGAAGAACTTTAAAGAATGCTCTGTACGGCAAGCAAACAAACAAATGAATCAAAATAATTGTTCCCCCCAAATATACAGAAAGTCCTATGTGCTCATGAATGTATATATATACATTAAGTTTATTTATTTATGTGTCTACTTAAATAAGAATTTCTGTGTTTTGAAGGAAATAACTTGTTTTCAGGCAAATTAATTTAATATGTACAGCCTTGAATAATGGAGTTTGTATAAATCTACATGAATAAAAAAATAGATTCTGATGAGATTCTACTGAGAAAAGGAGATGACATATAAGTATGTAAATGAGGCTGGTTTTTGAGAAGTTCTTAATGTCTTTATTTTATAAAAGGGGATTAGCAGTTTTGCAAAAGATTTTTATATAAAAATTAGATAAGTAATTACATCAAAGTCATATGTGTACATAATAATAGAACAAACAAATAAGCTAAGAAAACATACTGTATCTATTTAGTGTACCTCATATACACATATGCTTATAGCTCACCACTAGGGAAAGGAAAACCTATCAGACAGCTCATTGTAATGATTTAATGGTGGAAGGTATGTGATTGGGTTGGAGCCAAGGGGCAACACAAAGTCACACCATGCAATGGAATCCATGTGAGAGGTTTATTGGGGAGGGAGCTTCAGAGGTGGCCTCTGATTGGGAGCTGAAAAAACAGAGAGTGAACAGAGAAGATGCTTGTGTTTTATAAGGGGAAATAGTGTATGAGAAAATGCACTATATGAAGAGTATGCAACTTGTTGTGACAGTATCACATCTTGGCAGCTGGATGGCCTGTCCTGCTGTTGCTTGGTCCTGAGGGCAGGCTGATGGAAATGCCTGAATACTAACACTCATCCTTGGGAGAAAAAAAAAAGGATTCTCTAGCTCACAGGCAGACATTGATTACCTCTATCTCTTCATCTAGGAGTGGAGCCTTGTGAAATTTCCCCCATTAACGTTGCCATGCCAACTGGTGTCATGCAGATGTTGTTTAGGAGCTATGTTGTTGGAGCTTCTATGTCATATAAAATGTCTAGCAGCATTTGTCCTAGTGTTCTGATTCTCAAAATCTTTTTGTCTCTTCTTTGGTTTTCTCTGAGCTTTGGTTGTAGGTGGCATTGTAGATGTTGTCTGAGTACCCAACAGTCATTTATTCTCTGCAGTTAAGACTGTTGCAGATTTCTATAAAGGTCTTTGTTGCAAAAAGAAGCTTTTATGATGAGGGGTGAGAACTACACTTATCTGTAATTGTAAGAATAAATATTTAGAACACAGAAATCATGTTGTTTTAGGAAAACAACAGTGGTATGTACTCCTCTTTAGTCTATGCCCTTCCCATCTACAGGTAGTTGGGTGTTTACACTGGCAGGAATGAATTTTCTTCTTGTTTAGCTGGTCTCAACATGATAGATGTTGGTCACTGTTACAAAATTGAAGATATCTTGCCAGACCAACCATTATGTCATTCTTAAGCTTTACTGCTAGCTAGGACAACTGACTTCTTTTCATTCACGGCAATTTGCATAGCAACTTTGAATACTGTGAAAGCTATTGCTCATGAAGGAGGCTTCCAGGTTATTTTCAGTTATATTTATCCAATTCCTGCATCCAATTTGTTGCTGGTGACCCTGTTCAGACATCCATTGGGGGAGAGGGTGAGAAGATGCAGCACCAATGACTAAACCACTGGGAATCAGTGGGTAGAAGAGCATGTTGCAGACTCGTTTATTAAGGAAGTTAGGCCTGCCTTTATACCCGCTCCCAAGGTTCCATTGGCTCAGGTAACTGACTCTGCTGCATTGTCCTTTCCTCACTGGTGTCTCTGGGTCAGGTGTCTCTCTGTCAGCAGTTTGTGAGCTTAGAGACAGGCTTGGTCACTTAGCTCAGGGACAAAGTGCCTGCCACACATAATGTCCTGGGCACCCGTGGACTGCATAGGCTGGCCAGCAGTTTCTCCTACACAAATTAATGGTGTGTCCAGCTGTAGGATCTTATGGCCTAGTTCTGAGAGGCAAATAAGGGCAATGGCAATAGCTTATATAGCATTCTGGGCGTGTCTTGGACTTCAGTGTCCAAAAAATTGAAGGGGGGCTTTTAAAGGCTGATACTGAGGATTTTCTTAGTCTGCAGGTCTTGGTGGAACATTATCATCTCATGTTGCATAACTCCATGTAAACTGTATGTATATATGGGTTTTTATATATGTTTTCCCCCAATATCCTTAGTGTTATTTATCCCTTCCCTCTCCCTCATGCTCTGTGTCACCATCTCTTCTTCACTAGCTAAAAGTCCTCCAACTTTTTTCCCATTTCCTCCTCCATAGCACCCACATCGTCTCTCCCAGCCTCTAGAGATCCTTCTCTTCTCCCCCATTATCCCTTTCTACTTTCCACAGTTTAAGACGTTTTCTGCTCCATGTAAACCCAATTATGAAGCAGGAAATTTTAATTATAGAAAAGGAGAATTCCTATAGAAATTTAATAGTATCCTCCAAGTTTTCTTATTAAGTTTTGTGGTAAATTAATTTCAAATTAGGAAGAGTGTTTATATGCATGGACTGTATCTTCCTTTTCGTATGTGAACTCCATTTCTATGACAGGTTGTCCTATTTTAAGTGAAGTATGAGGACCTCAGAGTTGATTTTATCCATCCTGAATTTAATATCCATGTTCCGAGGCCTACCATTTGAGGCAGGAGTTTCATTCTTTTATATCCTGAAGCCAGTCCATGGCTCACACAGGCTGCATCTCATTCTTCTGTATTTGAAAATTACAACACCAAGTAATTTGATGACAATTATTATTATTATTTTTATAACCTCAAGTTCTTGTAAAAATGACATCTTGATTAATTATTTCAGAATTTCCTACAATGAATTATAGTACTATCCTCTCCTCTCTTATCCTTTTCAGATGCAACCCCACCTCCCTACCTTTCCACGAGTCCATCTCTCTAAAATCCCATCTACTCCAATTTATGTTGCTCAAATACTGTTGCGAGTGAAGCTATCAGTGGTGATGACTCTTAAAGAAAACTGACTCCCCCTCTCCCAGAGTCTATCAAATTGTAATATCTCCTCAAATGGAGCAGGGACATATAACTTGGTAGCCATATACTTGAGAAAAATGTGTAATTAAGTAGGAAAATGAAGTGTGTGTGTGTGTGGGTGTGGGTATGGGTGTGGGTGTGTGTATTCTGGTGATACTATATTTTTGCAATACCCTGTAGAATGTCTAGTACTAACTACACCATTAATAAAAAATAGTTGTTACTTTTCATGGTTTGGTTGTTTTGTTATTAATATTAAGAGAAACTAGAGACACTCTAAAATCTGTAAAATATTAGAACAAAGAATTCTATGTATATAAATTCATGCCAATTGGAAATTAAAATAGTAGTAAGCTAAATTTGAACATTTTTTGTAGTCTACTATTAGCACTTATCCACTGAAATAAGCTCATAATTTAAAACCATGGCATGTAAAACCCCACCATTTCAGTGTCATGAAAAGATAACTGTGAGTGGCAACACTTCCCTGTCTGTTTGCCCTTTCCTAGTAAGTGAGGCCATAAGGTTTGGAAATGTATTAATTTTATCATTTGTGTTGTACTGCTATTAGTTTTGTTGGTGACATTTGGAATCTTGAGAGTGAAAGGTGGATTGCAAAGCAAAAATAAATTCTGTGATTGGAATAATAACGTAACCATTTAAAAGCCATTGGAAACATTCATTATAACCGTATTGAATATCCGTTCTTTGTTAGCATTTCCATACAATGGATTGTTTTTAAAATATTTGTAGAAAATATTACCCAGACATTTAAAATTATCCCAAATGAGTCTGACTGCAGGGGCAAATAATCTGATAAAAGGTCTGATTCAGAACCTTGTCATGTCATTTTAATTGAATACAATTTTTAATTTTCATTAAGTCTAGGACTAGATATCAATTAATATGTACATATTAATTTTATAGCCCTATTTAAATTTTATTGTTAATTTTGTATCAATTTAGGTTTTTTCTACATTTATGGTCTTTTGTACATCAATATAAATTGATATATCATTTCAGTATTTTTATGAATTTTGTAGACTTTCAAAAACTGTGTTTTGCTCAAACTAATTCTAGAGGTATAGTTAAAGTGTTATCATCACATTTTAGTTTCCCTCACCATACCTTCCCTCTCATCCAAATCTACTACCTTTCTGTATCTCATTAGAAAGCAAACAGGATTCTAGATAGTAATAAAATACAATAAGAAAAAACAAAAATGAACACAATTGAATTGGACAAAACAAATAAATACAAGAGACAGAACCCAAGAGAAAATACAAGAAGCAGACACAAGTCATTCATACATTCAATAATCCCACACAAATATTAAACTGGGAGCCATTTGACCATATGAAGACCTTGTAGGTTCTGTCTATGCTGCCTCAGTCTGTGCCTGTTAATATTAGCTTTGATCATGTTAATTTATAAGGATTTGTCTTCTTGGTGTCCTCTATTACCTCTGACTCTTATACTCTTTCTCCCTTCTCTTTCATAGATGTCTCTGAGCACCATGGAGTGGGATTTGATGTAGACATCTCGAATAGGACTGGGTGTTAAAATTCTTTCACAGGCTATGGGTCTCTGTATTTGTTCCCATCTGCTGCAGGAGGCAGCTTCTCTGATGCTGACTGAGCATGGCACTGATCTATGTGTATAGCAGAATACCATAATGAGTCATTATTTGGTTTTACCCCAGGTCCTTGAGGTATCTTGTCTCAGGTTTTTGGTCACCAAAGCAGTGTTGGATGAAGGTTTCATCTCATAGCTTTAAATCAAAGAAGACTTTAGTTGGTTTCTCTCACACACTTTGTGCCACCATTGCCCTAGCATAACTTGCAGGCAGGAAACCATTGGTGATGTAATGGTTTGTGGCTGGGTTGGGGTTTATGCTTCCCTTTATATAGTATGCAAAGTCTGTTCCTGTTTTAAAGGTCCTGTAACCTAAAGATGAAGGCTCTGTGTGGGTAACAGATCAGCTTCTCCATGTTCAATGAGTTATGGTAGGTGCTGTCTTCGGCAATGGGGTTTTGCCCACAGTTTGTGAAAATGCTGTATTCTTCTGGGATCCCTTTGCAAAAACAACTCAATTGGATGTAACCCAGTCTGGGAAATGGAATTACCATTTAGTGACAAGAGATGTCCAGTTAGGGCTCTGTATCCCCCCATTGCTTGGTGATTTCAGTTAACTTGCCAAGTATGTATGTATATATTTTCTGAACCTTCTACTCTACTAGGCTTTCATAGTACTCCTAAGATGGCCCTTAATTTAGCTGTTTCTCCCCATATTCCTGTTCTTTTTTTTAAAATACTTTAAAACATTTTAGAAACAATCTTATTTTACATATCGATCCTCTCATTTCCTCACCATCCTATCCTCCCATGC
This sequence comes from Mesocricetus auratus, assembly GCF_017639785.1. Taxonomy (NCBI): domain Eukaryota; kingdom Metazoa; phylum Chordata; class Mammalia; order Rodentia; family Cricetidae; genus Mesocricetus; species Mesocricetus auratus. The sequence continues at coordinate 93,517,168 of NW_024429266.1, forward strand.
TTCCCACCAACCCCTGCAACCCATCCCCTCACCCACTACCCAAGGATATAGTGAGGCCTTCCACAGGGTGTCATCAAAGTCTGTCACATCAATCGAGGGAGTGCCTAGGCCCTCTTTCATGTATCTGGGCTGCAATAGTATCCACCCATAGGGAATGGGATCTCAAAGTCCATTTGTGCACTAGGATAAACACTGATTCCACTGTTAGAGGTCCCATGGACTGCCCAAGCCTCCACGCTGGCATCCACTTTCAGGGAGCTTGATTCAGTCCAATATTAGTTCCCTAGCTTTACAACTAGAGTCTCCGTGCTCTCACTAGGTCAGGGCAAATGTTTCTGCAGGTTTCTCTAGCATGGTCTTGGTTCCTTTGCTAATCCCTCCTCCCTCTCCACAAATGGATTCTAGAAGTATGGCTTTAGCTGTGTGTGTCTCTTGCTGCTTTGATCAGCTACTGGATGAAGGCTCTAGGAGTGGCAACCAATGTAGCCTTCAATCTCATTATAGGGGAAGAGCTTCAAAGGCAGTCTCTTCACCACTGCCTAAATTCTTAGTTGGGGTCATCCCCTGTGAATTCTCCAACATGTCTCCAGTGCCAGACCTCTCTTCAAACCTAAACTGGTTTCCTCTATCAAGGCATTTCCTTTTTTCCCTCCTCTATTCCTCCCCTGTCTTAGTCCTCCTGATCCCTTCTGTTCTTTAACCCCTTCCCTTCTCCCCTTCTCCCCTTCTCCCCTTCTCCCCTTCCTACCTCTGTCCTCTCACACCCTGTACTCTAAATTTGCTCAGGGGTTCTTGTCCCCCTCCCTTTATTTGGGGTACCATGTGTTCTTCTCTTGGAGTCTCCCTTGTTCCCTAGTTTCTCTGGTCATGTGGATTTTAGGCTGGTATTCATTTGCTATATGTCTAATATCCATATGATTGAGTACATACCCTGCATGTCTTTGTTATTCAGTTTCCTCACTCAGGATGTTTTCTTCCAGTTCCATGCATTTGCCTGCAAATATCAAGATTTCATTTTTTTCCCGATGAGTAATCTTTCATTGTGTCTCCATCCATTCTTCATTTGAGGGGCATCTAGTCTGTTTCCAGTTTCTGGCTAATACCAACAACGCTGCTGTGAACATAGTTGAACATATGTCCTTGATGTATGAATGTGCATACTTTGTGTATATGACCAAGAGTGGAATTGCTGGAACATGAGGTAGACTGATTCCCGTTTTCCCGAGAAACTGCCATACTGACTTCCAAAATGAGCATACAACTTGGCACTCCCACCAGCAATGGAGGAATGCTCCTTTTGCCTCCACATCCTTGCCAGCATAGATTGTCATTGGTGGTTTTGATTTTAGCCATTCTGGTTGGTATAAGATGGAATCTCAAACTTGTTTTGAGTTGCATTTCCTTGATGGCTAAGGATGTTGAACACATTTTTAACTGTCTTTCAAACATTTTAGATTTCTCTACTGAGAATTCTGTAATTAGTTCCGTACCCCACTTTTTAATTGGATTGTTTGGTGTTTTGGTGGTTAGCTTCTTGTGTTCATTGTATATTTTGGAAATCAATCCTCTGTCATGTGTGAACTTGGTGAAGATCTTTTCCAATTCTGTGAGCTGCTATTTTGTCTTATAGACTGTGTCCTTTGCCTTACAAAAGCTTCTCAGTTTCAGGAAGTCCCATTTATTAATTGTTGATCTCAGTGTCTGTGCTACTTGTGTTATGTTAAGGAAGCAGTCTCCTGTCCCAATTCGTTAAAGGGTACCTCCCACTTTCTCTTTTAAGAGGTTCAGTGTGGCTGGATTTATGTTGAGGTCTTTGATCCATTTGGACTTAAGTTTTGGGCATGGTAATAGATATGGATCTATCTCCAGTCTTCTACACATCAACATCCAGTTACGCCAGCACCATTTGTTAAAGATTCTTTCTTTTTTCCATTATGTGAACTTAAGCTTTTTTGTCAAAAATCAGGTGTTCATAGGTGTGTGTATTAATATCAATCTTTTCAATTCACTTCCATTGGTCTAGCTGTCTATTTTGTGTCAACACCAAGCTGCTTTCAGGACTATAGCGCTATAATATAGCTTGAAATCCCCTAATGCCTCTGGAAGTTCTTTGTACAGGGTTGTTTTGGTTATCCAGGGTTTTTTGTTCTTCCATATAAAGTTGAGTATTGTTCTTTGAAGATATGTGAAGAATTTTGTTGGGATTTTCATGGGAATTGCACTGAATCTGTAGAGCACTTTTGGCAAGATTGCCCGTTTTACTATGTTGATCCTACCTAACCAAGGGCATGGGAATTCTTTCCATTTTCTGGCATCTTCTTTAATTTTTTCTTTAAAGACTCAAAGTTCTTGCAAAACAGGTCTTTCACTTGTTTGGTTAGCATTACTCCAAGATATTTTATGTTGTTTGTGGCTATTGTAAAGGGTGATGTTTCTCTGATTTCTTTCTCAGTCCATTTATGGTCTATATATAGTAGGGCTACTGATTTTTTTTGAGTTAATCTTGCATCCTGCCACTTTGCTGAAGGTGTTCATCAGCGTTAGGAGTTCCCTTGTAGAGTTTCTTGGGTCACTTATGCAAACTATCATATCATCTGCTAATAGTGAAAGTTTGACTTCTTCCTTTCCAATTTGTGTCTTCCTGATATCCTTTTGTTGTCTTATTGCTCTACCTAGAACTTGAAGTACAATACTGAAGGGTCACGGACAGAGTGGAAAGCCTTTTCTTTTTCCTGATTTTTGAGGAATTGAGTTGAATTTCTGTCTATTTAGTTTGAGGTTGGCTGTTGGTTTGCTGTATATTGCTATTACTATGTTAGGTATGTTCCTGTTATTTCTCACCTCTCCAAGTCCTTTATCATGAAGGGGTGTTGTATTTTGTCAAAGGTTTTTTCAGAATCTAGTGAGATGATCATGTGTTTTTTTCTTTTGCAGTTTGTTTATATGGGATTGCATTGATGGATTTTTTTATGTTGAACCATTCCTGCATCTGTGGGATGAGGTCTAGTTGATCTTGGTGGATGATTTTTCTGATGCGTTCCTGGATTCTATCTCCAGGTATCTTGTTGAGTATTTTTGCATCAGTGTTTATCAGGGATATTCGTCTGTAGTTCTCTTGCTTAGTTATGTTTTGTGTGGCTTGGGAATCAAGGTAATTGTAGACTTGTAAATAGAGCTTGGCAAGGACTCTTCCGCTTCTATTGTGTGGAACAGTTTGAGGAATGTAGGTATTATCTCTTCTTTGAATTTCTGATGGAATTCTGCTCTGAAACCCTCTGACCCTGTGCTTTTTTTTTTTTGCTTGGGAGTCTTTTGATGTCTACTTTTATTTCATTCGGGGTTATAGGTATATTTGAGTTACTTATCTTTTCTTGATTTTTGGAAAGCCATATCTATCCAGAAAATTTCCGTTTTCTTAAATTTTCAAATTTTTGGAGTGCAGGTTTTTGAAAGTACGACCTGATGATTCTCTGGATTTCCTCAGTCCTTTGCTATGTCCCTCTTTTCATTTGATTTTGTTAATCTTCATGCTTTCTCTCTACCTTTTAGTTAGTTAGAATAAATGTTTGTCTATCTTGTTGATTTTCTCAAAGAACCAACTCATTTCATTGATTCTTTATATTGTTTTCTTTGTTTCTACTTTATTGATTTCTGCCCTCAATTTGATTATTTTCTGGTTTCCATTCCTCTGGGGTGAGTTTGCTTCTTTTACTTCTAGAGCTTTGAGTTGTGCTGATAATTCTATTTTCCAGTTTCTTCATGTGGGCACCTAGTGATATGAACTTTCCTCTTAGCACTGCTTTCAAAGTGTCCTGTAAGTTTGCATATGTTGTGCCTTCATTCTCGTTGAATTCTAGGATGTCTTTAAATTCTTTCTTTATTTCTTCCTTGGCCCAGTAATGGGTACAATTGTGCATTGTTGAATGTCCATGATTTTGTAGTGTTTCTGCAATTTGTGTTTTTGTTGAATTCCAACGTTAAACCATAGGGATATTATAGGATACAGGGGGTTATTCCAATTATTTTGAATCTGTTGATGTTTGTTATGTTGTCAAGTATGTGGCTGATGTTAGAGAAGGTTCCATGTGGTGCTGAGAAGAGGACATATTCTTTTGTTTTGAATGGACATTCTATAGATGTCTGTTAAAACCAATTGGGTCATAACTTCTATTTGTTCCTTTGTTTTTTTGCTAAGTTTCTGTCTGCTTGTCCTGTTTACTGGTGAGAGTGGGGTGTTGAAGTTTCCCACTATAAGTGTGTGTGGTTTCATGTGTGATTTGAGCTTTATTAATGTTTCTTTTATAAATGTGGGTACCTTTATATTTGGGGCAAAGATGTTCAGAATTGAGACCTCATCTTGATGGACTTTTCCTGTGATAAGTATGAAATTACCTTCTTCATCTCTTTTGATTGATTTTAGTTTGAAATCTAATTTGTTAGATATTAAGATTTCTATACCAGCTGGGCAATGGTGGCGCATGCCTTTAATCCCAGCACTCAGGAGGCAGAGGCAGATCCTGTGAGTTCAAGGCCAGCCTGTTCTACAGATCGAGTTCCAGGATAACCTCCAAAACAACTCAGAGAAACCCTGTCTCGAAATACCAAAAAAAAAAAAAAAAAAAAAGGATTGCTATACCAGCTTGTTTCTTGGGTCTATTTAATTGGAAAATCTTTTCCTAACCGTCTGAGGTAACATCTATCTTTGAAGTTGAGATGTGTTTCTTGTATGCAGCAGAAGGATGGATTCTGTCTTTGTATCCATTCTGTTATCCCGTGTCTTTTTCTTTTTCTTTTTTTCTTTTTTTTTTTTTGGTTTTACAAGACAGGATTTCTCTGTATTGTTTTGGAGGCTGTCGGTCCAGCCTGGCCTCGAACTCACAGACATCTGCCTGCCTCTGCCTCCCGAGTGCTGGGATTAAAGGTGTGTGCCACCGTCGCCTGTGTCTTTTTTATAGGCAAGTTAAGACTATTGACATTGAAGTAATTAATGACCATTGATTGTTAATTCTTGTTTGTTTTGAGTTTATTGGTGGTGATTATGTGTGGATTCTCCCCCCCCCCCCCGTTTTTTTCTTTTGATGTTTAGTAATGTGGGATTATCTGTTGCCTATGTTTTTATGAATGTAGTTATCTTCCTTGGGTTGGAGTTTTCTTTCTAGTAGTTTCTGTAGGGCTGTATTTGTGGATACATATGACTTAAATCTGTTTTTTTCTGTGGAATATCTTGCTTTCACCATCTATAATGATTAAAGCTTTCTGGGTAGAGTAGTTTGGGACAGTATCCATCTTCCTTTAATGTTTGTAGAACATCTACCCATGACCTTCTGGCTTCCAGAGTTTCCACTGAGAAGTCAGGTGTAATTCTGGTAGGTCTGCCTTTATCTGTTACTTAACCTTTTTCCTTTACTGGTCTTAATATTTTTTCTTTGCATTCTTTAAACGATTTGTTTCTTGAATTTTTTGGTTTGTCTTTTCTTCAGTTTCCTGTATTTTTTGTTAGTTTTTTTCTTCCATTTCTTTAAGGAATTTTCGTGTTTCCTCTTTGATGGTCTATAATATTGTCATAAAGTTGTTTTTAAGATCATTCTTTTCTGCTTCTTCTGTGTTGGTGTGTTCAGGTCTTGCTGGTGTAGAGTCCCTAGATTATGTTGTTGATGTATTGGTTTTTCTGTTGTTGAGTGTGTTCTTATACTGTGCCTTTCCATCTCATCTTTGAGTGAGTGCTGATGGGGTCTCTCCCTTTCCTTTGGGCTCCTATAGTGTAAGTGGGCCAAGACTTCAGTGTCTGCAAATATGTATGGTCCTGCCCTTCCTGGTATTCTCCTCACTCAAGCAAAGGTTGTAGGTGGATCAAGAGGAGGGCAGAGGAAGTATGGGAGGCCAGCGTGGGTTGACTCTCAAGCAGAGGGTGGAGTGAGTAGGGTGGACCAAGATTGCAGAGTGGTCAGACTTTGGGTGGTCTGTCCTGCTGGGGTAGGTCCATTCTATGCAGGGAGCAGTTCCAGGAAGATCCAAGGGGGTATGACAGAATTGGGCCCCAAGCAGTGCCAAGTCTGAGGTGTGGTCAGACTCATGGTGGTCTGTTCTGCTTGGGAGGGTCCACTCTGTGTGCAGAGCAGTCCCAGGAAGATCAGTGGGGGGCAGGATGGCATGGCAGGAGTTCCCATATTCCCTTTCTATCCTCATCTATCTTCCTCCTTCCAACTTGGTCCTCCCATTTGGACCCACCTTCTGTCCATAAGTATCTATCCTATTTCTTTGTCCTATTGAAATCTGTCTGCCCCCTCATAGCATTTTACTCTATACCTTACATCTGTGGTTTTATGGATTTCTAGAATTTACTGAAAATACATTAACAATAAATAAAATCACTACAATAGAATAAAAACATACAACATTCTGACTACAGCTTTAAGTATGCATAGCAAGGTTTTAGCAGAGAATGACACGGTTGGAGGAAGGAACAAAAGGTATACTAACATGGGTAGCTCCAAACTTTTAGAGTAGAGGTGTTTCCCTAGTAGTGTATGAAATAGATGCCATACTGTCACAGGGTCCTAGGAATAGAAGAGAGGCTAACAGCAGAACAAAGAATTGCAGAGTATTTTGAGCTATATCAACAAAAATGGAAAAAATCAAAAGAAAGGAGGATAGTGAAAGAAGGTTGCATAATCACTCATAGAAAAGAAAGAGGGATAGACTGTAGAGATTGCTAAAACATTAAATACACTTGGCTGCTATTTCAGAGGATCTGAGTTCAGTTCTTAGCACCCACTTGGTGGCTCTCAAGCATCTATAACTCCAGCTCCAGACAATATAACACCCACTTCTGGACTTCTCAGTCACAAGGCACACATGTACAGGTCTTGGAAAACACTCATACATATGAGAATAACTTAATCATTATTTTGGTAAAGTTTGTTTTTATTTACATGTATGTACAATGCCTACTTACCTGTATGAGCATCATGTGTTTACAGTATTCATGGTAGTACCTAGACAGGGAATCATATTATCTGGTACTGGAGTTATAGGTCGTTGAAAACTGCATGTGGGTGCTGGGAAGTGAATTTAGGTTATCCATAAAAGCAGCAAGTAGTCTTAATCCCTGACCCATCTCTACAGTCGCAATGAATTTAAAGGAGGAAGGAAGGAAGAACAAAAAAAGGAAGAAAGAAGAAGGAAAGGAAAGAATGAATGAAGGAAGGAAGGAAGGAAGGAAGGAGGAAAAACAGGTCAGGGTGGTAGCTCAGTGGGTAAAATAAATCCTGGTCACCTGAGTATGAAGGGGCGTCTTTACATCCTCCAAGTACATGTAAAGCCAGATGTGGAAATGCATGTGTCTGCAATCCCAGCACTCCTATGAAAGGATAAGTGGGAGGGAAGGGAAATCCCCAGAAGCTCTTAGATCAGCTAGACTGGCATATACAGCAGGAAAACCATGGCAAAACAAAACAATAAAACAAAATTCTATCTGTAAGGGGAAGAGAAGAATCAATATCATAATATGTCCTCAGATCTTCAAGTGTGCTTCAGAGCATGTGTGTTTCTACATTTACACTTGTCTTCATTTCACACAAAATATGAACACACACACACACACAAATGCTTAGTGAAAGAAAAAAGGAAAATAAATATTATTTATTTGCTGTTTCTCTACTTTGGTTCTCTAAAGCATTTGTCAAGACATCTTTGATCTTCTACACCAGACAGTTATGTTTTGTTTATAAAATGATTATAGAGACTGATAAAATTTCTGCTTTATTTTTGAAGACTGCTAAGACAGCTGCATATACGTTCCAGTCCTATATATCTGCCAATATTAAGAAGCACTTACTATTCTTGTAAAGATTAAGCAAATGCTTATGTTTTTAAACCTTTCTTATGCAGTAATTGAATTATGAGAAACAAGCAAGCTGAGGTGTTGAGTCCTGGCACCACATTTCACACAAAGTCAGAAATAATTTTGCTTGCCAAATCACTTCAGCTGGCTCTTCTATGAGCTCTACCCATGGAGAAAAACAGGTGAAGTGCCATAAACAAAAGATAATGGTAACTGACAGAGTAGCAAGAGAAATGTGCAGCAATGTCAAATGAAATGTCACTGAAGTCAGTGTTAACCAGACTGACTTTACAACTTTACGGTCTGCTAAGCGAGGGGGAACAATATTCTGAATGGAATTAGCAACATATAAGTGTCTGTTCTGTGACAGGATGTTGTCTGAGGAAATGCAACCAGAGGAGTGGGAGAGAGTTACAATAGTAGGAGGACTGTGATCTTTACAGGGGGAAAAAAGGGATCACTCATGTGACAAGAAATTGCATTGCAGCAAAAATCTTTAATGTGAACTCTGAGGAACATGCAAATGAATATGAAATACTTTATACCCAGCTCATCATAAACATTCTAGCTATGTCACATTTTATGTTACAATAGTCAAAAAGCCACTGCCACTTGTGAAGCAAAGTATCATGGGATATCCTAGGTCAAGAGTTATGGGATTATATCTCCAACTGGAAGCATAATTTCCAAACTCTTAGCAACCCAAACATTAGTTAAGGATTCAAGGGAAAAGAAGAAGTATGATGTGTGACACATTTTGAATTATGGCTTTTGGACAGTGACATGTCTGTGGCCTATTTGATAGAAATTACCATTTTACAAAGTTTTGCTATGAATTAAGTTAAGGTAATGCAGATAGTCATGGCTCCTTCCCATGTAAACTTAAAATCTGAGAAGGAGATGACCTCATTTTTTAAAAATGTATTTATTCTTCGTTTATATATTGTATACTGAGCATAGTTACCCCTCCTTCCTCCTCTTCCTCTGTTTCAACTCTTCCTCTGTTTCCATTAAGAAACAGGCAGGCCTGCCAGGGATAGCAGCATGGCATGACAAACTACAATAAGACCAGGTACATCTCCTCATATTAAGGCTAAACCAGGCGACCAAGTAGGAGGAAAAGGGTTCCAAAAAATGGTAAAAGAGTCAGAGACAGCCTCAGTCCTACTGTTAGGAATCCCACAAGTATACCAAGCTACACAACAATAACATATATGCAGAGGGCCTAGGTAAGACTCACGCAGGCTCCCTGATTGTTGGTTCAGTCTATGTGAGCCTCTGTGGGCCCAAGATAGTTGGTTCTGTGGGTTTTCTTGTAATGTTCTTGTCCCCTCTCACTCCAAAAATGTCTCCTGGCCCTCCTTCAAAGGATTCTCCAACCTCTTTCTAATGTTTGACAGTGGATCTCTACATCTGCTTCCATCAGTTACTTGATGAAGCCCCTCTGATGATTATGCTAGGCTCCTGTCTAAGAATAGCAGAATACCATTGGGAATCATTTTATTGACTTTTTTTCACTCTTTTTGTCAGTCATGTTTGGTTCTAACATTAGTTTCCGGGCTATCAAATCTCTGGGTTCTGGCCCTTGAGACAGTGTCAGAGGTAGACTTCCTCTCCTGGCTTGGGTCTCAAGCTGGACCAATCATGGGTTGGCCACTCCCACAATTTCTGTGCCCCCTTTAATCCAGCACATCTTGCATGCAGGACAAAGTGTAGGTAAAAGGTTTTGCGGTTGGGTTTAGTTCCAATCCTTCCACTGGAAGTCTTGCCAATTCAGACTTTGTATCCTCTGTTGATAGGAGTGTTAGCTAGAACCAGCCTCATACACCCCTGGGAGTTTCCATTGCACTATGCTTCTAGATTGTTCCTGAGTTTCCCAATTCCAGTTCTTCCTCCCAGAACTCTCTCCCTTTGTCCCCCACACCTGATCCTCCTGTTTCTGTCACCACTTGCCCCTACTCTACCCTTGATATCCATTCTATTATCCTTTCCCAGGCTCTGTGAATTGTAGCATGGATATTCTTTACAGTTAATATCTGCTTGTACACACCACGTTTTTCTTTTCTGGTCTAGGATTGCTCACTCAGAATGATTTTTTTTCTAGTTATATCTATTTGCCTGAAAATGTCATGATTTTTTTCTTCAACTGAGCAATACTACATTTTGTAAATGTTCTATACTTTGTTTATCCATTCTCTCATTGGTTGTTTCCTGTTGCTTGCAATGAACAAAGCTGCTATGAACATAGTTGAGTAAGTGTCCTTGTGGTAGGATGGAATATTCTTTGGGTTTATGCCCAGGAGTGGGATATCTGGTTCTTGAGGTAGGTGGAGTTCCAATTTTCTGAGGAACCATCATATTCATTTCCACAGCAGCTGTAAAAACTTGCTCTCCCACTTGTAGTTGAGGAGTGTTCTCCTTTCTCCCTATGCTTGCAAGCATGAGTTGTCCTGTGTTTCTGATCTTGGCCATTTTGACAGGTGTAAGATGGAATCTCAGCGTCATTTTGATTTACATTTCTACAATGGCTAAGGATGTTCAACATTCTTTAAATGCTTCTCAGCCACTTGGGATTCCTCTGTTGATAATTCTCTATTTAGATACATTTAAAAATGTGATACAGACCACATTTTTTAATTGGATCATTTGGTTTGTTGATGTCAAGATTCTTGTGTTCTTTATATATTTTGGAAATTAGTCCCCTGTCAGATATGGAGTTTGTGAAAAATCTTTTCCCATTCTGTATCTGGTATTTGGTTTTAATGACAGTGGCCTTTTCCTTATAGAAGCTTTTCAGTTTCATGAGGTCCCATTTGTTGTCAATCTTAGTACCTGTGCTACTGGTATTCTGTTCAATTGTTTATTGTGCCAATGTATTCAAGACTACTCCCTGCATTCTCTTCTATCCTATTCAGTGTATCTGGTATTATGTTCAGGAATTTGACCCTCGGACTTGAGTTTTGTGTAAGGTAGTGGATATGTATCTCTTTCATTCTTTTTTCCATTTTATAATTCTGGCTTCTTTATCAAAATTCAGGTGTCCATAGATGTGTGAATTTATGTCTGGATCTTAGATTCAATTCCATTGATCAATCTTTATTTCTATTTTATGGGAATACCATACAAGTTTTTTTTTATTACTATAGATCTGTAAGTAGACCTTGAAATCAGGGATGATGATACCTTTGGAAGTTCTTTTTTCATACACAACTGCTTTAGGTATTCTGGGTTATTGTTTTACCATATGGAGTTGAATATTGTTCTCTCAATGTCTGTAAAGAATTGTGTTGGAATCTTGACTGGGATTGCATTGAATCTGTAGATTGCTTTTGCTAAGATGGCCATTTTTACCATGTTATTTGTACCTATCTATGAGCATAGAAGATCTTTCTATCTTCTGATATTTTCAGTTTCTTTCATTAAAAACTTGAAGGTCTGATCCAGGCCTGCCTTCCAATGCCTGGGGACTGCCACTGAGCTTTCCATACTGCGGGGGGGGGCTAGAAACCCCAGATTCCTGGTCCAAGGGGACCAGCACCAGTTCCTGGGGACCGCCATTGAGCCTTCCCTCCCAGCAGAAGCCTATGCATGCCAGTTTCCTGGTCTTCTTCTCCACCCATGGGACCAGGCAATTTGGGATCTATTTCTGGGCCTGCATTCCAGTGACTGGAGACTGCCACTGAGGCTTCCCTCCCTGTGAGAGCCTATGCATCCCAGATTCCTGGTCTTCTTTTTCCACCAACAGGACCAGGGAACAGTGCCTGGGGACAGCCTTTGAGCCTCCCCTCCCAGCAGGAGCCTATGCACCCCAGATTCTGGTCTTCTCTTCCACCAGCAGGACCAGGTAAACCTGGCCCTGTATCCAGGCCTGCCTTCCAGTGCCTGGGGACTGCCTGGGGATTGCTACTGAGCCTCCCCTCCTGGCTGGAGCTTAAGCACCCCAGAGTCCTGGTCTTCTTTTCCATGAAGGTGGCCAGGTAAACCAGGCCCTGTATCTGGGCCTACCTTCCAGTACCCGGGGAATGCCACTGAGCTTCCCCTCCCAGTGGGAGCATAAGCACCCCAGATTCCTGGTTCAGTGGGATTAGGACTAGTGCCTGGGGACCCCCATTGAGATGTTCCTCCCAGCAGGAACTTACGCAAGCCAGTATCCTGGTCTTCTTCTTGACCCATGGGACCAGGCAATTGGGGGTCTGATTCTGGGCCTGCATTCCAGTGCCTGGAGACTGCCACTGAGGCTCCCCTCCTGGTGAGAACCTAGACACACCAGATTGCAGGTCTAATTCTATACCCACCAGACCAGGACTAGGACCAGGAAGAGGAGATCTACCAGAATACTGGACTTGCTTGTACCCACTGAAAGGGAACTGTGGTCTCCTAACCACCAGGCCAGGAAGAGGCTCTTTCTGCACCCACTACAAGAAGGGATGGGAAGAAGACAATACAAAAACACACTCAGCAACAGAAAAACAAATATGACATCACCAGATTCTAGAAACGCCATACCAGCAAGACTCCAACATTCCAATGCAAATGAAGCAGAAGAGAATGACATTAAACACAACTTCATGAAAATGATAGAGGCCCTCAAAGAGGATGTGGGAAAATCCCTCAAAGAAATGGAAGAAAAAAAACCCAAGAAATGCAAGAAATGGAAGAAAAGATAACCAAAAAAACTGCAAGAAATAGAAGAAACAGCAAAAATACAACAAATGAATGAAAACACAAAGCAAAAATTGAAAGAAACAATTCAAACAGTGCAAGGGTTGAATACTGAAATAGAGACAATTAAAAAAAAACACAGTCTGAAGGAAGGCTGGAAATAGAAAAGCTGGGCAAATGGTCAGGTACCAGAGATGTAAGCATAACCAACAGAATAAAAGAGAAAATCTCAGGTGTTGAGAATACACAAGGAAAAACTGACTCAATGACCAAAGAAAATCTTAAGTCCAACAACTCCCTAACACAAAATATTCAGGAAATATGGAACACTGTGAAAAGACCAAAAAAGAATAATCAGTATAGAAGAAGGTGAAAAAACCCACCTCAAAGGGGTCAGAGAACATATTAAACAAAATCACAGAAGAAAACTTTCCCAACCTAAAGAAAGACATGGCAATGAAGGTACAAGAAGCTTACAGAACACAAAATAGAGTGGACCACAAAAAAAATGTTCCCTCACCACATAATGATCAAGATCCCAAACATACAGAATAAAGAAAGAATATTAAGAGCAGCTAAGGAAAAAGGTCAAGTAACATACAAAGGCAAACCTATCAGAATTATACCTGACTTCTCAATGGAAACTCTGAAAGTCAGAAGGTACTGAAAAGATATACTACCAACACTAAGAGACCACGGATGCCAGCCCAGACTACTATACACAGCAAAGCTTTCAATCACTATAGATGGAGAAAACAAGATATTCCATGACAAAACTAGATCCAAACAATACATATCCACTAACCCAGCCCTATAGAAAGAAAGTCCTAGAAAGAAAATTCCTACCCAAGGAATTTAACTACAACCAGGAAAACATAGGCAATAGATAATCCCAACTTATGAACAGCCAAAAGTAAAAAGGGGTGGAATTCCACATATAATTCCAACAACAACAACAATTCCAAATCAAAGAAGAATGAGCAATCGATGGTCATTAATATCCCTCAATATTAATGGCCTTAACTCACCCATAAAAAGACACAGGCTAACAGAATGGGTTTGAAGACAGAGCTCATCCATCTGCTGCATACAAGAAATATACCTCAGCTTCAAAGACAGACATTACCTAAGAGTTAAAGGTTGGGAAAAAGATTTTCCAATCAAATAGACACAAGAAATAAGCAGGGGTAGCAATCCTAATATATAACAAATTAGACTTTAAAATAAAATCAATCAAATGAGATGAAGGAGGTCATTTCATACTCATTACAGGAGTAATCCACCAAGATGAAGTTTCAATTCTGAACATCTATGCCACAAATACAAAGCATACACATTCATAAAAGAAACATTACTAAAACTCAAATCACACATAAAGCCACACACACTTATAGTGGGAGACTTCAACAACCCACTCTCACCAGTAGAGAGATAACTTAACAAATTAACAAAGAAGCTAATAGAAGTTGGGATTATCAGTCATCTATAGAACATTACATCCAAATAAAAAAGAATATACCTATTTCTCAGAGCCACATAGAACCCTCTCAAAAACTGACCACATACTTCGCAACATATCAAACCTCAACAGGTACAAAATAATTGGAAAAGATCCATGCATCTTATCAGACCACCATATGTTAAAAACAGAATTAAACAACAACACAAACTGCAGAAATCCTACAAGCTCATGGAAATTGAATACTGCACAACTGCACCATTAAAAGAAGAAATCAAAAATAAATTAAAGACTTCCTAGAATTCAATGAGAATGAAGACACAACACACACAAAACTATGAGACACTTTGAAAGCAGCGCTACTGGGGAAGTTCATAGTACTAAGTGCACACATGAAGAAACTGGAGAATAGTTATACTAGAGAATTAACAACACAGCTGAAAGCTCTAGAACACAAAGAAGCAAACTCACCCAGGAAGTAAACAGAGTGCTGAAATCAATAAAGTAGAAACTAGGAAAACAATACAAAGAATTAATGCAATGAAGAGTTGGATTTTTGAGAAAATCAACAAGATAGACAAACCTTTATCCAAATTTATCAAATGGCAGAGAGTGAAAATACAAATTAACAAGATCAGAAATGAAATGTGGGATATAACAATGGACACTGAGGAAATCCAGAAAATCATCAGGTTATACTTTGAATACCTGTAGTCCACAAAAGTTGAAAATTAAAAGGAAATGAACAATTATCCGAGAGCTGTCACTTGCCAAAATTAAATCAACAACAGATAAGCAATTTAGGTAGACCTATAACCCCTATGGAAATAGAAGCAATCATCAAAAGTCTCCAAACCAAAAAAAGCCCAGGTCCTGATGGCCTCAGAGCAGAATTCTACCAGAAATTCAAAGAACAGCTTATATCAATTCTTCTCAAAATATACCACACAATAGAAGCACAAGGATCTTTGCCAAACTATTTCTACAAGGCTTCAATAACCTTGATACCCAAACCACACAAAAATACAACAAAGTAAGAGAACTTCAGACCAATATCCCGCACGAACATTGATGCAAAAATACTCAATGAAATACTGGCAAATCGGATCCAAGAACACATCAAAACAGTCTTTCACCATGATCAAGTAAGTTTCATCCCAGTGATGCAGGGATGGTTCAACATACAAAAATCCATCAACGTAATCCACCATGTAAACAAGCTGAGAAACAAAAATCACATCATCATCTCACTAGATGCTGAAAAATCCTGTGACAAAATCCAACACCCCTTCATGATAAAGGTCTTGGAGAGATCTGGGATAACAGGCACATACCTAAACATAATAAAAGCTATATACAGCAAACCAACAGCCAACATCAAACTAAATTGATAGAAACTCAACATGATTCTACTAAAATCAGGAAGAAGACAAGGCTGTCTCCTCTCTCCATACCTCTTTAATATTGTAAAGTTCTAGCTAGAGCAATCCGACAATGAAAGGAGATCAAGGAGATAAAAATTTGAAAGGAAGAGTTCAAATTTCACTATTTATAGATGATATGATTGTTTACATAATTGATCCAAAATACTGTACCAGGGAACACCTACGACTGATAAATGTTTTCAGCAAAGTGTCAGGCTAAAAGATCAACTCAAGAAAATTCGTAGCCCTACTATATACAGATGATAAAAGGGCTGAGAAAGAAATCAGAGAAACACACTTTACAATTACCACAAGCAACATAAAGTACCTTGGGGTAATGTGAACTAAACAATTGAAAGACCTGTATTGCAAGAACTTTGAATCTTTAAAGAAATAAATTAAAGAAGACTCCAGAAAATGGAAAGATCTCCCATGCTCTTGGATAGATAGGAACAACACAGTAAAAATGGCAGTTCTGCCAAAAGCAATCTACAGATTCAATGCAATCCCCATGAAAATAGCAGCACAATTCTTCACAGACCTTGCAAGAACAATAATCAACTTTGTATGGAAAAACAAAAGACCCAGGATAGCCAAAACAACCTTATTCAACATAGCAACATCTGGAGTAATCACCATCACTGACTTCAAGCTCTATTATAGAGCTATAGTCCTGAAAACAGCTTAGTATTGGCACAAATATAGACAGGTAAGTCAACAGAATCAAATTGAAAACCCTGAGATTAACCCATACGTCTATGAATACTTGATTTTTGACAAAGTAGCTAAAAATATAGAATGGAAAAAAGAAAGCATCTTCAACAAATGGTGCTGGCATAACTGGATGCTGACATGTAGAAGAATGCGGATAGATCCATTTCTATCGCCATGCACAAAACTTAAGTCCAAATGGATCAAAGACCTCAACATAAATCCAGCCACACAGAACCTCTTAGAAGAGACAGTGGGAGGTACCCTTGAACAAATTGGTACAGGAGACAGCGTCCTGAACACAACACCAGTAGCACAGACATTTAGGTCAACAATTAAAAATGGGAGCTTCTGTAAGGCAAAGGACACAGTCACCAAGGCAAAAAGTCAGTCCACAGAGTGGGAAAAGATATTCACTAACCCCACATCTGACAGAGGGCTGATCTCCAAAATTTACAAAGAACTCAAGAAGCAAGTCTCCAAAACTCCAAAGATACTATTAAAAAGTGGGGTATAGAACTACATAGTGAATTCTCATTAGAGGAGTCTAAAATGGCTTAGAGGAACATGAGAAAGTGTTCAACATCCCTAGCCATCAGAGAAATGCAAATCAAAACAACTCTGCGATACGATCATACTCCTTTCAGAATGGCTAAAGTAAAAAACACCAATGACAGTTCATGCTGGAGAGGATGTAGAGAAAGGGGAACACTCCTCCACTCCTGGTGGGAGCACCTACTCGTACAGCCACTTTGGAAATCAGTATGGAGATTCCTCAGAAAAATGGTAATCAGTCTACCATAAGACCCAGCAATTCCACTTTTAGGCATATACCCAAAAGATGCACATTCATATAGCAAGGACATCTGTTCCATTATGTTCATATAAGCATTATTTTTAATAGCCAGAACCTGGAAGCAAGCTAGATGCCCCTCTACTGAAGAGTGGATAGAGAAAATGTGGTACATTTACACAATGGAGTACTATTCAGCAGAAAAAACAACCGAATCTTGAAATTTGCATGCCAATGGATGGCACTAGAAGAAACCATCCTGAGTGTGGTCAGTCACAAAAAGGCAAACATGGTATGAACTCTCTCATATATGGATTTTAGATATGGATCAGGGGAGTGCCAGTCTTCAATCCCACTGCCAGAGAGTCTGGGAAACAGAACCTTCAACCAATGACTGATGGAAGCAGAGGCAGACACCCATGGCTAAACACTGAGCTGAACTCAAGGAACCCAGTGACAGAGAGGAAGGACTGATGAGCAAAATGGTTAAGACTGGGCTGGTTTAACCCCCAGAAACAGCTGACCTGAACAAGGGGTAGCTCTTGAATCCCAGACTGATGGCTTGGAATCCAGCATGGGACTGATCTAGACCCCTTTAATGTGGGTGTCATTGGGGAGGCCTAGGCAATCTATGGTACCTTTGGTAGTAGATCAGTGTTTATCCCTGGTTTACAAATGGAATTTGGGTGCCCATGTGACAATGGCAGATGCACTCTTTTCCTGGACTCTTGGAGGTGAGTCTAAGCCCTGCCTTGGATGAAATGATAGACTATGGACACCCCTCATGGAGGGCCTCACCCTCGCTGGGAAAAGGAGGGGCTATTGGGCAGTGGTTGGGGTGGGAGTGGGGCTTGTTTGGAGGGTGTGGGAGGAGGTGAGGGAAAAGAAGAGGGACTTGACATGTGAAGCCACCTTGTTTGTAATTTAAATTAAAAAAAAAGAAATAACAAAACTTGAAGTTTTTCTCATATAGGCCTTTTACTTGGTTAGTTAAGAACTAACATAAATACTACTCAAATTAGTTCACAAAATAAAAGCAGAAGTAACAACATCAGATTAATTTTATGAGATCAAAGTTACCCTGGTACTCAAACCATAAAAAGAATCAACAAGAAAAGAGAATTAGAAACCATTTTCCTTAATGAACATTGATGCAAATATACTCATCCAATACTCACAAACCAAATCCAAGAACACATGAAAAAGATCATCTACCATGTATATATAAAATGTATATAAAAATCTGTCAGTATTATCCATGATATAAACAAACTGAAAAAAAACTCTTGATCATCTCATTAGAAGCTGATTAAGCCTTTGGCAAAACCTAGCACCCCTTCATGATAAAAGTCTTGGTAGATAAGGAATACAAGGACATACCTAATCATAATAATGATAATTTACAGCAAGTCTATAGCCAATACCAAATTCATTGAAGAGAAAGTCCAAGATTTTCTACTAAAATGAGGAACATGTCAAGGTTGTCCACTCTCTCTGTAACTTTTCAATATATTACTTAAAATTCCATATAGAGCAATAAGTCAACTAGTGAGTATCAAGTTATACATATTGGAAAGGAAGAATTCAAAGTATTGCTATTTACAGATGACATGATAATATACATAAGAGACCCCAAAAATTCTACCAGGGAACTCCTACAATTGATAAACACCTTCAGTGAAGTGAGTGAATACAAGATTAACCATCCTATATACAAATGATTAGTGTACTGAGAATAAAATCGGGAACAATACTCTTCACAGTATCCATAAACAATATAACCTCTGATTTTTAATCCTGGTCCTTCTCATTCCTAGATAAGTTATAGCCAAATACTGAAACTTAATTGTCTATAATAGTTTGCTTTTACTTCTTAAAATGTAGAGTAATTAGCATGAATATTTAATGAAATAAAATGTGTCATGATTCGCTGAATATCTGCCATGAAGCAGATGTTCTCTTTACTTATTTCAAATATATGTAGTCAGTAAATTATGTGACAATCACAGAGATTCATGAGCATTTAAAAAACCAAATAAAATAGGTACTGTTATTACTAACCACCCAGATGATAAGATACTTTGGGGGTGATTTTCTTTATATATCATGGGATTGCCATTTTTGAAAGAGAAATTTAAACATTGGTATATAATGAAAATTCAAAGTTAAGTGTTTTTTTTTGGTGGTAGGGTTTCAACAGTGTTTCTCTGTGTAGTCCTGGATGTCCTAGTTCTCACCCTGAAGACCAAGCTGGCCTCAAACTCGGAGCTGCCCTTGTCAACGTATTTATCATAGCAAACAAAAACATAAGACAGTGTCATTTTGATGCTTGTTTACCATGTGGCTTGAGAACATGAAGGTGATGAATATTCCCATTAGCTTCATTCACCCATCTCCTTTTTGAATGAGGAGGCATTTGCAATTTACTTATTTAGTTGTTCATTAATTTATAACAATACTATTAATGCTTATCCTTTGGCTGTTCAACAACCTCATAACCTATTCTTCCTGTTCAAATTAAGCTTTGTTCATATAATAATTTCCTATTTCTGTCCTTCCCCCTAAGCCCAGATTGTAATGTCCATTAGCTTTGTTTCTATGATCAACTTTATTAGATTAAGTGAAAGAATACAGAATTGGTTTTTTTTCTGTTCCGTGAGCATGTCACTCAACACATTACCTTCTTATACAATCCTGTTCTTTTTTTAACTTTGTTTTTATTTATTCTAGACTGTGTTGCTCAGGTGAGGTGCAGAGGTCTCGTGAGGGGTAAGAATAGTTCTTCCACTTTTATAACCTTAGGACCGGGTCTCCCACCAGTCTCAAGCATAGAGGGGCAGGGTGTGTTGGGCATTTCTCCCCCACCCATACCACCAAGTATCAGATGAGGGGTCGGGCCAGTTTTCTCATGTTCACATTCCCAGGCTGGTTTACCTATACTCCCTTCAATAGCATCAGGTCTACTATGCTGCCTAGGGGAAGTGCAGGACTCATTATCCTGAGTGCTGCAGCTCATTAGGGGAAAGGTCATTGCCCTAAATGACCACAGGTAGCAGGGGCAAGTGAGGAGGGTATCATTCCCTCACTCTCACTACCAAATTGCAGATTACGGGTATGCATCTCGCTCTCACACTCTCAGGGTGAACTCTACTGTACTGCCCAAGTGAGGAGCACGGCCCATTTTCCTGAGTGCTGCAGCTGGTAAGGAGGAGGGTCAACTTCCTCATCTGTTTCAGGTGACAAGGCATAAGAAGTAAGGGGGGGCATCTCTCCCCTAGGGAAGCTTTTCTTAGGAACCTTTCTAGGAAAGCCTTCTTGAGTCTTTGGGGCCTGTTTAAAGCTTTCTTTACAGCACTGACTGATCCTGTGTCATCAATCCCGACACCCTCTGCATATTCTCGGATACAGGCTGTGCAGCAGGTGTGGCAGTCAGTAGTAATTATGTAGACCGGGAGCCTCCATGTGGATATAGGGAATTTAACTTCAGTCTTTGCAAGAGCAGCAAGTGCCCTTAACTGCTGAGCCATCTTTCTAGTCTCAGTCATTCCATTTCTTGAAAATGATAAGATCTTCTTTTTAAAGGGCTGAATGAGGCTGAAGAGAGGGATGTGTCAGAGGTTGAACACAAACCACTTGTTTTAGTTAGGTTTCTGTTGCTGTGATAAATACCACAACCAAAAGCAACTTGGGGAAGAAAGGATTTGTTTTAGTTAATGGTTGTAGTTCATCATGAATGAAATCAGGGAGAGATCTCAAGGCAGGAACCCGGAGTCAGGAAATAAAGCATAGACCAGAGGATCACTACCTACTGGCTTGCTCTCTGTGGTTTGCTCAGACTACTTTCTTATATGATTCAAGTTCACCTGCCTTTGCTTGGTACCAACCAAAGTGTGCTGGATTCTCCCATGTTAACCATTAATCAAGAATATGCATCATAGACTTAACTACTGGCAAATCTTCTGAAATTTTTGATTCTTTCTTCAAAGATTATTTTCTCTTGTGTCAAGTTGACAAACCATAAACAAACAAACATAGCCAGCACAAGATTGTTGCAGAGGACTTGAGTTCAATTTCTAGAACACATGTCAGACAATTAACAACCACTTGTAAATTCAGCTACAGCGGCAACATATATCTTTGTCCTCATTGGGCACCTACACTCACATGTACATACATACATAGACTAAAACACTCACACACTTATTTAGGGGGCTGGAGAGATGGCTCAGAGGTTAAGAGCATTGACTGCTCTTCCAGAGTTTCTGAGTTCAATTCCCAGTAACCACATGGTAGCTCACAATCATCTACAATTCAATCTGGTGCCCTCTTCTGGCATGCATATGTGATTAATTAATAAATAAATAAATCTTTAAAATATATTTACAAATAATATAAGGTTTCAGTAGAGTTCTTTTATGTGTTTAAATCGTATCTTATTTACCATTCATTCCTTGAAGGACATTTAGGTTGCTTCTTTAACTTTAACATTGTGAACAATGTTTCCAACAACTTTATTGTCCAGATGTACTTTTAGCATAATGACCAGCTTCTTCATGGGGGGGCATATAAACTTATGATTACTGGGTTGTACTGTTGTTTCATCTCCACTTTATTGAAGATATTAAATTATATTTTTCATAATAATTGTACTCATTTACTATGTATAAAATTTCCATTTTCTCCACCTTGTTTCAAACTCTTGTTGTCTTATTAATATTTTTATCCAAATCATATTGCATTTGTATCAAACATTTAAATATCTATATCATATACCAAAGATTTCTATCCATTACAATCAGTCTTAATTCTTAAATTTTACTTAAATAATGGTGTTTCACAATAATGTTTGTTGCAAGAAATAGTTTCCTGTATTCTTGTATTTTCATCAGGATAGATGTCTTCTGAGGAGTAATTAGATGACTCACAAAACAAAAGCACCTTTCATCAGGCCTGATGAGCTAAGTTTGAGCCTTGATGCCTACATACTAGAATAAGAAAACCAATTGTGAAATCTGTCCTCTGACCTCTATAGGGGTACTCTGGCATTCATATGTATGTAGACATACATGGGAACATACACGTTGAAACAAATGTGTAAATGTAAAACCTCAACAAGAAGAAGGTTTTATTTGTAACTAAAGGAAAGTACAGACTGTTCTCAGAAATTTTAAGTGATGAGACGTGCTGCATAGAAGTAACGTTGATGCTCTTGGTTTTGTGTAATGTCACAATGTCTGGACCCAAGTTGAATATCTCTCCCTACTGTATGTGTGTTCAAGGAAACAGGCCTTCCTAAAAAATGACAAAATTTGTGGAAATTACCTTTGATCTAAATGCACCTGAATTTTATGACCTTTAATTTTTATTTTCTCATCAATTACATTTAAAGTCTAATATAGTAAATATTTCACGCTGGGTAAATTAAAGGCAGAATTATAAACTGAAATGCAGAAACCAGTCAGTTTATCATTTATTGGTTAAGGTAAGAATTTTTCAAAGAGGAAATAAGACATGTTACCTATATTTATCATTCATCTGCACAGAAGCAGACTGTCAACACACTGATACATCATTTATTTATAAAATGCATTAATCACAATAATGAGCAATCAATTTTCAGATGTTAAATGAACACCCATAATAGGAAGCCCTGTCATTTAGAAGGCCAGTTAATGAGAGCAAGGTGGAAAAATTGCTTGATTAGACCGTTGACTTTTTAAACACAAATGTTTATGTCTCCATAAATTTAGAATCTTCCAAACAACTGAGCTTCTTTATACTGATTTTCAGTAAACTAAATAGAGCAGACTTTTCAAAAGAGGGGGCCTAAGTACAGCAGCTTTATTGCATCCTTGCGCTGGACATGTTTGTACTCACAGTGGTGGATGTAATTGGATTGCTGGGTTTCTAAGAAGCAGAGGGGTTACTATTGGCTTCACTTGAATGAGGAAACTCAAAAGAAAATGATTATAGCACAACATTTATGACGTTTATTTTGTTAGTAATATGGTCTCAAATAATAACCAATCCAAAAGAGATTTTCTAATAAAAGATATGTATGTCCATACAGACAGTGTTTACAGATATATACATGTGTATTTCTGTTTTAATTAAGGTTACTCTTGCTATGATGAATACCATGAACAAAGAAGCTTGGTGAAAATAGGGCTTCTTTGGTTTAAATTTTCTTTTTCTGTTTTTATCTATTTTTTTATTAAATTAGAATCAAGCTTTCTTCACATGTCAATCCCACTGCCCTCCCCCTCCCCTCCTCCCCAACACCCCACTGGCCCCCTACCCAATACCCACTCTGCTCCCCAGGGAAGGTGAGGCCCTCCATGATGGATATCTAAAGTCTGCCTAGGGCTTTCCCATGTGTCCAGGCTGAGAGAGCATCCCTCCATGTTAAATGGGTTCCCAAATTTCATTGTATGCTAGGATAAATACTGATCTACTACCTGAGGCCCTATAGATTGCTGAGGCCTCTTCATTGACACCCAAATTTAGGGGGTCTGGATCAGTCCCATGCTGGCCACTCAGCCATCCGTCTGGGGTCGGCTGTTTCTCTGGGTTTCACCAGCCAGGTCTTGATCCCTTTGCTCATCACTCCTCCCTCTCTGCATCTGGGTTCCAGGAGTTCAGTTCGGTGTTTAGCTGTGGGTGTCTGCCTCTGCTTCCATCAGCCATTGGATGAAAACTCTAGGATGGCATATAAGGTAGTCATCAATCTCATTATTGGAGGAGGGCATTTAAGGTAGCCTCACAACTTTTGCTTAGTTTGGCAGTTAGTGTCATCCTTGCAGATCATTGGAAATCTCACTAGTGAGAGATCTCTCCTCAAATCTATAATGCCTCCCTTTATTATGGTATATCTCATCCTGCTTTCCTCTGTTCTTCCCCTGGTTCAACCTTCCTGCTCCCCCATGTCCTCCTGTCCTCTCCTCTTCTCCCCCTGTCTTTCTCCCAGTTCCCTCTCCCCTGCCCCCATGTTCCCAATCAGCTCAGGAGACTCTGTCCCAGTCCCCATCTCTGAGGTATCATGCATATCTCTCTTAGGGTCCTCCCTGTTTCCCAGAATCTCTGGCCATGGGATTGTAGGTTGGCACTCCCCTGCAACATGTTTAAAATCTATATATGAATGAGTACATACCATGTTTGTCTTTTTGTGACTGGGTTACCTCACTCATGATGGTTTCCTCTAGTGCCATCCATTTGCCTGCAGATTTCAAGATTCCATTGTTTTTTCTGCTGAGTAATACTCCATTGTGTAAATGTACCTTATTTTCTCTATCCACTCTTCAGTTGAGGGGCTTCTAGGTTGCTTCCAGGTTCTGACTATTACAGATAATGCTGCTATGAACATAGTGGAGCAGATGTCCTTGTTGTATGAATGTGCATCTTTTGAGGATATTCCTAAGAATGGAATTGCTTGGATGTTGTGATAGACTGATTCCCACTTTCCTGAGGAATTTCCATAATTATTTCCAAAATGGCTGTATGAGTTGGCACTCCCACCAGCAGTGGAGTAGTGTTCCCCTTTCTCCACATCCTCTACAGAATAAACTGTATTGGCGTTTTTGATTTTAGTCATTCTGACAGAAGTAAGATGGTATCTCAGAGTTGTTTTGATTTCCATTTCCCTGGTGGCAGTCTCTCTCCTTTCAGATGGCTGTAGTTTATGTCAAGTAATCATAAAACTAGCCAGCACATGGATACAATATTCTGCACTTCAAGTGAAAATTTTCTGTTTACTTTGGGAGGTATTTGGCTCTCAGTTATAGGTGAGATAGCTTCACTTTCACAGGTTTTCCTACATAGGCTTTGTGTACTTGCACATTTCATGTTAATGTCTTCCCCTATACCTAACCCATGATCTAGAGTAAGGTTTTCAAATGAAAACCTAGATTTCAAATTCAGCCTGATACCTATTTGTGCATCCATTTGAGGCAAGTTTTTTGTAAATTTAATTATTGAAATAAATTTAAAAATTGTGACACATAAAAAGTACATGAAATCCAAATGTCAGTGTCTATAAATTAAAAGTTTAACCACAACGGTTTCATTTACTGATGCACACATTATCTGCAACTGCTTTACTGATAGTCTACCAGGCCCAAGTAGCTAGGATAGAAAAGATCTCATTTGCAAATGTGAGTATTTTGTTCTCTGACATGGTATGAAGCACTCTATTGACTCCGTTTCCAAAAGGTATAGTAATTCGGAGTGAGATGCTACCAATAAAAGATGTTCTACTCCCTTTTTAAACTCGTTAAATGGAAAAAACTATCTATGTTCATCTGATAACTTGAATATTATGTTCTGTTTCATGTTTTATGCTTAATCTGATTGTGCTCCAAAAGGAATGGGCTTGGTTTTCTATTGCTTAATATTTAAGATTTATTCATTCTCAACCCAGATTTTCCAATTAAGCCCATAAAGCTCTGCTTGCAGTTTTGACTTCTCCCATGGAGCTTCCTCATGGTGAGCCTAGAGTAAGAGCCTGACATATTCGACTACTTTATTGTTTTACTAGGAAGGACTTGCTTTTTTATGGTCTGATATGAGGCAGCTTATGAATTCTCCTTTAACTTGCCAAATGCTTAAAATAACTGTACTATCTTCAACAATTGCTTTCATGCTAATGATATCAATACATCACAAATTTTTGAGTACCATTTTATTTTAAGTACAGTTTCATTTTATATCCAGAGGAGATTCGTTCTAGGACTCCGTGAATGAAAATTCCATGGGTACTCAAATACTTTCTCATACTTCTGATATTTTATTGTTCAGTAGAGTGAATACAGGTAATTATATTACATATTCAAAACAGCTATTAGAAACCTCTATACATTAGCATGTGCCTAGAACACCAGCAGTGGGGTATTTGGAACAATAAGGTTTGGGTTCCAGGACAGCTTGAGTTATATAGGAACGTTTGTATCACTAAACTCAAAACAGTCTTTCTTCTTTTATATTGTATATTGTTAGCTATTTGAAAATTTGTTACAACAAACTCCAGTTTAGAAGCCATATTTCATATATATATGAAATAGTTTTTTAAAAGTCATAATATAGGTCTTTGAATATTAAAGATAAAAACTTATATCAGTCTTAGTTGAATTTAGTAGAAAGAATATATTCCATTTCAATGAATGCTATTTTGCTGTTGGTAAATAATTATGTAGACACTCAACAACAGAGGGATTTGAATGTTTTGAACAGCAGAAATGATAAACATCTGAGATGGTTGATAAGCTTACCATAATTTGAACATTACATAACGTATTGAAATATCACTTAGAACTCCATAAATATGCACAATTTTATGAATTATTTAGCATGTGTAAACCAAGACCACCAAGAAAAAAGGGGTTGGTTAATGTCATCTGAATAATTTCCAATGTGGAACAAGATACATTTCTCTTAATAGAAGAGTGAAATAAGTGCATTTATAACTACTTGGAGTATAAAAAGTTTTGTTTAATTGTAAAGGAAGTTATATTGCATTTGGATATAAAAAATTCATATCTTACATTCTTTAAATCATCTGTAGTTCCTTATAGTACCTGAGACAATGCCAATGCTATGTAGATAATTGCTATAAATACTATGGTTTAGAGACTAATGCAATAAAAATCTATCCATATTCAGTGCAGATGTAACTTGAGTTTTCGGGGCTTTCTATCTGAGATTTGTTGAATGCGCAGATATGGAACCTGTGTCTCTTGATTTTAACACTTCAGGAGCCAATCATTTTTTATGTGTCATGAAAACAGCATTTCTCTGTGGTGTAATCCACTCTCTCCTTTTCTTTTTAATTTAACAATACACTAAGATGCTATGAATGACTTTCATCTATTTGTTATGAAAAGTTATTATGTTGATGTTCTGTGGGTGAAATCAGCCAAACTGCGTAGCGACTACACACTTTTTCTTCACTGACAATGCAGATGTAATGAGATTCAATATATCCGCACTTGTGAATGACTCAGCCATGAGATTTGATAGTGATTCAGTAGTATCAAACTGCTGGTGTGAAGAAGTTGACATTCTTCCTCAATCTGAGCAGAATGAGACAATCTTCTGGAATGCAGGGCATTTGCATAATGTTCCCTCCAAGAGAAAATCTACATAGTTATGCAAACACAACATATGTTTGGAAGTCAGAAGTTTCTGTATGGTGCTTTAGTAGATCAGTTATTATATTATGGTTTGTTCTTGCCTGTTGTAGTCATACTACTTATTCTTCTTACCTTCCAGCTCATAGAGATGATCAAACATTTGGGTTTTGCAATCCTGAGTAAAGCTGTGATGCTGGGTTCAAAAATAATGTTGGACTCTATTTTAGGAAGACTGCTTGAAATGTCTGTGTATTAATAGGAGACTAGGGCCAGAGGATTTTTCTGATGAAAATTGCCATTTTTGTGTAGCCATTTTTCTAGTAGCAGGAGCTTAGGTATTCAAGTTCAAGTCCTATCACAGAAACATGGATTAGAAATAGCCTTTTTCTTTGATATGTGTGGCCAATCATGGCCCAGACAATGAGATTATTAGTGGTGCCTCTGGTGATGTAAAACTAAACAGCCATCTTCCTTTGTCAAACACCTTTAAGGCTTTCTTGATTTGGACATCTGTAAGAAAAGAACATGCAGTTCAGGAATAGTTGAATTCCTAAGTGGATGTGTTCTCCTGACATGAACATAGAAATAGACCTCAGTATCTCAAACCCACAGAAAGAAAGGAAAAAGAAAAGTGATTTCTATTGCATATCACAAATTTTAAATAAAAATGTATAAATATTACATGTAGATACATACTACAAATGTGTATTGCCTTTATGCAAAATAAATACTTCACCTATATATCCTTATCATCTTTCTTATTTCATACTGTTACTGGAAGTTGGAGCAGTCTGAAAAGTTACAAGGGAAATTGGGGTCTCTGTTCAAGGTTGTTAGTCTCATTAATAATATAGTTTAAGCACGGCTTCAGGATGAATTTAATAGAGTGGGAAAGCAAAGTTCCATGGAAGACAAGCTATAGATCTTCCCAGTGTCTGGGAACATAAGCATGAAAAAGAGGAAGAGAGAAAACCATGACTTTTGAGTTAGGCATGGAGGCTGATAATGGAGGTAGGCTTAGTCATTTTATAGCAAACTGGAGTTGGGTGGAGAAGACAACTAGAGATGCCCAGAGTTCTGCAACAATTCTTAATCTATGACTAGTATCTGAAATAAAAAGGGGAAAAGGGGAAGTTATTTTTTGGAGGAATTCAGAAAAGGGACAGACTGGGCATGGTTCTGTAAGGGATGGGGGTGGGATATGGAGAGGAAAATGGCATTTTATCATTGCAAGGATAATTATTTCTCTCATCTCCTCAGCATGGCTTCAGGTAAATTAGTGGTCTCAAGGGACGGTCTCTACTAGTGATTTCTATTTAGCTTTTGGATTAATATTTAAGTTTGTGGTAGCTTGCAATGTTAGGTTATCACCCAAAACCAGAGGTAGGCTCCATTCTTTTGTTCAGAAGGAAATATTTTCTGCTTTACTGGTCTCAGCAGATTTGTTGTACACCATCTCCTCTGGAGTCATATAGAACTATGTCAAGGTGAGAATGAGTAAGTTAAGCTAATTTAAAAATTAATCAACTTTATCTTCTTTCTATATTATATGAAGAGCAGAGCATTAATTTCATTTGTAAAGGACATCTGGCATTCCAAAATATCTTTCTTTATATGTATTTCCAGTGTTGCTTTTGTCTTATTTTATTATTATTATGAATGAAGACCCAGAACTTCTGGGTTCTAATTTTGTCTTTGCACTGGGTCACAGTACAATTTCTGATAGCTATTTAATCCCGCCCACTACACAGAAGCAGCCCAAAATACACAGCATAAATATGTATAAGATCTCCCAGTGTGTTTGGTTTTTCCTACTTAATTATCATTGGTGGAGCAGCATTTGAGATTTTTCAAGTGAGAACTCTTATTGTGGGGCAATATATTGCAATTCACTTCAGCTATTAGCCTACCTGCTTCTCCATTCAGAAAGAGTTGTAGAATTGGAGCTCTCTATTAACTCTCTTTGTGAAGTAAATGAGCGCAGTTAAGACTAAAAGTGCGATATTACAGACTCTATTCAAGAGAAGCCAAATGGCTGATTCTAGTCTATAGGAAGTAAAGGAATTGAATTCACCATAAGCCTATTTATTGCAGGGAGAGCAAAAACGTTGCCTTGTTGTCCACTGTTTATGGTATTTCTTTAATAATATAGCATATAGTAGACTCAACCTAAATACAGCATTTCCTTTTCTACCTACACTTGCTATGAGGTTTATTTAGTCTATAAATTATTTTTATTTCACGTGGGGCCTCTGAATGCTGTGCAACAATGGATATGTGGAGGCTAGAAATTGCTGTTATTATTTTTCTTTCCTTTTGAAGGATCTCCTAGTAATAAAGAACTACAGGTGTTAGATAACCAGCCTTTCTCTGTGGTGGTATTTGGAAAGGGCAAAGGGTAGCCATTCTAAAGCAGTCAAATCTCATTTGAGAGGAGTTATATTTTGGGCACAATTCAGTTAGGGCATGGTATTTGCAGACCATTAATAAATCCAGTCTTCTATCTGTAAATAAAAAGTTAAGATAAAATAGAATATGCTGAATATAATATATTGTTCTTACAGAAAACTTAAAAAATAAATGACTGATCTCTTACTTTTTTTTATGAGCCATAGGTCTTCTTTAAGATAGGGAGAATTCTCTTAGGATTCTCCTTGTTTCCTAGCTTCTCTGGAGGTGTGGATTGTAGGCTGATAGAACTTTGCTCTATCTATATGTCATATATGAATGAGTTTAAACGATGTTTGTCTTTTTGTGACTGAGTTACCTCACTCAGGATAGTTTCTTCTAGTTTCAACCATTTGCATGCAAATTTCAAGACTCTATTGTTTTTTTCTGCTGAGTAATACTCCATTGTGTAAGTGTACCACATTTTCTCTATCCATTAAACAGTTGAGGGGCATCTAGGTTGCTTTCAGATTCTGGGTATTAGAAATAATGTTGCTATGAACATGATTGAACAGATTTCCTTGTTGTAAGAATGTGCATCTTTTGGGAATATGCCTAAGAGTGGAATTGCTGGATCTTGTCGTAGACTGATTCCCATTTTCCTGAGGATTCTTCATACTGATTTCCAAAGTGGCTGTAGAAGTTTGCACTCTCACCAGCAGTGAAGGAGTGTTCCCCTTTCTCCACATCCTCTCCAGCATAAACTGTCATTGGTGTTTTTGATTTTAGCCATTCTGACAGGAGCAAGATGGTATTTCAGAATTGTTGTGATTTGCATTTCCCTGATGCCTAGGAATGTTGAGGACTTTCTTAAGCATATTTCAGTCACTTTAGATTCCTCTATTGAGAATTCTCTTTCTGTACCCCACTTTTTAATTGGATTATTTAGCGTTTTTGTGTAGTTCTTTGTATATTTTGGAGATCAGATGTGGGGTTGGTGAATATCTTTTCTCAATATGTGGGCTACCTTTTTGTCTTGTTGACTCTGTACTTTGCCTTATAGAATTTTCCAAGGAGGGGAGAGGAAGTTTGGAGAAAGAGAAGGAGAGAAGATCTGGGGAAAGGAGGATATGAGGGAGCATGAAAATTAATAGTTGAAATAGGAAAGAACATGAAATCCAAAGAAAAAGAAGTCTAAAGGAAATGACCAGTGTCTACAAAAATCTAATTGTTTACCACATAGAAGGAAAAAATTAAAATAAAATAAAATAGGGAGAATTAATAAGTAGCAGTAAAATGTGATGTGAGGGACATATTTGAAAAGGTTCCAAATTCCCAGAAGATTCCCAACTATGCTGTCACACTGCCAGATATAATTCACAAACAATAATCCTTAGCCTTTTGATGTTGGTATGTCATAATTCATTTTAGGGGTCATATTCCTGGGAATATTGATAATGAACATAACACATAAGATCTTGAAAGTGGATTTTATTGTTTCATTGGTAGTTGAGTAATTAGGAAAACTAGAAAACTGATTCTAGCGAACAAGTTTTTAAAAGACAAGTTCCTCAAAGAGTGTATGTAAGTGATAGGTAACTGGAGATCACCTGCTCAACAATACCTAGTAGCTTCCCTGTTTGTGGGATCTTAAGGGACTTGTTCCTTGCTTTAAATATTCTTCCATGCATATTTTCTCTTTTTAATGGATTTGGTGATATTGTATGAATCATCTGGTATCTGTGTGCTCAAATTTTTCCAATACCTGGTAACCTGATGTTTATTTTGTAACTTATATTTATATTACATAGTTTTACTGCTGTTATAAAATATCTGCTAAAACCAACTAATCAAAGAAACATTGATTTTTTGCTCATAGTATGGGGGCTGAATCTATTGTGACAGGAAAGGGGTGGTGACAGTAATGTGAGGTTGTTGGGTCACATTGTATCCACAGTCAGAAAGGAGAGAGAGAGGGAGAGAGAGGCAGAGGGAGGGAGAGAGGTACTGCTTCTAAGACTGCTTTAATTTGGACTTCAGCCCAAAGAACGATGCTATCCACATTTAGAGGGAGGGATCTTCTAATTGTAATTACACAATCTACAAACCTCCCAGGGACTGGTATGTCCAGAGGTTTGTCTGCAAGTTGATTTTTCCATTATAGTGTACGATGTACTATTACACTATATAGCATATGATAGCATAATTCTATAATAATATCATGATATTAACTAACACAATATTTTTCTCTATTACTGTGTTCCATTTCATTTATCAATAAAATACATTCTGTAATATGAAGGTTTTGTCCTACTAGAGACTGTACCAGAATTCTCCAGAACTATAGGAATAAGAAAGATAGGGCTGTAACTGAATCCAACCAAGGGTATTGTGTGCATCACTCAAATTCCTGAGGGCAGAGGAAGGTGGATACCCCCAGATCAAGAGAAAAGCAAGAACTCATGTGTCTTCTCATCTGGTTCTCTTTCACCATCTGTGACTTGTATGGGGCCCAGTCACATGGTAAAGATGATCTTTATGTCGTCCACCAATGTCAATGCTATGTTCTTTTCGAAGCATCACCTTAAGCACAATCAGAGAAAAATGTTCTTAATGTTATTTGGCTATCATTTAGTATACTCACAATGCCACAAAAAATTAGAGACTTAAGATCACTGTATCATGACAGTTGGTTCTTCGGTTTTCCAGCTGCATGGCCTTGTCAAGTCATTTAACTCTTATGCCTTCTCATGCAAAAAATAATCAGGGCCTGGGGAGATAATGGTTCAGTAATTCAGGGAGTTTGTCTTTCTTCGAGAGGACCCAGCGTCTGCTCCCAGAACCCATACCATGGCCCAGAACCATCTTTAGTTCCTACCCCAAGGGATCTGATGCCCTCTTCTAGCATCCAACAGCACCTGTGTGGAATGGTGCATATACATACCTGCAGGCAAAAACTCATACTTATAAAATTTTAAAATATATATACGATAAAATAATAGTTTCTTAAAAATTAAATACTTAATTCTGTTATTAGTAACACTAAGTGGTTTTAAAAATATTTTTGTGGAAACCAGGCCTAAACACCCACAAAAAGACATCCCACAGCCTGCCTGATGCAATTCCACTCAGGCAGGTGCCAACCACCCAGGAGGATCCAGTAATGATGGTAACCCACAAACTAGAGGCATTGAACCCAACCAATGGCTTGTTGCAATGAACATTTGCTAGTAAAGTTTATTGGACAAAAGGGTACACTATGTGACACACCCCAGCTCTCAATGTCACCGAGACAAATGAAGAGGTGTTGGACAGGTCTAAAAGATGGAGGAACAAAGGTTTTGTTTGTTTGTTTAATTTTATCTTGGTTTGTTTTTCTTTTGTTTGATCTTTTAAAATTTTCTTTTGGGAGGATGAGGGTAGGTTATGGGGGACTTGGATATGAGAAGAAT
Source organism: Mesocricetus auratus (assembly GCF_017639785.1). Lineage (NCBI taxonomy): Eukaryota > Metazoa > Chordata > Mammalia > Rodentia > Cricetidae > Mesocricetus > Mesocricetus auratus. The sequence goes on from NW_024429266.1 coordinate 93,550,024, forward strand.
TAGGGTGCATGATATGAAATTCTGAAAAAATCAACAAAGAAATTATGTTAAATAAAAAGTATTTCTGTGTCTGTGTATCAATTAGGAAATTATCTCATATAAGGTAAACATTACTGTATATTTGAGAATTACTCATTCACTAAGTAATTATCATTTATAAATTCTTCTTACCACAATATGCACAATTGCAAAGTAAAGTAAAATGAAAACAAGGACCATGTGAAAGTCGCACTTAGCTATAGCAGACTTTCTTTGGATTTCCAGCTCCCAAATAATGATACAGAGATTTCTTATTAATTATGAAAACTTGGCCTTAGCTTAAGTTTATTCCCAACTAGTTCTTTTTTTTTGTTTTGTTTTGTTTTGTTTTGTTTTTTTGGTTTTTACGAGACAGGGTTTCTCTGTATTATTTTGGAGGCTGTCAGTCCAGCCTAGCCTCGAACTCACAGAGATCCGCCTGCCTCTGCCTCCCGAGTGCTGGGATAAAAGGCGTGAGCCACCACCACCCGTATCCAACTAGTTCTTATAATTTAAATTAGTCCACTTATATTAATTCACATTCTGCAATGAGGCCCACTACCTCTCTTCTATACTGTACATCTGAGTTCCTCATGTTCTTGCTTGTTAGTCCTGTTTACCTTCTTTTCAGAGTTCATATCTCTTTCTGAAAGTCATGCCTATCTTCTCCTATCTAGCGATTGGTCATTCTGCTCTTTATTAATCCAATCAGAAGGTGTCTAGGCAGAGACAAATCTTGATATTGTTCAAAAGATCATCCTACAACACGTTGCATTTAAAGATCTTGCTCTTCCCATCACTTTTAATATTTGCCTTCAGAAAGAAGACTTTCCCCACAGTCCATCTGATCAAAGAGCAAAAGTGGTAGTTGAGATTCCAAAACTTCATCTTGCACTGGAAAGTCAGCATTATAGGACTGCAAGTGTGAACAAAAGATAAGATAACAAATACAGCAAGAAGGGGGCTTCTGCAGGGTGGGTTTAAGTACCATTTGCTACTCACTGCTGTTTATAATTTTGGTCAAATTCTCTGACTCATTAATGCTTCTCACTTTTGCGTAACAATACCCAATATACTTACATTCTAACAAATGCAGCATACTTTGACTTGCTTTCCAAAAACCAGTCCCTTTGAGGTTTCCATTTTCTAAAGAAACAGCAAGAATTCTTTAATAATTATCTGAAGTGAGGACCAATACAGATTAGATACATAACAAATTTTCCTCATATTTTATAGGAATGACTCACACCTTAAAAATAGTCTCATATTATTCTAGCTGTTTGAAGTTATTCTAGACTTGGTGATTTTTCATCATTTTCCATATCTTCTTCAGTGTAATCAGAAAATAACATTAGGTGAACCAGTTATTCCTTCGACTACTATTTTTGGGTAGCAGATTGATTTCTTTGACCTTCCGTAATAGGTTAGCAGGATAAAGCACCATTTTAAAAGGTAATTGGATTAGATGGTTTATCTGCTTGGCAAAACAAAGGCATCTCAGAATTTTGAGTTGAAAGGAACACTATGCCTCATCAAAGACCACCGCTTTTAGCTTCACTTTTTAAAGCCGCATAAGTCTCTCTTCAAATAAAATTCTATGTCAAAGTCCTAAATGTGAAAGAGATGAAAGGAAAGATGTGCTCACCGAGTTGAAGAGCAGCCAGCCAGCCCCTGCAGCTCTGCTCCCCTGGTGACTACAAGGGAACCCACCGCAGGCAGAGAGCCAGAGCTTAGACACTCTCACCAAACTCAAGCCCTGCAGGTCACATTCCATAAACTATGGAATAGAAAGGTAAAAAGTACTTGTTTAAGGTCAGATAATCCTGTATAATTAGGGCCAGCTGTAGAATCAGGATCTCCAGAATGCTAAATTTATTTTCCTCTGTATTAAGAAATTGTAGTGTGCACTAGAAGTACAATGATGGTTAAGCCAGGTCATGGGCTACTGCCACATGTCAAGTCCACACTTTAAGTAGTGCAGGTAGCCTGGGAGGCACTGTTGCCATCTGTTCGGGGAAAGAAAATCTGCCTGAGTATTTGAACACAAGATTTCACATAGCTCTACCATGGCAGATACACTTTACCCCTTGTATACACACTCAGCTTTTATCCCATTACAACAGCAGGGTCTAGTTCATCAAAAGCAGGTTGAAATGCACAAAGGACTTTGCGGATATGTTTTCTCAAATTCCTTTTATTTTTTTTCTTTCTTTCTGCTATTATTACTATTATTGTTGTTGTTGTTGTGGTTGTTTTGGTGAATGTAGGAAGGGGGAGGTTCTTCCTTTGGATCTGTATGCTAATAATTTTTTTCAGGTCAAGCCTTTTTAAAGTAAAAAAAACCGCAGGGCAGGAAATGTATTACCCAATAATTTTAAGGGTATTTCTGTGATGCAACTAGTGTCCTATCCCCTCTTGGGCAAGATTTGTGTCTTTGAGTCTGATGACCTCATCTGGTGTGAGTTTAGGCAGCCAATTGTTTTTCTTAGTAAACACTGAAGCCTTACCTCCCTGGCTTCCTCCAAGCACCATCTTGTAATGGTGCCTGTAGGTTGTCAACTTTGGGCCTCTACCTCTTCTGGTGGGACAGTCATCAGCTTGGGCCACTCCCTTTCCTGCCAGGACATGATCTGTGCTCCCCCTTTTTTGTTTGTTTACACTCGTCTTAGCCCATTTTGGGGCACGAGTTAAGGCAACCCTCAAGGATGAGGATGCCTACCCCTTGGAGGAGGGATGACATCTCCCCGCTCCTTGTGAACCTTATTTGTATTTTGAGGTAGGTGTTTTGCAAACTAGGGATGAGGTGGGGAGGGCCTTGTGCCTGGTGTACTGCAAGTGGTCATAATGAACCTTCAGAGTTATAAGTTGTACCTCATTTATCTGTTTTCTCACAAAGGTAACTATTCTATTAAGGACAAAGGTCCAAGTATCAGGATCATGATTAAGATGAGGAGCGACCCAAATAAAGTAGATATCAGGGTGGTCAGCCAGGGGGACATTGAAAATCATGTTTCAGACCAACCCTTGTCCTGTGTATAGTATGTATCAATATTCTTATGGAGGCCATCTGAATATTTTGTGGTCATGCTGGAATGATTCAAATAAAAACAACATTCCTCCCCCAAAGCATTTTATAACGCCCCCCCTTTCCAGCAGCCGAAAATCTAGTCCATGCCTATTTTGTAAAGCCATTCTAGTTAGGGAGTCTAAAGACTTTTGTAAATATTTTAGGCAACCTCTATCTTATCTAGGCTGGTGCCTATTTGTGTCCTTGTCTTGTAGTACCAGAGAAGTAGCTCCCCAGAGCGGTGACCATGGCCCCAAGCCCAAAGAGGTTTGTTACGGAGACAGTCGTTAGGGGTTCTCTTTTTTGACAATGGTTTAGCCTTAATGACACCTTATCATTTGTCCTATAAAGGGCATGGGAGAGAAGTGTGACAAGAGCACACTTAAGTTTATGACCCATATAATATGCAGGAGGTGAGCCTTGTCTGTTCACATAGCCCGATGACTCCTTCTGCCTCTGGCCTTAACCAATGAGGGGAGTTATGCACCTGAAAGCAGTTAATGCCACGTTGATGTGCCCTCCCTCTCCTGCTTGGACTTAACAGTTAAGCATGTAAAATTCCCTGGGAGGAGTGGGAAAGTGAGCCCAGCAGGTCTGGGAGGGCTGCCTCATTCATGGTACTGTTGAGGACATCTCCATTGGTGCCATTGATCACCATCCATGTCACATTTTGAGGATAATGAGGGGTCTGTTGGGTGGTCACTGAAGCAGTCAACATCAGTAGCAGTAGTGTCAGAGTAGTCAGGAAGCAGGACATCATCTGGAATTTTTAAAGAACACAAGAGCTTCTCAAGGGTAAGGTGCCCTTGGACATGGTTAGGTATCATTGTATTGACTCTCTTATTTTGGAAGACAACCCATTGTAATTAATTGTTCTGGGCCTCTCCATTGTGATGTTAGAGAATCTTTCCATTTGACCTTAACTTGGGGCTTGGGATTTACGTGGCTCTAATGTTTTTGGAACTTAGATTAAGTTTCCCCTTTAGAAAAATTTAAAATATTAATAGGTAGCATTGCTATTTGTAACTATATACAGGGACTAGCTCCCCCGTTTTTGTTTGTTTAGTTGTTCTTTAAGAACTTGATTATGTCTTTCTATTATGGCCTCCTGTTGGCCTGTCCCTGGGGATTGTAGGGTATAACTGTTGTATGTTGGATATTCCAGTCCTTGAAAAAGCTTTGTAAATCTTGGCTGGTAAAACATGGGCCATTATCAGTCTTAACTTGAGTAGGTATGTCCAGAGAGGCAAAGCATCATAGAAGGTGTGAATGGGCATGTCTGATCTTCTCCCCAGTATGAGCAGTGGCTCAAAAGGCTCCTGAGAAAGTGTTTGTGGACATGAAGATATATTAAAGAGAACTGAGTAGAATTAAGAAGAAGCAGAGTATGATCTCTGATTCTAATGTTCCTGCAAACAGACAAGATAATTAAAGATACAGAGTAACCTCAAAACTGCCAGTGACAAGAAAGCAGAACTACTTTCTTGTCACTGGCAAGGTTTTTGCTTGGGATTTGTCCCTCTCTCTAGGTAAATTTCTGACTAGGCAGCTTTGTTTTTTAGTTCCTTGTTTAAGTTTAGCTTTTGAAAACACAAACCCTTCTATTTTTAACAACTTACATTAAGTTAGCAGCTTTTATAAAACTAGAACTTTACACTGTCAGGTTTAACTTTAAAAATAATGATTTTGAATTGAAGCTCTTTTTAGCAAAATATGAAATATCTATGTGACTCAGTTTATCTAAATAACTGAAATTTAACAAAAACAAGGATGTGTTGCTTTAACTGTATCACAAGGAATAAAACATCCAAATTTCTAGTTAGTATACGGAGATTATGGTTATGACTTTAAATTTTAGCTGTTTAATTTAAGTACTAACATTAACAATAAAAACATTTTAAAAGCATAACTATCTTGTAACCTTATAAATTGAAACATTTTAAAAACTGCTCTTAAAAGGAATTTTAAAATCCCTTAATGTCTTTTTGTATTATCAAAAAATAAAATACCCTTCTTGTCTTTGAAACCATAATCAACTAGGTGACTGTTAAATTGCTAAGTTTAGCATTCCCGTGTATAGAAATATTAAAATTTTAAATCTCATTTTAAAAAATAACCTTGTTTATAGGACACTATATGAATCACAGTATAAAAATCTATCTTAATTTAAACTCTCTTGTATGTCTGTTGTTGCCTCTTAATGAGGTCACACTCCACATGGCCAAGATGGCGATTGAAGTATCTTTTTTAACTTTCCCAAAATGGGTAACAGCTACCCATGTGATCAGCTTGCCATGTGGCTGCAAAATGGCGACAGCACATACTGTCTGCTTTAGCTCTATTCTTGTAACAAAACTTATATCAGAAAACACAGAACTTCTTAACAAAACAAGCATATACAATTTTCTAGAGAAATAAACAAAATTAACCCAAGAAACCAAAACAGTTTACATACTCCTCTGACCTTTTTATAATTTTTGTATTACCTTTAGTCTCTTTCCTAGACAGTCTCATTTTAGACAATTTTTTTCTTTCCCCTTTTCTCTCTTTATTACTTTAGTCTCCTACCTTTTTTTCTCATCCCTCCAGTCAACATAAAAACGTTTACCTAAGTCCCTCTTGTGGTTTCAGTAACTCTAAGATCTTTCCATTTCTGCTGAAAAACCAGATCTGGCCAAACAGCTACCCTGCCCCAGCACCAAGTGCTCGGGGCAGAGAGCTCTGTCACGCCTCAACCCATGTCACAGAGACATGGCAAAGAGACCCTGTGATTTAGCTGTCGGGATACTCTGCTCACCACGAGCCTGCCTGCATGGGGCAGGGGCACCTGACAGGGGAAGGTCAGGCAGCACCCTACCTGCCACAGCAGTCTGCTTGACAGAGAGGTCTTTACAGCCTCACTCTTTGTATTTCGACCACATTTAAGAGAATTGATCATTTAGTGCTTATCAAGAGGTTGGTTATTAATTTGAGACTCTATTGTGATGCAGTGATTATAATAAGAAATAATTATACTGTCACCTCTATAAATCCTTAATCCCTTGTATGTATTGATTCTTCCTTTCACTTAACCTTTCATTTCTCCTGTTGTAAGTTTCACAGCAAGCCATGAAATGTTGCAAACTATATATATATCCTGGGTAATAGTGTTTTTGAACTCTCTGCCATTAAGTAGTCCTTTTGTTACCATTGCTGAACCATACTTTCTTTCTTCTGAATTTTCCCATAGATTTTCAAGTTCTCTGGGCTTCTGCTAATAGTTCCAAAGACTTTTTCTGGCTCCCTCCTTTCCCAAGGGAAGTACCATGCAATTTTTTTAGATAGTTGCAGCCTGCTGTTCTAGTTGCAGTAGTTATGAACAAATTCCCTCACAGTATCGGAGGGTAGTAGCAGAAACCAATTGCCATGTGCTTGGAACTGACTCATTTGGTTAGGCAGTCACCTACGCAGCTGGCTACTAACAGATGTGGGGAAGCTGGGGTCCTCTGTAGGGATTTACAGCACATCTGACAGCTGATGCTGCTGGTCCTCTGGAATCTCACTGGGGGTCCTAGGCTTTGCTGTGGTATGGTAACTGAATCCCAGGAGTCAGCTTCTTAGGAGAGGACCAGGTAGAAGCTGTTTTATCTAGCAGGTCCTGGTCTCAGATGTAATATAGCATCATTTTGGGTTGTACTCTTTTACTTAAGGTATCTTCTCACCTAGAGTCAAGGCAAAGTATCTAGGTCCATCCTTTACACGAAGACGTGATACAGTCATATGCTAAAAATGGCATCAGTGAAGGGAGACACTATTAAAAGTGTCTTTGGAAAAGTATAACCTTCCATGGCAATTTCCCACAAATAAAACTGATTAACTGTAATGTATTAAATATCATTAGAATATCACCATGAAAAAATTAGAACAATATTATTAAACTATTGCAAATCATTCAGATGAGAGCAACTGTATGCATTTTATAAGATGAAACCTCAGAAGATGGTTAGTCGAGAAGACTGTCGCAACATCTGGACATTTGAAACAGAGAGCTCTAACAAAATGCATTATAGTTGCTCTGGAGAAAGTAAATATTTCACAATAAATGAGAAAAGTCATATTCAATGGAACAAATAAATATTTCAGATTTCCTTCAAGAGATAAAACACCCTGAATATAGGAAGAACGACTTCCTTAGTAAATTATAAGATGCAGTTACATAATAGGACATCATTTCTGAATTACAGGGATTTTAATCCTCTTAAGTGTTCTTTTTGTGAGGTAAAGTATGAAAAAATTTCATAAAGCACAATTTATTTTTAAAATGTGCATCTAGTTTGGGACAGCAGTCCAACATGCTTTTGAAAAGATACTGAAAAAAGTTCCTCAATTGTTCTTGTGGGAGAGACAAATATGACTAATGAGTTTCAAACTATTAGAATGGAAACTGACCAGTACCTCAGGCCATCACTTAAGTCAACTACAGGAGGTTCAAAGAGACAACTTTTCTTCAAAATGTCTTTTTTTAGCTCCTTCTGCTTTTGAAGCTAAACTTGCCCCTTGCAGTGGCTCTTGACTGCCCTTCCCTTTGTATTTCTTTGCATTTAGGCCTTTCAAAGCTTCCAAGAAGTGAAAAGTATTTATTGTGTGTTTAATGCGAGCTACCCCATATTCATGTTCTTCTAGCATACAGAAACATGCAAAGAATGTTCTTGTATCTATCATTTAGCTTACAGAACAATATATTCCCTGTAACATTATGACCCTAGTGTACTTCTCTGGGGCTCCAGTCCCCTCATTTCCATCTAAGAAGTAGTTGCTGTGACTGTCATTTCATATATAAAAGTCCTTATGTTGTTTTATGTATTTCAAAAATGTAAATAATACCATACTCAATGCTCCTCAGTTGCTTGTAGTTCTTTGTCTAGGGTTGAGGCTTCATGAGGGTTCTTCATCCAAGTTCTTATGTCTTTTGATGTCTCCATTTTCCAGGTCATATCCAGGGACTACCTTACAACAAGCCTAGGTTGGACTGTAAATCACCATATAGCACAGGCTATCCTTCACCTCAGCTTCCCACTCACTTGGATTACAGTAGTGCATTCTTTCTCTACCGCTTTATTGACATATTTTTAATAGATAGACTGTGATGGTGAGTGCTATACTTAAAGGTTAGAAAATAATGACTTTAGAAAACTATAAAACAAAAATGCCTCTAACCTGTAAGGCCCAGTTGCCAAAGGCAGATAACTTTCAGGAATTCTGGAAGCTATTCTTGCCTGATCTTGCTCATGTAAGACAACAAACTGCTTGTTTTCACTTCTGTAAACAAGCTTGCTTACATAAGCAGGATGTGTGATTGAGTGCACATAGATGGGGTGTGGAACTGATTATACATAGGCAGGAAGAATGTCAGTATGTGTTCTTTCTGCTGCTTGCAAGGAGACAGGACATACATAGCCTTGTGAGTTTTGCCTCTATAAACCCTTGTCTAATACAATTTGGAGCTGCAGCTTGAGGGTGCTCTGGGGTACAGTCCTGGTACCACATGTATCCAGTGTCAGTATCTAAATAAATCTTCTTGTTTGTTCAAGTTTGCTTAATATCTGCCAGATACCAAACATACAACAAGACATTTAACAACTATTTTTTTGCCAGTGTCAACTGTGTGTTACAATGAGTATTTGAGGCATAAAATTTAATCTAAGAAATCAAGAATAATATTAAAACATTCATGACCATTCCATTCTTCCAAAATGTATATTAAAGTAACACTGCTATGCTAATGTTTACCCTCTAAATCATTCTGAGTATAGAATGATTCATAACCAAATCAGATAGCCTGTTTTCTCCTTTTGGTTTACCACTGTTACTGTGTACAGGCACCAGTTATTTTTAAGTCTGATAATTCTTTTTAAAATGTTCCTAATGGACATTTAAATAAAAATGCAACCTACTGAAGTAAAAAAATGAGTCAAAGTAGCAAAACACTAGTAATTTTCATATGCATTCATTGTTTGGCTCTTCCTTCTTCCTTGTACTTCTGGAAGTGTTCCAGCAACGTAACACAGGCTAGCCTACAACTTGTATTCCTCCTGCTTTACCAGGTGTATGTAGCATCACATCTGTGACTTTCATGGTGCCTCCTTCCCACTATAATTCTAGTTCATATACGACATTTAAAAGGGGCCCTATGTAGATCAACAGAGACAGGTCCTCTGGTGATGCCTCTGTCTCCTACGTGTGATTTCTCTGCATTGCTCACTTCATTTTTTTTCACACGCTCCTTCGTTTGTTTCGCCACCCTCACTGTCTGTGAACTCCACAGCACAGGCATGCTATTCATTCGTTGCTGTGGCCGCAGACTCCAGACAACGCTGTTCGAGTGTCACACACTCATTTGTGATCTACATAGGAATGAAATGCTTTTCAGTTTCAGATTCCTTTCTGTGTCATGTGGATCAGTCAGACATATTTTAGTGTGATTCTTTCATAATCTGATATATAAAATATTGAACCAGCCAAATGCCATAGACAGACTCTCCTGTCTGTCTGTCTGAGTCTTCTTGTAGTCTCTAAAGTGGCATTGTTGGTGGAACAATTCTGAAGACATTATGGGGCAACACACCACAGTTATCCTGTATTGGTGAGGCTGAGAAATGTCTTAAGCAGGCAAACAAACAAACAAAAAATAAATGAAAATCTTGTATTTAATGTGTTCTTTTGATTATTTTAACTTAGATTCTTTATTGAAGTTGAGTGGAGCATGTACTTTAGTACCTAAGAATTTAGAAGGAGAACTTATGTTAGTTGCTTTTCTCTCTTTGTAGTGCAGTTTCCAGGGATCAAGCACAAGTCATTAGACTTGGCTGCAGACACCTTTCCCCACTAAGTACTCTTGTTGTCTGTTTTAGGATAATTATGTGACACAGGACTCACTTTCCTTTTCTTGTCTTTTGTAACTTTCTTTCTGGAACTTCACCTTAATCAACCAAGATTAGGTAGCTTATGCTTTTCATTATGCGGAGAAAATAAACAGCAGTTTTCACTAATAAGAAAAATTATCTTTGATTGTTAAATTTGGTTCAATGTTTATATTATCTACTTTTCTATTGCTGTGATAAAACTCTATTATCAAGTATCTTAGGGTTTTGTTGCCATGAAGAGAAACTATGACAATGGCAGCATTAAAAGGGAATACATCAAATTGGGGCTGGCTTAGAGGTTCAGAGATTTAGTCCATTATTATCATGGAAGGAAGCATGGCAGCATGCATGTAGGCATGGGGCTAGAGAGAGAGTTGAGAGTTCTTTATCCCCATTGGCAGGTAGCCAGTGGAGCAAACTACTGGGCCTGGCTTGATTTTCTGAAACCTCAAAGCCCACCCCCAGTGACATACTTCCTCCAACAAAGCCACACCTATTCCAACAAGGCTACACCTCCCAAGAGTGCCACTCACTATGAGCCTATGGGGGCCATTTTCACTAAAACACCACACCAAGCCAACTTATGGGGGAGTCAACTAAGTTGGTCTCATGGTTATAAAAGGGAAGATGTCCATCACCATCAAATTGGGGAAGCAAAATAGCAGGCAGGCACATTAAGTGAAGCTGGAAGCAAAGAGATGAGGGCTCCCACTTCAAAACACAAACAGGAAGCAAAGAAAGAAAACTTGAAATGGTGAAAGTGTTTAAACCTTTCAGAATACCTCCAGTGACACTTCCTCCAGCATAGTCACAGTTTTTAAGCCTTCCTAAGCAATGGCACCAACTGGGGGTCAAGGAAGCCTATGGAGGATATTCTCATTTAAACCACCATCATGTTTGAAACCATTTTCTTTTGTTTTTACTTTGATTTGGATAGTTAAACTCATAAATATCATGTCTATTTCTTTCTGTATAGTTAAACATGGCTGTCATTTGTAACTATAGCTAATATAATCCCATGAAGTTGTTTTTAATTCAGTTTACTATTAATTTGGAGATATAGTAATGCTGCAAACTTTCATGTGACTGTGAATATTAGGTTGTTTTGTACCGCACAGTAAAAGAAAACATGAGAAAAATAGTTACCAGGCACAAATGAGTTAGCATTTATGCTTAGATTTTAAAGATAATTATAATAGGATTGTCTATGTTTTCGTGCAAAGATACTTTAGCATAGGAAGAAATCTAAGCTAGTTGTAGATATAGCAATACTTTTGGAAATATTGAGAAAATCCTTTACACTTGTAAAAAAAGAAATTTCTTTCTATAATATAATTTCTATTATAAGACATTTAATGAAGTAAGAACATTTACTATGGAACTATGTTAATTAGTTTTTAGCATGTGATATAATTCACCAGTGGGACAAGACCAAAATCACACAAAATTGCTGAAGAGCTCGATTATAAATTGTTAGAAGTAGAAGCAACATGTCTTGGATCATGAAAAATGTAGTCTTGCCTTGTAGACTATCAGTTGTAGGTTTGTGATGAAGTAGGGACGTGTGCTTGCCAGCTCTGTTATTAGTAAAGCTTGCATATGTATTCTGTACTCCGGTCCCTCTGCTTTTTATTTGCTCTCATTTTCTATTCTGCCCCCTTCTCCTGAGTTTCTTTCTCTTCTCTTCTAGAGTCTCTTTTAGGTTTTCCACAGAGCTAAACTTGGGCCTTCTGTGTGAAGCTTAGTTTCAAACTATCTGTTGAAGTCCAGTGGGCTCACCAGTGGGCACACAACTAGATGCCACATCTTTCCTTCTCTCAGAATCTGTCAGTTACCAAGACATTGTCAGTATATGGTAGAGTCTTCTGGGTCTCTTCCCTTCCACAAGTGCCTTTCAGTGGGTCCCAGTTCTATGTATTAGTTCCTGTATGCACAGCTGCTCTGAGCTCATGGTTGCCAGGGCCACGTACTGTTTATAAAAGGTATATTGCAGTTGCTCGCCCCATCTTCTGGCTCTTCTTACTCACATTCTTATGTTATTTCTGAATCCCCTTTCACAGCGATGTTCCATAAACCTTAAGTGAATGGTGTGGGTGTCTTGTCTAGAACTGAGCTTCCAACTTTGTTTGAAACCATGTACAGCCATAAGTCTTTGCATTTACTCACGTTTACTGCAAGGATTCGCTTCTATGTTTGTAGCTGAGAACAGAATTTCTATGTGGATGTAAGCATGGATTGAAGCTGTGTCAATTCAGTTAAGCAGCTGCCAGTTTTGAAAAGCATATGGCAAAGGCCCTGTCCATCACATCTTTAAATCCCAATTCACAAACTCATGGAGATGTGGTATTTCTTTACATCATTCCTCTTTGTGTTTTCAATAACTACAATGATCTGTCAACTTTATTCCTTTTGTCACTCATCTTTCCTTATTCCCAAGTAAAATATTTCAAACTTGTTTCTTGTTTGGCTCATGACCATGTTTTCAAACAAATGTGTAAAACATTATTGCTTGGTAGGGGCCTGCTCTCTGAAATGAACATAGCTGGTGGCAGGGTAATGTAGTCGTAGAATCCTTTTGGGATCAACTCTGAGGAACATTACTCAAGTTCCATACTCTTTTTGGTTTTTTTTTTTTTTTAGTTTTTACGAGACAGGGTTTCTCTGTATTGTTTTGGAGGCTGTCGGTCCAGCCTGGCCTCGAACTCACAGAGATCTGCCTGCCTCTGCCTCCCGAGTGCTGGGATTAAAGGAGTGCACCACCACTGCCTGGCAAATTCCATACTCTTAAGCACTTGCCAGTCTTGTGTCTTCTGTCCCTCTCCCACTTTTTATGGTGATATATTGTTTACAATCTAATAAAGCTTGCTTGGAGATCAGAATGCAAAGCTAGCCACCGTCATAAAAGGCCAGACAGTGGTAGCACGCACCTTCTGTCCCGGGAATCAAGAGACTGAGGCAGACAGAACTCATGAGTTCAAGACCACCTAGTGCTACATGAAAGTGAACCAGTCTCAATGAGAAATAGCTCACACCTTTAATTCTAGCACTAGAGAGGTATATAACAGAGGAGCAGGGTCTTAGAGCTGGTATTCAGTCTTGGGAAATTAGTTTCTAGCTACAGTGAGGACAGGATCTCCCCAGTCATGGTAGAGGTAAGGGAGGGAATGGGAGAGGTACCTGGAACTGACTTGTGAAGCAACCTCGTTTCTTATCTAAATTTAAACTGGAAAATAAAAATAAATAAATAAATAAATAAATAAAAGAACTCTCTGGTGACTTGGCTGCTTGCTTCTCTAATCTTCTCCTTTAACCCCAGTATCTGTTTCTGGACTTACATTATTCTTACTACAATTTTTTTCTGATAATCCAAGCATAATATCAATTCACTTGTAAAATTCAATAAGCTTTTTCCCAACATGGGTTACACATAGGAACTATAACTACAAAATATCCCATCCTACTTATATTTCAAAGTATCTCAACATTCTCACATAAGTACTATCATTGATGTTTCCCCTACCAGTGTATGTATTTATTCCTCTCCTCCTTTTTCTACTTTTTTCCTTTTAAAAGTATTCCTTGAAATTGACTGATGCCTCTCTTCAATCAATTTTAGTCAATATTAACATCTGTTACCTATTTGAAAGAGATGGGTTATAGATAATTTATTGGGATGTTATAATCTACAAAATAAATGAATTTACTTTATTGTTTACTGGGAATACTTCATACAAAAACACAACTAATTCTAATTTAGCCAATGCTTCCAATTGAGCAAAATGAAATTGGTTAGAAAAATCTAAGCTTTTGCCCTTAATGAGAAAGCAAAATATGGTCACTACAGGTTTTTGGTTTTCCATTGAATTCTTTGTTTCAAGTGATGTACTGTAAAACTCAATCTACTCTGTCCTCTCCTCTTTCTATTCACATTCCATTGGTAACCCTTGAATATAAAGGTTTTTCTTTAATTTTCTTCTGTCTTTCTTTCTGATATTTTATTAGTCAGTGTTTCATTGCTGTGAAGAGAAACTATGACCATGGCAACTCTTGCAAACGAAAGCATTGGCCAGGCAGTGGTGGTGCATGCCTTGGGAGGCAGAGTCAGGCAGATGTCCATGAGTTCAAGACCAACATGATCTACAAGAGTTAGCTCCAGGACAGACTTCAAAAAAGCTACACAGAGAAACCCTGTCTTGGAAAAGCAAAATAAATAAATAAATAGATAGATAGATAGATAGAAGAAAGCATTAATTGGGAATGGCTCACAATTTTAGAGTTTTCATCCATTGTCTGCATGTTGGGGAGCACAGTGGCACACATGATGTTGGAGAAGTAGCTGAGGGTTTTATATCCAGATTCACAGGCAGAAGCAAGAAGGAGATACTGGGCCTGGCTTGGACTTTTGAAAATTCAAAGCCCACCCTCACTGACATACTTCCTACAGCAAGGCCTTATGTCATAATCCTTTCAAATAGTGTCACTGCCTGGTGGCCACATATTCAAATCCATTTGCTATGGGAACCATTCTCATTCAAACCACCACAGATTTCTACCAAATTAGCTTTCTAAGTTTCTAGTGTATTCAAGGAACTCATTGCAGTTAACTTGGGACAAGAGATCATTGATGCTGTGGACTACCCTGAATTCAGATATTGATTTGCCCAGGATAATTGTATTTATTACCTCAGCTTGGTCAGAGAAAAATATTAAAGAATGGCATGCACAGGTTTAATAACTCATCTCTACAGTATCTTTTAGATGTGTATTTTCTGAATAAAATGACAGTTTAAGTTTGAATAATGAGATGGTTTCCCTGTTTATGACAACTAGTAGCATAAACAAAGCCAGTAGACATCATCTCCCAACAATCATTACATTTGCAATATAGCATCCATGCCAACCATTTGCATATGCAGCATAGCATCCACAGTTTTACTCCTCCCCTTTGGTGTTGTGATCAAATCTACCTGCATTCCCTATCCTGCAGTTATTCCCCTGTTGTGGGGGGAAGAGTGAAGTTCATGAAGTTCGATCCCCAGCTGAGGAGATGTTGGGGGTTTAATGACTTCTAGGAGATTTGGAGTCAGTTTACTTTGAGGATGTGCCCTCTGGGAAGATAGTTGTATTGTAGTAGCTTTTCTTATACCTGTGCCCACACAGGACTCTGTGGGTTTAAAAAGACAGCACACAAACCTGGGAAGGAAGATGATAGGGAGCCATCTTACATTATAACATCCATAAATCACTTTTTATAGTAATCAGCACTGAGGAAGACACTTTGCCATCCTACGGAGGGGAAAAAAACCAAACTTTAAAAGCAGGAAACAGTAGAGCTCCTTGTTAATATAATTAGTGCCTCACAACATTCCCCTAGCCTCTATTTTGAGCCTGTCCTGTCCACAGAGATTATCACAACCTTTGCAGATTGCCATCATCTCCATGCTTTTTCATATGGTATGAAATGTCTTCCTTGTGCATGCATTTGGCAAGCAGAAAACTGCTTCTGTGAATGCCAACTACAATTCCACAGGATATTTGTAGATTTGATAAATGGCAAAATATAGCTTTTAGCACATGTAAAAGGAAATCCAATATCATAGTCTATCTTTTGACATTCTAGCAAAAATAGAGAAGTTTATTTTTAGAATATAAATGTGTCTTTGCAATATGTTGTTAACAAAACTTTTTGAATTAGATTTTGAAAATGCTCTATTGAAATTTTATAATTTCCCAAGGAAGTCATCCTATGAAGGAACAGCTTGAACTCAGTGGCTATTTGATGCCCACCAACCATAAATTATCAATGGAAATTGAAGCATTGCATTCTTTTTTTAAACAGATACCTTTGAAAACTGGAATTATCTTTTCACAGCCGCAAGGATGATAGTGTACCTTCACTAGGCATGGAAAATGGCTAATTTTAGTCAACACCCTGTCCATAAGCAGGATTTCCCTTCTGCATTATTCAGTCATCTGCTTGAGTATAACACAAGGAACAACAATAATGTGGAAATGTATTAGGAATGAACGCTACAAAAAGCACTGTGACTTTTTGTTTGGCAGCATGGTGAAAAGCGGTGACAAATTATTGGGTGGCATCAGTGAAGGCCAGCATCTCAATTCCCAAATATGAATAATGTATCACAGTCGGGAAAGCATTCATTCAAATGTCCTATAAAACCTAACGGTGAGCTTCATAAAGAGGGAGAAAAATTAATTATTAAATTTGTCTACAATCCTAAAGACCTCCCATCTAAACAATAAATATTTCAAGACGCATGTTGACCTTTCTTACAGTGTTCACACAGGCCTTCATTCTTTCTTTCTTTCTTCCTTCCTTCCTTTCTGTCTTTCTTTCTTTCTTTCTTTCTAAAAAATGCTACACATAATGGGAGTGTTGTCAATTAAGCACAAAGGGTGTTTCCATCAACCTTTTCATGTGTGGAATTTAATGACATTTTAAGGCTAAAGTAAAAGTCAAACATTGATTTTTTTTTCAGCGTCTTCCCCTAATGCAGCTAATGAATAGAGATTCTAACAAAAATCTTTTAATCTTCTAAACCTTCTACTACCAAATGCCTTTTATTTTATTTTATTTCTATTGGCATTTTCTACTCTTCACTGACAAAGTTTTAAGAATGCAAAGAAATAGCAAACCAAGGCAGAATGGGAAGTTCAGATTCAGAAATTGGTAACAATATGCCTCAAAATAAAAGTCATTGCTGAGTCATACCTATGTCTTCCTATATGAGAGAAAGAAGGCTGGAGTGCAGAATTCAGCTTCAGGTTGGACATTGACCATTTAAGGTGACCTAAAGAGACTTGGCTCTGTCTTCCTTTACCAACAAAGAAAAAAATAAAGAAGAAAGATATTGTTATTTATATTTTGCTATGTCCTTTAAAATCAGAAGTGTTAATAAAATAAAAGAAATTGCAAAACTATATGCACAAAGAAATTGTGATATTTGGAAAATAGGCCTCTGACATGACATGCTAAGAAATTTAACAAAGAGCAACTTACGTGAATGTCATAACTCCATATTCCAAGTCACTTTTACAAGACAAGGTCTGCAAAATTGTCTGAAGTTCAGTCTGCAACAATCATGCTCTGGGACACTCTGTTAGAAATCTAGAACTATTTCATCTTTCTGATGTGGCTGTGGACCCAGTATTCACCCATGTAACACCTGCACCATTTTTGTTTTTCCAAAATTGTGTTTACTTTGTTTCTTCAGTCTGAACACAAAATACATTGTTAGGAACTCTCCATATTGAGCAGAGGGAATCGTGTGAGTCCAATGCGCTCCATTTTGTGACATTTATGTGAGAGAAATGGTGGTCTTTCAAAGACAGCATTACAAATAATCAATGCAAAGTCTCATTCCTGCTAACACCTGACATGGTGGTTCCAGATCTTCAATAAGAGCCAGAGCCATTCTCTAAATGCGAATTCACAGCCGGCTTTGCCACACACTGACAGAAAAACAGCTCATTATTTTGTACCTTCAGTTTTTTGTTTTGATTTTACTTTTTGCAATTGGAATAGGTAACCTCTGATTCCAGTGCTAACATTACATATGCTTCGCTTTCGCTTAAATGTCAGAAAGACAGGAACACTAGTGAATATTTACAAACAAACAATAATATTTTAGACAATATTTAGGCATATAACCACTCAGATATTTAACAGTAAAGTATGGCATCCTCAGGGGACTGATGCATAGAAGAAGATATTAAGACATTTAGCTTAATATGCTTAGCCATAACCAGCAAACAGATGCTGGTTAATGAAGAGGGCTAGAGGTAGGGATTGGAGTTGATTTAGCGAACAGCATAAATGGAAGCTCTGGGAAGAGAGCATTGCACCAAAGCACCATGGAGTTCCATTTTTCTGATTGAGCATGGAGAGTTATCATGCAGAGTTGGCCATGCATGCCAGCCATAAGGGTGAGTATCCAGAACAGCCAGTAATGTTTGGACCAATGCCACATGTGTAGTGGTGTGTACTCCTATATCTCATATGAAATTATTGGAAGCTTGTGTTCTACCTAATCTTTATTTTATGTTTGATGGGCTTAGTTAAACAAGCACTTAGTATGTACAAAGTAATTTTCAATGCATCATATGTGTATTAAACAATTTAATGCTCAACATATCTATGTCAAGAAGGGAGAGTATTTTTAAGCTCACTCAGTTTTAGGCATAAATTCCAACATTTTAAATTTTGTAATAGAGTTGCTTTTTCCATGTGGACCATGAGTCAAAGATACTCTCAGATGCTTGGGCCCACCTGTATGTGTTCATCTTCAACGCTGAATCCCTTGACACTTTCGTATAAGAGATCAATAGATCGGGCTTATCTAGGATAGATAATGTGCTCTTTTACAGGCAATCCCTTGAGAATTTTACTTCATCTTCAAATATCTTCAGAGAATCATCCAGGCTATTGTTTGAATGATAGTATAGCTGTGTGAACATAAAGAAGAGGTTCTCTTCATCTAGTTTGGAACTGTGCCTGCCACAAGAGACGAACTTGCATGCTTCATGTCCTGCTAATCTTGGCTTTAGGTTATTTACCATTTCTTCAACATAACTCTGTTATTGACAAGTACCTCCGTCTAATTCTAAGAGGTCTTGACATATCTGAATTCAAGTAAGTCTCAACACATACTCCATTGACAGATATTTGTACCCATGAGCGTAGAGCTGAAACTCATTTTCAGACTTCTGATTATTTCCCTCACATGTTGCTTTAGAAAAATACCAAGGCTGTATATAACATATATTTATATTATTTATACTTATATATAAATATATAATATAGTATGTTATATATTTTACTAATATATAAGTAAAGTAAAAAACTGGATGATGTAAAAGCTAAGAATTTATAAGCCGAAAGAATGTTTCTATGCATCTGGATTTTATGTAAGGATGGTGAAGCAGGTGGATGATAGGTAGAAAACATTTTCTTTCCATTTCTAAAGAACATGAAACAAAGTTCAATATTTGGCACGACACTGAGGAAAAATCTAATGTTAGTGATAGTTCCATAATTATTCATCATCTTCCCCATATGAGATTGCACAGGCTTTGACCAAGGAAAGCCTTAGAAGGAATGCGTTCAAAGTTCATATACTTAGAATCTGCATCTGAACATCTAAGAATGGCTTCTGTGCAACAGGGTTTACTGTTCCTATCTTTCTGACAAAGCATCTAAGGGAAACTGTGAGGAGAAAGAGTGGTTTGGGTGCACAGCTCCATTGTTTAAGACCAGGTTCTCTGTTCCCACACCCACCATGAGGCAGAGCATCATGAAGGGAAAGTATAGAAGGGCAGTTTTTTTTGCTTCAAAGTGGGTACTGTGTGAATCCACAGAATTGACTCCTTTTCATTTTGACTTAGGGTCAGAGAGTTTTTACCTGCCATTGCTCCTTCACTGTCAAACTACAGAATGTTTTGCCCAGGATGTGGCTATTGTGTAGCTCACCTTGACAACACGATGTCTGGCATAAGATGTAAATGCAACAGGATGAGCAGTGACAGATGTCCCTTAACATGAGGCAAAAACAGGGTAGGAAATCAAAGGCAAAGAAAGAACTAAGGAACAGGTATCACCTTCAAAAACACTCAGTGTTCTACTTCCTCCAGCTAGACTCCACGTCTGAAAGTATGCAGAATTTCCTGAAATAGCATCCCCAGTTGGGAAACATATTCAATACATGAATGGAGCTTTCCATATTGCAATCATAATATCTTATCCTGACGAAACCTTCTTTATCAGAACCTCTGTGGTGTGGCAGGGAATCAAGAATTACTTTTAGTTCCTACCTAGGTTCTCACACAATTCTTATGCCTTTTGAAGATCTGGGATGACTAAAAGTATTTCTAATAACATTAATGTATTAATCACAAAACTTGACTATTGAAAGCTCTCCAGAGAGAATCAGAAACATGGATTAAACATGAAGCTTACACTGACTCATTCTTTCTGGGTTGGATTGCTTGTGCCCATATCTGCTATCAAATAAAATATTCTGACTTAACTTAAAGTAACTGGTTATCAGTAACATTTTGTACTGGCAGGGATTATCATACGTCATCTGAACTAGTTCTTTTACCAAGAAGAAGAGGAAAAAAAGGAGATTTAAGATGTTTGTGACTTTTAAACCTTGACCTTTATTGGAGGCATGGTGACTTGATGATAAGGTTTTGAACTTGAGGTTGTGATCTGACTACATTTTAAGTATAATTCCATACACGTAATTCTATCTTTCATAAAGCGTGAAAGCTTGAGAGGGCTGACTACAACTCTTTTCATTTTGATGGCATATCGTGACTTTTCAAACTTGAGTCAGCCCTGGTAGACAACCAGAAGTCTGTGTACTTTTAAAATAGATTAGGCAGTAACACTGCACTTTGGTTGTATCTGGTAAAGTAGTGCCAACTGAGAGTGTTTCATTTTCTTTTAGTGCTTTAAATGTTCCATATGTTATCTTTGGAATATTTAAGTATCATTTTGTTTTTTTTAAGAAACTTTATTAATGTAGGTTGCAGATGTCTAATGTCTTAGTGTTATTTGGGCTGTGATATTTCAAAGTTGATCTTACTTACAGCTTAAATAACTTTGTAATTCAAAATTATTTCATTTTTATTTTAGTGAATAGTAATGCTTCTATTTTCACAACTTTAATTCTGATATGTATCTCTTTTGTCCAAAAATATGTAATAATTCAGAGATTCCAAAATTGGGAGTATGATAAAGCATTTGAAAGTGTCTCTCTTCTTCACAATATTTTTAACTGGGACTCATCTCCTTAATACAGTTTCTTTACAATTATAGAAAAAAGCTGATAAAAATAAATGTATAAAAACATTCTCCCACTCACGTGATAGTCTAACAAGACCTTCCACTGTCAAAGAGAACACTGAAACTTGAGGCAGATTTTCAATTCTGTGGATTTACTATTTTAGGAAGAGAAAGTTCTAGAAGTGTTGTGCATAGGGCCATATTAGTGCAGCTGACTCCTCACCTAGACACCCAGTTCTACCAACGCTGTACAGCTGAATAGTTGTTACATACATTTAAAAAAATTTATTTCACATTCACCCAGACTACCAAGTTTCTTGCTGAAATTAATTGTGAATGAGATATTAAAGAACTACCAATCATCATCTTTAATTGTTCAATTGCACAATATTATTTCCCTGTAGATAGTAAAGAAAAGTTTAAGCTGAGGAATGAGCACAAAAGAAATACTATTAGAATAAAAAGTACCTGAGAACATTGACAAGTTTGGCTTGTGTGCTATATGCAGTCTTAGGGTAACACATGGGTTATGTGGAGGGAAGACACTGAGAGAAAGAACAGAGAAAGGAGGGGCTTACAAGTCTCTAACTCTTATTCTAGGCTTCCTTGAATGCAATGGATTTTCAGTTAAAGCTACTCCCCAGTGCACAGTACTTATATGATTGAAAAGAAAGGTCGTTTACAAGATAAGCTTGAAAGATACTATGACTCCTGTTATTCCATATTTGCTTATAAACACCTAGATTAATTATATATGTGACTTGCTACTCAATCCTTTTGACCCTTGTTTGCCTCTGAGACATAATATGGAAATATTTATTCATCTTTCATCATGGTGGGACTTCACACATCTTGTCTTCCTGTTTATAGATTCCCTAGATCTCTTAATTCCTTGTGAAAATAAATGAGAAAGTTGCTATTATAAGTATAATTTCAAAAGCTGTTTACGGAGTGAACAATCAGGTGATGGGGTCAGCCAGATGACATTCTCAGGAGACATCCACATTCAAGGTCACTTACGCATTTTCAACAGTCCTAGACACCTTGTACTTTTCACCTAGTCATAGTATGGCTGTGTTCTCTCATTATTTGGGTCCATATCAGTTGAATAAAACTTTTTTAAATGCCTTTATTACATTTTTAAATTTCATTTTCTATTTCAACTTCTCCCACCTTGCCTCATCCTACCCCTGTTACCTCCCCTAGCCTACCATCAGTACTCTCCTCCTCACTGGTAAGGGCTCCCATGAGGAGTCAGCATAGTCTGGCACAATAGGTTGGGACAGGGCCAGGCCCCTCTCTCATGCATGTTAAACTTTTAAAACAGTGCTTCTCGCAACCTAGACGCCCCTCAACTGAAGAGTGGATAGAGACAATGTGGTACATTTACACAATGGAGTACTATTCAGCAGAAAAAACAATGGAATCTTGAAATTTGCAGGCAAACTGATGGCACTAGAAGAAACTGTCCTGAGTGAAGTAACCCAGTCACAAAAAGACAAACATGGTATGTACTCACTCATATATGCATTTTAGGCAATCTATGGAACCTTGGGTAGTATTTATCCCTGGCACACAAATGGAATTTGGGTGCCCATCCCACAATGAGGGACGGCATCTCACCCTGGACTCTTGGGGGAGAGCCTAGGCCCTGCCCTGGATGAAATGACAGAGTCTGGATACCCCCATGGAGGACCTCACCCTCCCTGGGGATCAGAATGAGGATTGGGAGGGGTACTGGGTGGCCTGGGAGGGGCAGATGTGGAGAGAAGGGACAGGGAGCTGGGATTGACATGTGAAGCAAGCTTGTTTCAAATTAAAATAAAAAAGAAACAGAAAAGAAAGCTGAAAACAAAAACAAAAGAACAGTGTTTCTCAGCCTTTGGACTGTGACACATTTGGTGGGTAGAGTGGCCCTTTCACAGGAGTTGCATATCAGATATCCTGCATACCAGGTATTTAATTTATGATTCACAATAGCAAAATTACAGTTATGAAGTATCAATGAAAATAATTTTATGGTTTGGTGCCATCACAACCTGAAGAACTGTATTGAAATGTCACAGCATTAGTTTGATAGCCACTGTTCTAAAAGAAATGATAACGTACATCTGACACATTTCTTCTTAACAGACTAACTTACTATGGTAATGCACTGAAGTTGGAATGCTCCTCATGCTCACTAGAAGTATCTTATAATTTCATCACAAAGCACAGATTTCATCACAAATTCTTTGGAACTCAGTTTTGGAACCTCGTGGTATTGTATTAGTTAATTTTCTATTGCTATAATAAAATATCATGACCAAAGCAACTTATTGAAGAAACAGTTTACTTGGGCTTATGGATCCAGTGGGATGAGAATCTCTGATGGTCAGGGATTTGACAACCTACAGAAGGCATGATGGAGTAGGGCTCACATCTAGAGCTATACGCACAGCCGTAGAGAGTACACTGAGAATGAAATAAAGCTTTCAAACTGTCAAACTTACTCTCAATGATGTACTTCTTCCAACATGACTACACCTCCTAAGGCTTCTCAGCAAAAAACAAAACAAACAAAACAAAACAAACAAACAAAAAAACTGGGGATGGGTATTCAAAGGCCCAAGATGTTGGGTGGTATTTCTCATCCAAAGAATCATACTCAAAACAACACAAATTTGCCTAACTCTTATTTTTTCATGAGCACTACTATCTGTCCATTTTTAAATTTCACCCCTTCAGTCTGCATGCATAAGTTTCAAAGCACAATGAATCTCAGATGAAAAAAACAGGAGGCTGTGAATGGCCTAACAAAAGGACACTATCTGATTAGTAGATTTGATTAGGATGCCCTGTGCATTGTGTGCTCAACAAATCTTTTGATCCAGAGAATCTTCTTGCTTTCTCATTTCAGTGATACTATCCAGTGAGTATCCACCTGTTTCTTATGCAGAACAAACCTTAGGAGCATATGTGGAGAATTTGTAATTTTCTTGTCTGAGAGTAATACCAAGCAATTACAGCTAAAGGGAGAATTTAATTATGGACAACAGTATATTCCTGATATTCCTTTTACTGTGTTTAGCATTTTTTCCAATTTACTTTCAGTACGTGACCGAAAGAAGTAATTCTTAATTAGTTGGATAAAGTTCTATGTAGAAAAGTGTTTATGGGGTTGTACACATTTAAATATTTGTCAAGCAAAACCCACCCTCTTATATCTTCACATTGTTTTGGGTTAATTTTTCACTTCTATATCCAGGGAAAACACACCCCAATAGACTAATCATATTTTCCATAGCAAAATATCATCATAGAAAATCATGATAACAGAAAGCAATAGGAAAAGGGTTGAGTCAGGGTAAAAGAATGTGGCTTGAGCTCTGGCCCTAAAGTCTAGTTTGGTTAGCTTTGTGTTATTAATCGTAGGGTCAAAAAATAGAACCCAAGCCTGGCCATGCTAGGCTAGCTTTGAACAAGTGAGCTATGTGCTACTTCAGAGATTTTTCAAGCTTAGTTTTCTACGTACTAGGGAATGAAACTAAGGCCTTGTGTATACTTGGCAGTTGATCTAGCACAGGCTATACTCTCAACATGTAGTTATTTATTCATATTTCAAACTGGTCTCTTTATTTGTAAAATGAGCATGATAGTAACTGTCATTTAAGCTGGTATCCCACGTTAACATATTTAAGATATGGGAAGTACATACGTGTGGCATGTGGAAGACATGTGATAAAGGTTAAGTAGTCATATTTCCATTTTTTAAACAAATTGAAGAACATAATTTTTAATATGAATGCTAAGCAAACTATTTTACAATTGTTCTAGTCATGATCAATTGCATCTTGATAAAAGAAGCATGAAAACATCATTGTTGGTTAATGTGTCTTCAGTCACAAATGCAAAAGTAAGACTCTCATTTAGTGTTAGATGTCTGACATTCATATTGGGATTTTAAAGTTTCTGCAGCTTATGTTTCTGAACAGCATAACAAGAGTTAAGTCTTAAGCATGTAGGGAAGTTCTACAGAGAAATCTATTTTCTTATTGGATTATTCATCAACAGCCATTGGATTAAAAATCAAAATACCTAAAATGAAAAAAGATAATTAATCCTTATAGTGTTTATGATTGACTATCACTCCACAGACAAGAATCTTCAGTGAGGCAAGACATTGCACACAATGGTCAGGAACTGGTTAGATAAGGTTAACCTCTGGGTCTGCCTGTGAGGCATTTTTTTGACTAAGTTAAATATGGACCACTTTCCATGGGTGGCCCAGATATCAGGAGGTCTCGGAGAAAGAATTTTCTTTGTCCTATTCACCTTCAGCTGCTGTTGTTGAACACTGCTGCCATGGCTACTGCTGACATCCCTTAATGACAAGAGAACCTAGTTTTCTCTGACTGACTGTGTAAACTGATGCACAATGGCTCTCAAAGAATGTCCCAGCCTGTGGCACTAGAATGGGACAGCTGAAACAGGTATCCTTATGGACTGAGCAGTTCAGTTACCCACCTCTTAGCTTCTCCAATGTGAAGACAGATATTCTTGGGCAGCTCAAATCATGTAAGCCAATTTAAAGATTCTCTTGGTAATATATGTTCATTCAGTTGCTTTTGTTCATCTCCAGAGCATTGAGTAATATACATATTGGTGCCTTTTCTTCAAATATACAACTAGCCCATTGCGGCGGGAGACATGCACCCCAGATCCCAGGTCTTCTCTTCTACCAAGAAGACTAGGAAACCAGTGGATCCAGGTAAACAAGGCTCTGCATCCTGGCATGCTTCCACTGCCTGGGGACTCCCTGAGAGCCTCCCATGCTGGCTGGAGCCAAGCACCCCAGATCCCAGGTCTTCTCTTCCACCAATGAGACCAGTGGACCAGCAGTCCGGTGGAACCAGGTAAACAAGGCCCTGCAGCCAGGCCTGGATTCCAGTGCCCATGGATTGCTGGGGACTGCCACAGAGTTTCCCATCCCAGTGGGAGCCAAGCACCCCAGATCCTAGGTCTTCTCTTCCACCAACGACACCAGGGGACCAGCAGGTCCAGTAGGAACAAGGACCAGGGAACTAGGTGGGAGACTATGCACCCCAGATTCCTGGGCTTCTTCTGCACACATAGGACCAGAATTAGGACAAGGAATAGAAGAACTACCAGAGTATTGGAATTGCTTGCACCCACCAAAAGGGAACTCTGGTCTCTAAAACCACCAGAGAAGTAAGGGGTTCGTTCTGCACCCACTAGAAGAAAGATGGGAAAGAAACAATACAAAAACACACTCAGCAACAGAAAAACAAATATGACACCACCAGATTCTAGAGACTCCACACCAGCCAGACTCCAACATTACAATGAAAATTAAGCAGAAGAGAATGACCTTAAAACAACTTCATGAAAATGATAGGAGCCCTAAAAGAGGATGTAGGAAAATCCCTCAAATAAATGGAAGAAAAAACAACCAAAAATTCAAAAATTGGAAGAAAAAACAAAACCAAAAAATTCATAAAATGCAACAACTGAATGAAAAGATAAACCGAAAATTGCAAGAAACAATTCAAGCAGTGCAAGGGTTGAAAACTGAAATAGAGACAATAAAAAGCACAATCTGAAGAAAAGCTAGAAATAGCAATGTTGGGTAAACATTCAGGTACTACAATACAAGCATTAACAACAGAATACAAGAGATGGAAGAGAGAATCTCAGGTGTTGAAGATACACTAGGAGAAAAGGATTTATCAAACAAAGAAAATTTAAGTCCAACAAATCCCTAATACAAAACATCCTGGAAACATGGGACACCATGAAAAGACCAAACCTAAGAATAATAGGTATAGAAGGTGAAGAAAACCATCTCAAATGGGCAGAAAACTTATTCAACAAAATCATAGAAGAAAACTTTCCCAACCTAAAGAAAGGCATGCCAATGAAGGTACAAGAAGCTTACATAACATCAAATAGAGTTGACCACAAAAAAAGTCCACTTGCCACATAATAATCAAGACCCCAAATATACAGAATAAAGAAAGAATCTTAAGAGCAGCTAAGGAAAAAGGCCAAGTAACATATAAAGGCAAACCTATCAGGATTACACCTGACTTCTCCATAGAAACTCTGAAAGCCAGAAAGTCCTGGATAGATATTCTACCAACACTAAGAGACCATGGGTGCCAGCTCAGACTACTATACCAGGCAAAGCTCTCAATCACTATAGATGGAGAAAACAAGATATTCCATGACAAAACTAGATTCAAGCAATACATATCCACAAACCCAGATCTAACAGAAATTTCTGGAACAAAAACTCCAACCCTAGGAATTTAACTACAACCAGAAAAACATAGGAATTATATAAATCCCCCTTTACCAACAGCCATAAGAAAAAAGGTGTGGAATTCCACACATAATTCAACCACCACTAACCATTCCAAATCAAAGAAGAATGAGTAATCAATGTTCATTAATATCCCTCAATATTTGTTGGCCTAAAATCACCCATAAAAAGACACAGGTTAACAGAATGGATTAAAAGACAGAGCCCATCCTTGTGCTGCATACAAGAAACATGCCTCACCCTCAAAGACAGACATTACCTGAGAGTTAAAGGTTGGGAAAAGATTTTTCCAATCAAATGGACCCAAGAAAAAAGCGGGGATAGCAATCCAGATATCTAACAAATTAGACTTTAAAATGAAATCAATCAAAAGTTATGAAAGAGGTCATTACATACACACCACAGGAAAAATCCCCCAAGATGAAGTTTCAGTTCTGAACATCTATACCCCAAATACAAAGGCATCCATGTTTATAAAAGAAACATTACTAAAATTTAAATCACTTATAAAATGCCACACACTTATAGTGGGAGACTTCAACACCCCACTCTCACCACTAGACAGGAATACGAGGGAAAACTCAACAAAGAAGCAAAGGGTCTAATATAAGTAATGACCCAATTGGGACTAACAGACATCTATAGAACATTTCATCCAAATAAAAAAGAATATACATTCTTCTCACTACCTCATGGAAGCTTCTCAAAAATCAACCACATGCTTGGCAACATATCAAACCTCAGCAGCTACAAAAAAAAAAAGAATACCTCCATGAATCTTATCAGACCACCACGAGTTAAAATTAGAATTCAACAACAACACAAATTGCAGAAACCCTACAAACTAATGGAAATTGAATAATGCACCATTGCACCTTTCCTGGGTCAAAGAAGATATAAAAAAAGAAATTAAAGAACTCCTAGAATTCAATGAGAATGAAGACACAACATACCCAACCTATGGGACACATTGAAATCAGTGCTACGGGGGAAGATCATAGCACTAAGTACCCAAATGAAGAAACTGGAGAATAGTTATATTAGAGAATTAACAGCATAGCTGAAAGCTCTAGAACACAGAGAAGCAAACTCCCCCAGGACAATTAGACACCAGGAAATAATCAAACTTAGGGCTGAAATCAATACAAAGAATCAATTCAATGAAGAGTTGGTTCTTTGAGAAAATCAACAAGATAGAAAAACCTTTGTCCAAACTTACCAAAAAGCAGAGTGGGAGCATGCAAAATAACAAAATCAGAAATGCAAAGGAGGACATAACAACAGACTCTGAGGAAATTCAGAGAATCTTCAGGTCATACTTTGAAAACCTGTACCCCACAAAATTTGAAAATTTAAAGGAAACAGATGACTTCCTGGATAGCTATCACTTGCCAAAATTAAATCAAGAACAGATAAACAATTTAAATAGACCTATAACCCTATGGAAATAGAAGCAGTCATCAAAAGTCTCCCAACCAAAAAAAAATGCCCAGCTCCAGATGGCCTCAGTGCAGAATTCTACCAGAAATTCAAAGAATAGCTTATACCAATTCTTATCAAAGTATTCCATGCAACAGAAGCAGAGGGGTCTTTGCCAAACTCATTCTATGAGGCTTTAAAAGAATTGGTCCCCAAGCCACACAAAGACACAACTAATAAAGAGAACTTCAGACTAATATCCCTCATGAACATTCATGCAAAAATACACAATAATATACAGGCAATTCGGATCGAAGAACACATCAAAACAATCATTCACCACAATCAAGTAGGTTTCATCCCAGGGATGCAGTGATGGTTTAACATATGAAAATCCATCAATGTAATCCACCATATAAACAAACTGAAAACAAAAATCATGTCATCATCGCACCAGATGCAGAAAAAGCCTTTGACAAAATCCAACACCCCTTCATGATAAAGGTCTTGGAGAGATCTGGGATAACAGGAACATACCTAAACATAGTAAGAGCTATATACAGCAAACCAACAGCCAACATCAAACTAAATGGACAGAAACTCAATGCAATTCCTCTAAAATCAGGAATAAGACAAGGCTGTCCACTCTCTTAATACCTTTTTATTATTGTACTTGAAGATCTAGCTAGAGCCATACCACAACAACAGGAGATCAAGGGGATAGAAATTGGAAAGGAAGAGGTCAAACTTTCACTATTTCCAGATGATATGATAGCTTACATAAATGACCCAAAGAACTCTACCAGGGAACACTTACAGCTGATTAACACCTTCAGCAAAATGGCAGGCTACAAGATCACCTCAAGAAAATCAGTTGCCCTACTATATACAGATGATAAAAGGGCTGAGAAGAAATCAGAGAAACATTACCTTTTACAATTGCCACAAACAACATACAATACCAAACAAGTGAAAGACCTGTGTTGCAAGAACTTTGAGAAATAAATTAAAGAAGCCCTCAGAAAATGGGAAGATCTCCCATGCTTTGGATACGTAGGATCAATGTAGTAAAAATGGCAACCCTTCCAAAAATTATCTACAGATTCAATGCAATTCCCATTATAATACCAGCACTATTCTTCACAGTCCTTGAAAGAACAATAATCAGTTTTGTTTGGAAAAACAAAAGACCCAGGATAGGCAAAACAACCCTGTACAATAAAGGATAGGCAAAACAACCTTACTCAACAAGTCAACCTCTGGAGTTATCACCATCCCTGACCTCAAGCTCTATTATAGATCTGTTGTCCTGAAAAAAGTTTGGTATTGGTAAAAAATAGACAGGTATACCAAGGAATAGAATTGAACACCGTGATATTAACCCATACATGTATGAATATCTGATCTTTGACAAAGAAGCTAAAAATACATAGAGGTAAAAAGAAACATCTTTAACAAATGGTGCTAGCATAACTAGATGCTGGCATGTAGAAGAATGCAAATCGATCCATGTCTATCACCATGCACAAAACTTAAGTACAAATGGATCAAAGACCTCAACATAAATCCAGCCACACTGAACCTCTTAGAAGAAAAAATGAGTGGTACCCTTGAACGAATTGGTACAGGAGACAGCTTCCTAAACATAACACTAGTAGCACAGACAGTGAGATCAACAATTAATAAATGGAACCTCCTGAAACTGAGAAGCTTCTGTAAGGCAATGGACACAGTCAGCAAGACAAAAAGGCAGCCCACAGAATGGGAAAAGATATTCACTAATCCCACATCTGACAGAGGGCTGATCTCCAAAATTCACAAAGAATTCAAGAAGCAAGTCTCCAAAATACCAAAGGATCCAATTAAAAAGTGGGATACAGAACTAAATAGAGAATTCTCAATAGAGGAGTCTAAAATGGCTGAGAGGCACTTGAAAAAGTGCTCAACATCCTTAGCCTCTGGGAAATGCAAATCAAAACAAACCTGAGATACCATCCTACTCCTGTCAGAATGGCTAAAATCAAAAACACCAATGACAGCTTATGCTGGAGAGGTTGTGGTGAAAGGGGAACACTCCTCCACTGCTGGTGGGAGTGCCGACTTTTACAGCCACATTGGAAATCAGTATGGAGATTCCTCAGAAAAATGGGAATAAACCTACTACAAGACCCAGCAACTCCACTCTTAGGCATATATCCAAAAGATGCCAATTGATACAACAAGGGTATCTGTTCCACTATGTTCACAGCAGCATTATTTGTAATAGCTAGAACTTGAAAGCAACCTAGGATGCCCCTCAACCAAAGATTGGATAGAGAAAATGTGGTGCATTTACACCATGGAGTACTATTCAGAAGAAAAAAACAATGGAATCATGAAATTTTCAGGCAAATGGATGGCACTAGAAGAAACCATCCTGAGCGAGGTAACCCAGTCACAAAAAGAGAAATATGGCATGTACTCTCTCATATATGGATTTTAGACACAAGTCTGGGGAGTGCCAGCCTACAATCCCATGGCCAGAGATTCTGGGAAACAGAACCTTTATTCAGTGGCTGATGGAAGCAGAGGCCGACTCCCAAGGCTAAGCACTGAGCTGAACTCAAGCAATGCAGTGACAGAGAATGAGGACTGATGACTAAAGTGATTAAGACTGGGCTGGTTTAACCCCCAACAACAGCTTACCTGATAAGGGTTAGCTCTTGAATCCCAGACTGATGCCTGGGAATCCAGCATGGGACTGATGAAGACCCCCTGAATGTGGGTGTCAGTGAGGAAGCCTAGGTAATCTATTGAGCCGGGTATACAAATGGACTTTGGCCTCCTGTCCAACAATGAGAGATGTACTCTCACCCTGGACTCTTGTGGGAGGGTCTAGGCCCTGCACTGGATGAAATGACAGACTATGGATACCCTGATGGAGGGGATATTTGGGGGTTGGTGGGAGGGTGTGGGAGGAGGGGAGGGAAAAGGAGAGGAACCTGGAATTGACATGTCAAGCTACCTTGTTTCTAATTTAAATTTAAATTTAAAAATAATATATATATATATAATATACAACTAATAGCAAGAGGAAAGTTTGTTAGCTAAACAATTAAATGCATCTGGTTGGCAACATTTTATTTCTAGATGTACATTTGTCACAAAACACAAAACTACTAGGATATAGTCTCAAAACTGGACATAGTTCTTTGGATCATGAACTAGCAGGTAACTACAATAAACTTTTGTAGATATTCCTGAAATACCTGGTTGTTATATTGGGGCTCTATTAAGCTTGTTCCTAAGAATGTACTGTTACCGACATGAAATAAAGTCCCAGGATTTACTTAAGAGGCAAAAAATATACATTTCTATTCTTGGTTTTCTTCTTACCAGCTCTGAATGTGTTATGTGATATGGCGGTGAAGCTGTATAATATAGTCATGAGGACATGTCTTCTCAATAGATGTCTCTCAGTAAAACTGAGGAAACAAACAGGGGGCACAAGGCTCAAAGCTCAGAGATTCAAAACTGAGCAAGGCCATCTCTCCAAAACTGTACAAGCAATAAGCAATTGCTGTGAGGGTTGAGATTCTTCGGGGGTGCTGCCTGAAATTTGGCAAGGAGGCTCCACGGCTGCTCCCTTTGTGAGTTGTCAGCCATGCTGATGTGCAGTATTTAGGTGATGCAGCTGCATTTGAGTCATCCATATATCTACAAATAACTCCTCACCATATTCTGTGAATAACTCCACATACTCTTTGGATCTACTTGGGTAAAATCTTTCTTTGAACTGCTGTCAGTGACCTATCTCAAGTAAATACATGCTTGCTCTTGTCTCTCCAGCGAAAGACACCCAAAATGGACAGTCTTTTCTTTATATCACATGTTTCATGAGGACTTATATGAATTTTCAGTACAATTTAAACTTTTGTCCTCTCATTCTCTTCTAGAATTAAATATGTGCAAGAACACATGTACCCTGCTCCCCACCTCCACAGCCTTGATTATGTCTTTATAAGCAGAAGACAGAAACAGATGGCAGAAACTGTGAATTCTTAGCAACAGATTTTGAGACCACAATATTATTCTCACAAGACAACAAAACATACCACTCATGTAAACGGATCAATATAGAACTCATTAATAAGCCCAAATATTTCTAGCATTTGACTAAAAAAGTAAATCAGTGGTGATGTTAAGTTAATAATATATTTCACTTGTTTCTATCCTCAGATATAAAAATAATTTAGTTTTTGGCAAGGAAATTTACACAGGGAGAACAACACCAATGGATTAGATTTGTTTATAAAAACAGAACTGAGTATGGGACTGGTTTATTTAACATAAGAAAACACTTAAAACCAAAATCAATCAAATAAACAAAGCTATCGCGAATCATTCACATGGGCATTTCTGTATAGATTTTAAGAGTTAAAAGCAAAAGATGCCAACCACGTAGGAAGGACCCATGAACAGACACACACACACACACACACACACACACACACACACACACACACACGTGCTAAACACACCTTTATTATTCAAAGAGGCGTAATAAGCTCATAGAACTGAGAGATTAGGAGAAAAAGTAAGATCTGTGGCATTTGTTTGCAATATTAGAGTTTATGCAAAGATCCATAGACCACTAAGATAATAAGTTAGCAACTTATTAAACTGCCAAGAAAGCCTTGATTAGACAGAGTTGCTATTGCTACAGCAACTCTGGAAATCTCTATGGAGAATATTCTTAGAATTAAAACTAGATCTAGCATACAACTCAGTTATACTACTCTTTGACACATGCTCAAAGGCCTCACACTCCTACTCTGCAGATACTTTCTCAGTCATGTTCTTTGCCACTTTATTCGACATAGCTACCATCTTGGGAAAAAGTTCTTCAAGTGATGAATGTAAATGAAATTGGGTAGATATACACAATGATACATTATGTTCTACAAATGCTAAGGGAACAAGGATGCCAGCCCAGACTATACCCAGCAAAGCTTTCAATCACTATAGATGGAGAAAATAAGATATTCCATAAAAAAAACAGATTTAAACTATACATATACCCAAATCCAGTTCTACAGAAAGTACTGGAAGGAAAATGCCAAAACAAGGAAGGTAACTACACTTGCAAAAACATAGGCAATAGATAATCCTACTTTACCTAACACCAAAAGAAAAAATGGGGGTGGGGGATCCACACCAAATCCAAAACGAACAAGAATTAACAATCAATGGTCACTAATATCCCTTAATGTCAATTGTCTTAACTTGCAAATAAAAAGACACAGGCTAGCAGACTGGATAAGAAAACAGAATCCACCCTTCTACAGCATACAAGAAACATATCATCTTCAAAGACAGATGTCACTTCAGAGTAAAGGGTTGGGATAAGATTATGGACCCAAGAAACAGGCTGGTATAGCAATCCTAATATCAAACAAATTAGACATCAAACTAAAATCATTCAAAAGAGATGAAAAAGATCATTTCATATTTATCAGAGGAAAAGTTCATCAAGATGATGTCTCAGTTCTGAATATCAATGCCAAAATACGAAGGCACCCACATTTGTAAAAGAAATGTTACTAAAGCGCAAATCACTTCAACACCCCACTATCACAAATAGACAGGACCACAAGACAGAAACTTAACAAAGAAACAAGGGAACTAACAGAAGTTGTGACCCAATAGGGAATAACAGACAGCTATAAAACATTCCTTCCAAACACAAAAGAATATACCTTCTCAGCGCCATATGGAACCTTCTCTAACATGGACCACATCCTTGACAACATAGCAAACCTCAACTGATTCAAAAGAATTGGAATAATCCCCCATATTCCATCAGATCACTATGGTTTAAAGTTAGAATTTAACAACAATACAATTTTCAGAAACCCTACAAACACATGGAAATTGAACAGTGTGCAATTGCACCATTTCTGGGTAAAGGTAGAAATAAAAAAGAAATTAAAGAATCCCTAGAATTCAAAGAGAATGAAGACACAACATACCCAAACTTATGGGACACTTTGAAAGCAAAGTGCTAAGAGGAAATTTCATGGTACTAAGTGCCCCAGTGAAGAAACTAGAGAATAGTCACACTAGAGAATTATCAACAAAACTGAAAGATCCAGAGCAAAAAAAAAAAAAAAAAAAAAAGGAAACACACCCCAGAGGAACACATGCTAGGAAATAATCAAATTAAAGGCTGAAATCAATAAAGTTGAAACAATGAAAACAATACAAATAATCAATGTAACAAAGAGCTGTTTCTTTGAGAAAATCAACAAGATAGATGAACCTTAACCAAAAATAACCAAAAGGCAGAGAGAGACCATGCTGACTAACAAAATCAGAAATGGAAATGGGATATAAAAACAGACATTGAGGATATCCAGAGAATAATCAGGTCACACTTTGAAAACCTATACTTCACAGAATTAAAAAATTTAAAGGAAATGGACAATTTTTTGAATGAATATTGCTTTCCAAAATTAAATCAAGAGCAGATAAGCAGTTTAAATATGCCTATAACCACTAATGAAATAGAGGCAGTCATCAACAGTCTCTCAACTAAGAAAAGCCCAGGTCCAGATTGTTTCAGTGCAGAATTCTACAAGAAATTCAAAGCGTTAATAACAATACTCCTCAAACTGTTCCACACAATAGAAGCAGAAGGGGCATTGTCATACTCTTTTTACAAGGCTTCAATAACCTTGAAACCCAAGCCACATAAAGAAACAACTAAGGAAGAAAACTTCAGACCAATATCCCTCATGAACACTGATACAAAAATACTCAAGAACACATCAAAAAAACTATTCACTATGATCAAGTAGGCTTTATCCCAGGGATGCAGGGATGGTTCAACATATGAAAACTCCATCAATAGAAACAATCACTATAGATGGAGAAAACAAGATATTCCATGACAAAACTAGATTCAAGCAATACATATCCACAAACCCAGCCATGTAGAAATTTCTGGAACAAAAATTCCAACCCTAGGAATCTAACTACAACCAGAAAAACATAGGCATAAGATAATCCCACTTTACCAACAGCCATCAGAAAAAAGGGGTAGAATTCCACACATAATTCCACCACCACCAACCATTCCAAATCAAAGAAGAATGAGCAATCAATGGTCATTAATATCCATCAATACTAATGGCCTTAACTCACCCATAAAAAGACACAGGCTAACATAATGGATTTGAAGACAGAACCCATTCTTCTGGTATATACAAGAAACACACCTCACCCTCAAAGACAGACATTACCTCAGAGTTAAAGGTTGGGAAAAGATTTTCCAATCAAATGGACCCAAGAAAAAAGTGGGGATAGCAATCCTAATATCGAACAAATTAGACTTTAAAATAAAATCAATCAAAAGAGATGAAGGAGGTCATTACATACACATCACAGGAGGAATCCATCAAGATGAAGTTTCAATTCTGAACATCTATGCCCAAAATACAAAGGCATTCCCGTTCATAAAAAAAATATTACTAAAACTTAAATCACATATAAAACGCCACACACTTACAGTGGGAGACTTCAACACCCCACTCTCACTACTAGACTGGAATACCAGAGAAAACTCAACAAAGAAGCAAAGGGTCTAATAGAAGTTATGACACAACTGGGATTAAAAGACATCTATAGAACATTTCATCCAAATAAAAAAAATATACCTTCTTCTCACCACCACATGGAACCTTTTCAAAAATCAACCACATGCTTGGTAACATATCAAACCTCAGCAACTACAAAAAAATTGGAATACCTCCATGCATCTTATCAGACCAACAACAACAGAAATTGCAGACACTCTACAATCTAATGAAAATTGAGTAAGGCACCACTGCACCTTTCCTGGGTCAAAGAAGATATAAAAAAAGAAATTAAAGAACTCCTAGAATTCAATGAGAATGAAGACACAACATACCCAAACCAATGGGACACATTGAAATCAGTGCTACGCGGGAAGTTCATAGCATTAAGTGCCCACATGAAGAAGCTGGGGAATAGTTATACTAGAGAATTAACAGCACAGCTGAAATGTCTAGATCACAAAGAAGCAAACTCCCCCAGGAGGATTAGACTCCAGGAAATAATCAATCTGAGGGCTGAAATCAATAAAGTAGTACCTAGGAAAACAATACAAAGAATCAAAGCAATGAAGAGTTGGTTCTTTGAGAAAATCAACAAGATAGACCAACCTTTGTCCAAACTTTACCAAAAAAGCAGAGCATGAGCATGCAAATTAACAAAATCAGAAATGCAAAGGGGGACATAACAATGGACTTTGAGGAAATTCAAAGAATCATCAGTTCATACTTTCAAAAGCTGTACTCCACAAAATTCGAAAATTTAAAGGAAATGGATGACTTCCTGGATAGCTATAACTTGCCAAAATTAAATCACGAACAGATAAGCAATTTACATAAACCTATAACCCCTATGGAAATAGAAGCAGTCATCAAAAGTCTCCCAACAACAACAACAACAAAAAAGCCCAGCTCCAGATGGCCTCAATGCAGAATTCTACCAGAAATTCAAAGAACAGCTTATACCAATTCTTCTCAAAGTATTCCATGCAATAGAAGCAGAAGGGTCTTTGCCAAACTCTTTCTATGAGGCTTCAAAAAACTTGATCCCCAAGCCACACAAAGACACAACTAAGGAAGAGAAGTTCAGACTAGTATCACTCGTGAACATTCATGCAAAAATACTCAATAAAATACTGGCAAATCGGATCCAATAACACATCAAAACAATCATTCACCACGATCAAGTAGGTTTCATCCCAGGGATGCAGTGATGGTGTAACATATGAAAATCCATTGATGTAATACACCATATAAACAAACTGAAAACAAAAATCACATCATCATCTTGCTAGATGCAGAAAAAGCCTTTGACAAAATCCAACACCCCTTCGTGATAAAGGTCTTTGAGAGATCTGAGATAACAGGAACATACCTAAACATAATAAAAGCTATATACAGCAAACCAACAGCCAACAGCAAACCAAATGGACAGAAACTCAACCTGATTACACTAAAATCCAAAAAAAGACAAGACTGTCCACTCTCTCAATACCTTTTTGATATTGTACTTGAAGATCTAGCCAGAGCCATACCACAACAACAGGAGATCAAGGGGATAGAAATTGGAAAGGAAGAGGTCAAACTTTCACTATTTGCAAATGATACGATAATTTACATAAATGACCCAAAGAACTCTACCAGGGAACTCTTACAGCTGATTAACACCTTCAGCAAAATGTCGGGCTACAAGACCAGCTCAAGAAAATCAGTAGCCCTACTATATAAAGATGATAAAAGGGCTGAGAAAGAAATCAGAGAAACATTGCCTTTTACAATTGTCACAAACAACATACAATACCTAGGGATAATGCTAACCAAACAAGTGAAAGACCTGTATGGCAAGAACTTTGAGAAATAAATTAAAGAAGCCCCCAGAAAATGGAAAGGTCTCCCATGCTCTTGGATACGTAGGATCAATGTAGTAAAAATGGCAATCCTGCCAAATATTATCTACATATTCAATGCAATCCCCATTATCATACCAGCACTATTCTTCACAGCCCTTGCAAGAACAATAATCAATTTTGTATGGAAAAACAAAAGACCCAAGATAGTCAAAACCACCCTGTACAAAAAAGTCAAGGCAAAACAACCTTACTCAACAAATCAACCTCTGGAGGCATCACCATTCCCGACCTCAAGCTCTATTATAGAGCTGTCCTCCTGAACAAAGTTTCGTATTGGCAAAAAAAATAGACAGGTAGACCAATGGAATCAAATTGAAAACACGGATATTATCCCACACACGTACGACCATCTGATCTTCGAAAAAGAAGCTAAAAATATACAATGGAATAAAGAAAGCATCTTCAACAAATGGTGCTGGCATAACTGGAGGCTGGCATGTAGAAGATTGCGGATCGATCCACGTTTATCACCATGCACAAAATTTAAGTCCAAATGGATCAAAGACCTCAACATAAATCCAGCCACACTGAACCTCTTAGAAGAGGAAGTGAGTGGTACCCTTGAACGAATTGGTACAGGAGACAGCATCCTGAACATAACACCACTAGCACAGACAGTGAGATCAACAATTAATAAATGGGACCTCCTGAAACTGAGAAGCTTCTGTAAGGCAAAGGACACAGTCAGCAAGACAAAAAGGCAGCCCACAGAATGGGAAAAAATATTCACTAATCCAACATCTGATAGAGGGTTGATCTCCAAAATTTACAAAGAACTCAGGAAGCAAGTCTCCAAAACATCAAAGGACCCAATTAAAAAGTGGGCTGCAGAACTAAATAGAGAGTTTTCAATAGAGGAGTCTAAGATAGCTGAGAGGCACTTGAGAAAGTGCTCAACATCCTTAGCCATCCGGGAAATGCAAATCAAAACAACTCTGAGATACCATCTTACTCCTGTCAGAATGGCTAAAATCAAAAACACCAATGACAATTTATGCTGGAGAGGATGTGGTGAAAGGGGGACACTCCTCCATTGCTGGTGGGAGTGCCAACTGGTTCAGCCACTTTGGAAATCAGTATGGAGATTCTTCAGAAAAATGGGAATAAACCTACCACAAGACCCAGCAACTCCACTCTTAGGCATATATCCAAAAGATGCCCATCCATACAACAATGATGTCTGTTCCACTATGTTCATAGCAGCATTATTTGTAATAGCCAGAACTTGGAAGCAACCTAGATGTCCCTCAACCAAAGAGTGGATAGAGAAAATGTGGTACATTTCCACAATGGAGTATTATTCAGCAGAAAAAAAACAATGGAATCCTGAGATTCGCAGGCAAATGGATAACACTAGAAGAAACCATCCTGAGTGAGGTAACCCAGTCACAAAAAGAGAAACATGGCATGTACTCTCTCATATATGGATTTTAGACATAGATCTGGGGAGTGCCAGCCTACAATCCCATGGCCAGAAAGCCTGGGAAACAGAAACTTCATTTAGTGGCTGATCGAAGAAGAGGCAGACTCCCTCAGTTAAGTACTGAGCTGAACTCAAGAAAGCCAGTAACAGAGAGGGAGGACTGATGACCAAAGAGATTAAGACTGGGCTGGTTTAACCCCAAGAAACAGCTGACCTGACAAAGATTAACTTTTGAATCCCAGGTATCAGCCTGGGAATCCAGCATGGGACTGATCAAGACCCCTGAATGTGAGTGTCAGTGAGGAGGCCTAGGTAATCTTTTGAGCCTTGGGCAGCAGATCACTACCCATCCCGATTATACACACGGACTTTGGATTCCCATCCAACAGTGTGAGGGGCACTCTCACCCTGAACTCTTGGGGAAGGGTCTAGGCCCTGCCCTATATGAAATGACATTTCCCTGGGGAAATGAGGGGATAATGGGGTGGGGGGGTTGGGAGGAGGGCAAGGGAGGAGGGGAGGG
Organism: Mesocricetus auratus; assembly: GCF_017639785.1. Lineage (NCBI taxonomy): Eukaryota > Metazoa > Chordata > Mammalia > Rodentia > Cricetidae > Mesocricetus > Mesocricetus auratus. The sequence continues at coordinate 93,590,034 of NW_024429266.1, forward strand.
AAAGGGAGAGGGCCCTGGAACTGACTTGTGAAGCAACCTTGTTTCTTATCTAAATTTAAACTGAAAAATAAATAAAAAAAAGAAAAAATAATTGGAAAACTGTACCAATAAATCTTCACTATTTTGTTGCCTAAACATTTCCAAAACATTGAGAACACCAACTGACACACTAACATGACTGAGGGCTCTAGTCTTTTTCTTCCTCCTGGGTAAAAGCTCACAAGACATCTGTCATAGATTAAGAGTTATGGCCAATTAATGAGGGTTAAAATAGGAAGAATTAGTCTTCCCCGGGAACCATCACCCTGACAGATTGTCCAATCTAAGAGGTCTGATCTAAGTTCATGTACTAAAAGGATTTTGAAGTGTGTGTATGTAATTGTGTGCATAAAACACTAACAGTTGATGAAGTCATGAATTTGAAAAGTGAGTAGGACACAAGAAGAGTAGTAGAGAAAGAGAAAGAAAGGTAGTCATGTAAATCTAAAATTAAAATTTAAAAACCAAACATAAATTTTGGTGTGCTAGTCAGATTTATTAATTCAATAAGTGATCAATGTTTCCCAATTATACAGAAAAATGTCTTAAATTGAAAGATTTCCTTGACGCTGCCAATTCTTTTTACAAAGGCACAGTTAACACTGATACCTAAACGACATAAAGACCCAACAAAGAAAGGGAATTATGTAACAATTTCTCCTCTGAAAATATGTGCAGAATTTCTCATTAAAAGTTTTGCAAACCTAATACAAGAACACATCTTAAATATCATCCACCATGACCAAGTATGTTTCATCTCAGGGATTCAGGGTTTGGTTTAACATATATGTATATCAATAAATATAATCCACATGTAAACCGACTGAAAGACAAAAACACATGATCATCTCATTGAATGCAGAATAGGCTTTAAGAAAATTGAACACATCTTCAAGCAAAAAGTCTCAGGGGGAAATATTAGGTATACAGGTAATATACCTCATCACAATAAAAACAATTTACAGTAATTCCACAGCCAATACCAATATAAATGGAGAGAAACTTGAAGTAATTCCACCGAAATCAGAAAAAAGGCAAGGTAGCCAACACTCTCATACCTATTCAATACTATATTTGAAATCTTAGCTTGAACAATAAGACAACTGAAGGAGACCCCATGAATACAAAAAGGAAGGCAAGAAGTCAAAGTCCCGTTTTTTGAATACATAAGTGACTGTAAATTCCACCAGGATAAACACTTTCAGGAAAGTAACTGAATACAATATTAATTCTCAAAAACCAGTAGTCCTCTTATATACAAATGATAAACAGATTGAGAAAACATAAAGGAAACAGCACCTTTCACAATATTCATAAATTATGTAAAATATCTTGAATACCTCTGATGAAGTAAATATAAGACTTATATATAGAAAAGCCAACCAAACAAAAACAAAACAAAGACACAAAACTTCAAGTCTTTGAGGAAAGAAACTGGAAAAGATATCAGAAGATGAAAAGATCTCCCATGTTCTTAGATCAGAAGCATTAGCATAGTAGCAATGTTGTTCTCCAAAGCCAATCTATAGATTAAGCAAAATGTTCACAAAAATTCCAATATAATTCTTTCCCAGAATTTAAAGGACAGTTTCAGCTTTATATGGAAACACACACACACACACACATACACACACACACACACACACACACACACACACACACACACACACAAGAATAGTTAAATCAATCCCGAATAATAAAAGAACTCCAGATTACATCACAACCCTCAATTTCAAGTTGTGCCACAGAACTACAGTAATCAAAATAGCCCAGTATTGGTACAAAAACAGACACATTGATAAATGGAATGAAATTGAAGATGCAGACATAAATCCACACACCTGTGGACACCTGACTTTTTAAATAAAGAAGTCAGAAATATAAACTGAAAAAAGACAGCATATTCAATAAGTGGTGCTGACAAACCTGGATAAGTGAATGCAAAAGGATCTAATTAGATCCATATTTATTCCCCTGCAGAAAAGATTGTTAGCCACTACAATCCATTAGAGAGCTAATACCCAAAATTTATAAACAACTCAAAAGACTAGACATCAAGAAAACAAATAACCCATTAAAAAATGGGATTCAGATTTAAGACACATTTTGACTCCACAGTCTGTTGCATAGAATTATCACTTAGTTTTCCTCTGTAGTTGTGAAACTTTAAAATATAATTTTAGAATGTTAGCAACAGCTAAATGCCAGTATTTCATAATCAGCCTAAGGATGGTTGTATTTACAACTAATTTCACATTGCAGCAGTAATAAGATTATTGATATACCTCTGCAAAATCAGTTTAATTTGATCTTCAACCATGGTGTAGGAATTACTGAAATAAGGAAGAAATTCAATTGTAGTCTTAGACAATGTTCAGAAGTTGAGGTAGTTGTGTGTAACTTCAAGGCATAGGGGTTTGAGTTCAATTCAAAATACTTTAAGGTGAGTGTTTTCATATGTAAGTGTGATTGGTTTGACACATTATAATGATTTATTTACTATTGATAAATGCAGCTAAGATGTAGTCTTGATGAATGAAGTTGCTTGAGAAGCATTTGGGGCTTAGTGAAATCTAAAATGTTTTCCTTACCTAGTAAATACATTATTACAGTTTAAAAATTGTTTGCACAACTGGAATTTGTGGAATTCTTAAGATTAACAAGGAAATTATTTGTCGTTTTTCAGCTGTACCTTTGCGGAGAATAAATTTGGGAAGCAAATGGCAAACACACAGTAACACAAAAGCCATGTTCTTTATCTTAAGAATGTTGCAATAGGCCTGTAAATATCTCTATCTTCTTTCCTGAAATCACTTTTCTTTTTTTCTTTTTTTGGTTTTTCGAGACAGAGTTTCTCTGTATTGTTTAGGAGGCTGTCCTGGAACTCGCTCTTGTAGATCAGGCTGGCCTCGAACTCACAGAGATCCGCCTGCCCCTGCCTCCCGAGTGCTGGGATTAAAGGCGTGCGCCACCAACGCCCGGCCTGAAATCACTTTTCTAAAATCAAAATAACAATACATAGAGATATATCAGAGCCTGTCACAAGGAACATAAATCTCAGATTCTCCTGAGAACACCGGAGTTTAATCGAAACATGAGGAAAATGGTGGTATCATGCATACGATACAAATGTGGTCGCTGCTACACCAGCACCAATCTCCTGAGACATTAAACTAGAGTAAATGTAGCCAACAGTCAGAAAAAGGAGAATATTTCTTCTTTTCTCCCTGCGGAGACATCAGAACATAAGTGTTGTGATGGTCACTGAATTATCCTTAAATGCAAAGCCCAACGATGAGGTGGAAGACAGAATAATTCTCAAAGGAATGGCAGTTGGGTCATCCTTGTATTCTAGGTATTCCTCTCCTTCATTGTGGCTCAGATGTAAAGGATATAAAATGTTCAGGCGTGGTGTGGGCATGAGGTTCCATCATCACTTCAGCCTTGTGAATACACGCATGGCAACTATTAGGGGGTCTGGAGCCTGGAGTAAGCACAAGTTCACCTCATCTTTCGTGTACATCTAAATTGAGGTGAAGGGATGGTTAGATCTTTTCATCACAACTTGCCAGTATCCTCGAGGGGGAGAATGAGGAAAGGATTCCTTTCTGTACAGAGAGCTAGCCTTTATAATCTAGCTGTGTTAGATATATTTCCTCTGCTTGGTTGTTTTATATATATTTTATATACATGTATATGTATCAGGGTTATGAAAGAGAGAAAAATGTTTCCATCCTTTAAGAATAGTTCATTTTCTGGTTATTACTCAAAACATAAACCCAGAAATTTTAACCTGTGCAGATTAGTCCCCATTTAAAATATTCCTAAATAGTCTGTTACAATGTTTGCCCTTAGTTTATAAGTTATGACAGTTGATGTGGTGGGATGTTTACCTAACAAATGTGAATAATGAGTTTTGGTTTTACAGACTAGGAAGAAAAACACAACAAAAATACGGTTATATCTTAGGAGACAATACTTGGTAGTAGGTCTGGCCTCCTTGGGGACCAGAACATACATTCAGGCATACACTCATAGACATAAAAAAATAAAATGCTAATCTTAAAATCCTCTACTTGGATCAACTGGCCACAACTTCTTAAAAAAATCGTCACACAAGGATTAGAAACAGTGGCTGTAAATAATCCTACCCACAAACATTCCACAACTTTGTTGGTATGATGCATAAGATCTGTTAAAGTTTGGCAGATTGCACCATTGACTTCAAGCACATTACAACCCTATGAGCACTCCTTTCCAAACGTTTGGTATAGAAGCACTAATACTAACATAACAGGGAAACTGAAATCATTTTACTTCTTCCAAATAAAAATATTAAGCAGAGTTTGGTGGAGTACACCTTTAAACCCAGAACTTTGGAGGCAGAGATGGGTGGGTCTCTGTGACTTTTAGGCTGGGCTGGTCTGTATAACGAGTTCCAAGTCAACTAGAACAATATGAGATCCCATCTGAAAAAGCAATTATAAATATTAAATTGCTAACAACTCAGAAAAACAACAATTAAATATATTATGGACATAGACTGCTTTATCTGACTAAAATGAAGTGAATGAACCTTAATTTTAATCCCCATCTTACTTAGTTATCACCTTTATATAAAAAGTTGGTGATTATTTTCCCTTCTATTATTGAACCAAATTATACTTCTAAATTTAATATTATACTCAAATATGTAAAATGCAAGCAATGATACATATACACATATATACATCCATGGATATATGTGTGTATATATGCTTATATAAATATGAAAGAGAATTCCAAATCTTTGGAAATACTAATCTTTCTAGCACTTATGTGGGCCAAAGCAAATCCTTTCTATACAGAGTTCTATTTAATCCTCAGATTTAAAAGTTTCTTTTCTCCCCTAGGAAAACAGCTAAGTAAGTAATAGAACATTTTCTGAACAAGAGACTAGTTGAATCTAAATTTTATTGCAATCTATGCCTGGAAAGTTTATGTTAGATTGTAAGTGGTTACTGATGAAAATAATATTTCTTTATATTCAAACACTGAATTTTCGAAAATGCTTCTTTATGTACTTAAAAATTGAATACTGTATATTTATTTCTGCATGGAATCATATTTATGCTTTCACCACTCCAACTTCAGCATAGTCAGAATTGCATCTTCCGAGTAATTAGTTAACAATGTAAACAAGTTACTGAATTACCCTGGTAGCATATTTCTGAAAGAGTGCAATGACTTCTTGTGACTAATGACAATGAGGTTTGTAAACTGCATATTTCATTACTAGAAATTACACCCTGTATAATTTTCCCTAAGTGAACATAAGAAAATAAGCTCTTGATCTGACCGGAACAAACAAATTTAAATGTATTCTGCTGGATTCTCCTCTAGATCTACACAGGAATCCAGTAGATCAGACCAAGAATCAACCAATCAACCAAGGTATTTTCCAGTTCTCTCATGCTAATATCTCTCCATCTGTAACAGGTAACTTTAGTCTTTCAGTAGAAGCTGTCTGGAAAATTTCTATAAAAAGTAGGATTTGAATGTCAAGTATTATGTTTTGACCTCTTTTTTATTGTCAATATGATCATCTGATCTTGGCCTATGATTTCACAATACTTGACATAATAAAGTGAAAAATAGAAACGCAGATGAGATTTGTGATTGTAGTCTTCTAGGTCAGACCATAGGTTTAAACAAGACAAAGACAGAAAGATCACCAGAAGAGGCAAGGTGGATATAAACCATTTTGAAATGTAGTAACTACTTGCTTCATTTTTAGTGTGATGAAGAATAAGCTAAGATGGGGGAAACTTTCCAATTCATCCCCACAAGTTCCTGCTTTATAAGAACGTATAAGTTCCTACATAGTGACTACACAGCAGAGGCAGAAAAGAGCCGAGGAAAGGATGCTCTCCAAGATCGTGCCTTCTCATAACTATTTCCTCCCTACAGACTTCACTTTCATCAGCCCCAAAGACGCTAACACAGTATGCATGTATCAATGAGTTAACCTATTTACTTGAGCCACAGCTCTCATGATCCAGTCACTTCTCAAAATTAATACCTTTGAGCACTGCTCTGGGGACGAACTCATGTAACATGTGAGCTGTCTGGGGACATTTCATATACGAATGACCACAGATGTTGAAAGATTCTATCTGGAAGAGTTAATAGGTGTGGGGGATACTGGTTTGCATGTGAGAGATCTTAGAAGATGTTTTGAAGTCCAGGTTGGCATGCCACATTTATTTGGATGTAAATGCTATTGAAAATGAAGAACTTTTGGTTGTGAGCCTAGCCATCTATCCAGCCCCTAGATAAAAGCTATCTATCCCTAGTAGGCAAATGGACTTTGGGAGCCCATTCCACATAGAGTGACACTCTCTCAGCCTAGACACATCGGGGAGAGCCTAGGCCCTGCTCCAAATGATATGACAGACTTTGAGGATCCCCCATGGGAGGCCTCACCCTCCCTGGGGAGCAGAAAGGGGATGGGAGGAAGATGGAACTGGGATTGACATGTAAAACAAACTTGTTTCTAATTTAAATTAAAAAAGAAAGAAAAGGGAATCAGTACATGGAAAAAATGAAAAAATTTAAAGGCAAAGTCCATGTGTTCTCTTCTATATTCCAAAATTTGACATACTATTTTGCTTTAGAATTTATATTTATTGTAAATTATAATTCTATAAATAGCCACCTTTTGTATGATTAAGAATGGCTTATAAACACTAGGATTAAAAAAGTTTGGGACAAGAACAATAGTAAGCTCATAGTATCAATGTAAATGCTGATGCTAGCTTGCTAAAGAAACTTAGACTTGTTAAATGTAGAGCTAGAAAACAACAGGAAGAATTTGGGGGAAGCATTTTTAATGGTTTGTTAACGTATTTTACTGTGTGATTAAGTTTCTTGAACAAGTTTTAAAGGCTTAGTACAAAAAATAGGAGCCAGCAGAAAGATGATTAAAAATAATTAACCATACAATTATCTTGCCATAATGGTCTCACCATTATTTTTTTCTCTAATAGTTCAACATCATGGGAAAATTTTCCATGGAAAGTCTCTATGGTCTGTAGATAAAGCCTATGATTTGTAAGATGATTTTAGGAAAAAATGCTTATATAATCTCTTTCAAAAACAGTTGCATCAGTCAGAAGACATATAAGGTGTATGTGTGTGTGTGTGTCTGTCTGTCTGTCTCTCTCTTTCTCTCTCTCTCTGTGTGTGTGTGTGTGTGTGTGTGTAGATTTGTTGAAAGTTGTTGGTTTAACTCAGTCTGAACCCAAAGGACTATGAAGCAGGACATCAGAGGATTACCTGCACATCCAGACACAAATGCTCAATAGCAAGCAGCTACTTTCAGTTCATTGAGAAGACTGAGCAGAGAGTAAATTATCTTCTCTGCCATTCATTTTTCTAACTGGCTCTGAGAGGATTCTATGGTGTTTGTCTGAATTTTTGAGATATTTTTAGTCTATTATTGTTATTTATTGTTTTTATTATTAATATTATTGCTGTCGGTCTTTAATAAATGGAACCCAGGACTGCACATTCTAGGCAGGAGCTCTAGCTTCTAAAGTTTGAGACAGTGCCCAGATTAGCCTTGAACTTAGTCTGTACCAAAAGAATGCCTTGAATTTACTATCCTCCTGTTTTCATTTCTGGGCAGTTGAGATTACAGGCCTGAATCAGGCCCTGCTCATGCTGTGAGTTCAAATGTTAATTGCTTCTGGAAACTTCCCTATGGACTCATTTAGAAACAATGCATCACTAGCTATATTGGCATCCTTTAACCCAGTCAAGTTGACACCTCAAATTAGCCTACAAAATGGTGTCAGTGTATTAAACACAATGAGTAAACATTTAAGGAAGGTACCACCTTACGGGTCAATCACATTCATGGCTACTTAACAGTAGTTGTCAATAAAAAAAAGCCTTATGAATTATATATTGTTATTAGACATTTTTTACTTGTAGACCAGGCTCATTTACATCACTTCTTAGAACTAAAACCATATTTAGATTAATAGAGACTAGCCAACTTCTACAGTGTCCCTGGGTACACCCTGAGAAATATGGTTGAAGAAAGTAAGACGATCAAAAAAATATAACTACCTGTAATCTTAGCATTTGGGAGGAGTGGATTCAGGAGGATTAGAAGTTTAAAATTATGCTTAGTTACACAAACAGTGACTTTGAGGACAGCCTGAGTTTCATGAGGCAATGTTTCAATTTTTGCTTGTGTTTTCATAGATCTTCACCAACTTTTCACAAATTCTTATAATTCATTAAGGATACATTATGTTAGCAGTTGCCCTTTTAATATTTTAAAACATCTCATACATTAAAATTCTGTTGGCAATTGTTCTGTTTTGTTAAGACCATTATGGAATGATTTAAATATGTATGTATAAAACACGATTTTTCAGAAGTTGCCTTGGTATGTTCATGTTCTACATAAACATAATGTCTCTCTTGCTCTCTCTTTCATACACACATATATACAATATTTAGAAATGGACAATGTCTACAGTTCATGCCCATTGAATTGCATTTTAGTCAAGTCTTTGGTGCATATAGAACATTGTGACTTTTGAGAGCCATATTTTAAGCATAAAACATTCATTCATTTTTTGAGTATTGGACTGCAAGCACCTGAGGCTGGCCCTAATCTTGTTACGTAGTTAAAGAAAAGCTTGAATTCCTAAACCTTCTGCCTCTGCTTCTGAAGTGCTGTTTTTCAAGTAAGAGCCACCACACCTGGAAGAGCAAAACTTTTTTATTGTCTAACTCTTATTTCCTAACTCTTATTGCCATTCGCAAATAGGCACGCCTTACAAAAGTAGCAAAACAAAACAAAAAATGAACCAAAAAAACAATCAAATATTGTGAAATATTTCCAGATTTAAAATATAGAACTTTCAATGTATAGTGAATAATAAATTCCTTAAAATGACTGGAATATTTGAAGAATTATAAAATGCATGTCCTGCTTCTCAGAAAGTTGTGGAAGTAATATTCAGATGTACCAAGGGTCTGAAGGACATGCAGAATTTCAGGACCATATCAGATATAGCATGGAGCAGTGGAGATTCTGAGGAAACACTACCCAGGAACCTCGCAGGCTCCACTAACTAAATATGCTCCTTGTCTCCCTTTATTCTGTTAAGTCAAACTTGAGAGCAAGTTTCCATGAAAATTCCCATTGACTGGATCCTGGAGCTTAGAAGTGTTTACTGAAAGAACATCTAGCAAGAGGTATCTGAGGCAAAGAGAAGTAAAGGGAGTCACTTTTCATTCTCAGAGCAACCATCTGTGGAAATTTAAGACAGGCTTTCCCAAGTCCTAGCTACCACCTCATTACGAATGCTTCTTTCGCATTATTCAGCTGCTCATTTGTCTCTCTTCTCCCCACCTGCACATCCCCCTGGCCAGATTTTAATAATGCTTCTTCCTTTTCCCAGCCCTAAATGTGCCAAGCTCTGTACAGCTTGTGAAAGGCTTTTCTTCACAGGGAAATCGAGCGTTTGGCCAGGACTTGGCTGCCATAGAGACATCCTAGATATTTCCCTCCGTCAAACACACATTAGTCTAAATGGAACTCACCCTTTTTGGTTCTTTTTAACAGCTCCTCTCTCTCTTCCCTCTTCCAGAGCCACCCTCTCACTTTGTAGATTTTCTCTGCTTCCGACTATTTGTTTGACAAACTTCAGAAGTTCTGGTATTTGAGGGATGTATATTTACTTATGAACTCTCTATGTGGGCTTGATCTAGCATCCTTCCTAACTATGTTATATTTCTATCGGGAACTTGTAAACCGATTTAACCTACTTTCTTTCTGTCCAAGGACTGGGCACCAGTTTTTGCAGAGATCTAAGTCAATATCCTGAACACACTTGCCCTCATCACTTCAATGGCCCTACTCCCTACCTTATGTCATAATACCTCTGAATTAAGATCCATTTAGAACTGTTCTTGACCCAATCTCATGAATAGGTGATGCTAGATACTTCTCCTTGTCTCCCTTTATTCTGTTAAGTCAAATTTGAGAGCAAGTTTCCATGAAAATTCCCATTGACTGAAAAATTCCAGTTTTCAGACCTCTTACCTCAGCAATATCTCTATGCTGGAATTTTATTTTTTGATTGTGAATCTACCCTTTAATAACTGAGCCCTCTCTCTCCAGCCTTCTATGCTGGCATGCTAATGGCTCGTATTTTCCTCTGAATCCACCTTAAAATCTAATCTCCCTTTCTACCCCACCAAATGCATTTTCCCCAAAATCTATATTTAATTGTGACTCAAATTATGAGCTTGTAGCATTTACTAAAATTCTACAGGTGTACCCATGCAAGGTGTCAATTCAACAATCCTGAATGCCATTGATGAAATGTGTAGTGTGTTTTTACTGTAGAGAACAGCACAAACTGGATCCATGATAATGCAAAATAAAGGCCAATTCCTGAGCTTGAACTGGAAGCCTTGATGTAGCTATTGCTCCTAACCTGTTATTAGACTCTAATTACTCTATTCTTTGTGGAACTTGTTGCATTTCTCAGGGATGACCTTTGTTCTGTCCCCCTTCACCCCAGTTCAAATGAGTTTCTGGGGAATGGAATCCTGGGGTGTCTTTGTTGTTGGCAGTTTCTTTCCAGCCCGGTCCTACAGCCCTTCTTAGCCCCAAAGAAACACATGAATGCTATATTAGTTATAAAAGTGTTGGCTGATGACTAGGGCTTTTAAAGTCATTTCTATAAATCTATGTATTTTCATACCGGAGAAGGGTCTGTACCTGCTACTCCTTTGTGTTCTACATGGAGACTGTTTTGGCATCCTCCCTCTGCTTATCTTACCTAGATTTCTCCATCTCTTAGCCCTGCCTATCTACTTGGCTCTACTGGCGATAGACCAAACAGTGTTTTATTCATCGACCAATAAGAGAAACATATATTCAGAAGGACATCCCCTTCGTGTCTTTACTTTAATCTTGAAGATGTTTAGATTTCAGCTCTGTCATTTACTTTTCTAAATGATCAGATGTTATTTATATAAAGTAGTAGGCGTCATCATGAGGCATCATTACACATTCCTACAAGTGTAAAACATATTTTGTCCATATTCATTCATATTGCTCTCTTTTTTCCCATTGCTTTTATTTTCCAATGGCATCTCGCCTGATTTCTATTGTGTTCCATGTTAACCTGTACCACTTCATCATGTGCACACTAAGCATCACATACTTTCTCCCCCAACACCAGTGTTATACTTTTATCATTGGTTTGTGTCACTGTTTCATTAATTTTCATTTATTGTGAAGTATACCATATGTTCAGTTACATACAAGGGTTATGTGTGAGAAGCCTCGTGAGAGCATCACCAGTGTTTATCAAGTCCTATGATAGAACAGCCATGCTAGGAAGAATTACAAGTGTTGGATGGAGAAATGGAGTCATGGACTAGAGAGTACTTAGCTCATGTTTAAGTTGTATCACTAGTTCTGTGGGTGACTAGCTGAAGGCTTTGCCTATTATTTATGTTTTTTGTCTCTGCTGAAATTGTTTTCACCATTTTATTTTCTTTATTCCTCAACTCAACATTATTATGTAAGTGTCACTTTCTTTCTACCTATTAATTCTTTCTTCCATCTGTTATTTTCCTCTAAGCCTATATTCCAAATCATAAAATCATTTAAAAATCCCACATGGGATAAGAGGAAGGATGTACTTATTTACAAGTGAATGTTTGAGGAGAATCTTGAAACATTTTTAATGGTACTCTACAGTAGACACTCAGGAATGCAAGTCATTATATAAGTGGGAGACTTAATGAGCTAACTTCGACATTTTGATTGCTAATATGGATGTCTTATATGAATGAACCAAAATAATTAGGGAAGGTTCTCATAAAATCATCAATAGCATTTCATAAACAAATTCTGATTTTAGTGAACTGTGTCTTTTAGGTGTTGACACTTTAACATCAATAACTTAGTCACACAAAAACAAACATGCTAAATCAACATACAGTCTTTCCAGCTTGTAATGTCTGATTTTTCCCCTGATACTATGCTCAATTGAACATCTGCTAGAGCTGTTACTGTCTTTAAAAATGCTGTAATGGAGGCTGAGTCTCTTTATTTCCACACCTGCAGCTTAAAAAGTCCTGTGCTTCCTTTCTTCCAAAAGAAATCTTTAAAAAACATCTATGTAAGATAGAATCTATTTCACCAAGGTTCTCCTCAAATATTATGTTAACAGTGCATGTTGCCTAGTATTTTAGAAGCTGAAGTTATTTCTTTTGAAGTGTCAATCTATTTCCATGATTTTGATGGCAATTATAGTAGAATCCTCACATTTCTAAGCCTGAGATAAGAAATTCATTTTAATCTCTGCAGTGAATGAATCAGGCAGTATTTCTAGGTATTTATGTGTATACATTTATAATATGCACACACAGATTTGTAAAAAATTTGATGAATAATTTGGATTTACCTATCTGGCTGGATCATACAGAAAATATACTAGAAAATATTTCATATTTAAAAACATCTAATTTAAAATTGCAATTATACTTCAAACTGTTTTAAGGGTGAAATTCATCTTACAAATGCAATGCGTATTTCTGCTCACAATGTTATTAATATGATCAAAACCAAGCTGTGTAATACAATTGGTTTACTTTAGCTTATTATAGTTGAAACCTTAAAATGAAGGTTGGTAGGGAGAATACAAAAGTTGATATTTTTGTTGCCTCACATAGGCAAATTTTTTCCTAAGGAATTGAGAAAAATGAATAATATAGTGACAACAGCAAACAGGGACTGTAGAGATTACTCAATGGTTAAGAGAACTGGCTGCTTTTCCAGAGGACCCTGATTCAATTCCCAGCTCACAAATGTCACCTCACAACTGTCTGTAATTCTAATTCCAGGGGATACAACACCCTCATACAAACATAAGTGCAGGTCCAAACAACAGTGCACATAAAATAAGTAAATAATGCTGAAAAAAGCAGATACATGATAAGTTACAATGTTCTACCTAAGAGTTATTCAATGAGATATTTCTGAATAAAATTCTATGACAGCTTCTCTCCAGAAGTAACTACCATGGGAGGGGCAAGTATGAGTGATTGGGAATATACAATGTTAAGAGTCTTTAACAATGATTCTCAAATTATTCACTGGTGGATAAATGAGTGAACAAAGATAAATAAAAAACAAATGTCATGTTTTCACATTGAAATGGCATTCAGTATTCATAAAGGATGACTAGAAATTCAACTACAGGAGGAAACTCAATAATTTTTTAAAAGTAGGATTGATACAAATTTCAATTCCTACTTAAAACATGGACAAAATAGACATCAGCAATAAGGTCAAACTATAAACGTTTTTCCATGTTGGAAGAAATAAGTTATTGAATGAAATGGGGAATGTAAATACATTTCAAACAATGATAACAAAACCAATACATTTTCAAATATCTAAAATATAAAAAAGATATTGTAAGAAATTCATAGCAAAAATCGTTTAGACAAATAGAAGCATTCTAACAGTGAAATAGCTAAGTAGTTAAGCAGAGGAAGTGAGTTCAATGCTTATTGCTCACATCAAATAGCCAACAAATGCTGGTAAGTTAATTAGCTCAAGGGGTATCTGACAATGTTTTTTGGACACCATAGGCATGTGTATTCACATTTATGATGGTCTTTACACATAATTAATAAATAATGAATAGGAACCTAGCTTTAAAAATGGACATGACACGTAGTCAAATAAATGCTGAAAATTGATATTGAGGAAAAATTACTACTAGAATAAAATGAAATACATCTTAAGAATAAAAGCTTCAAGTAAACACGGTGGTGGTGGTGTATGCCTTTAGACTCAGCACTTGGGAGGCAGAGGCAGGTGGATCTCTGTGAGTTCAAGGCCATCCTCCTCTACAAAGTTACACAAAGAAACCCTGTCTCAAAAGAAAAAAAAACTTCAAACAACAAACTGAAATAATAAATATAAAAAATGGAAAAATACATAAAATAACACACTAGTAAAAAAACAGTGGGTCAAAACCTTACAAAGAAAATCAATAAACATTTTCTAATTTATTAACAGTTTTAAATAAGTAAAGCCACACATTAAACAACACACAGTACTGTGAAAGAAGACACTAGATAGAATTTATTGTTATTAATTTATAATTTATCTCTGGAAAGGACGAATTATCTCTTTTAAAAAACCTCGCTTTTTACCATAAGATCCTAGATAAAGAAGAGCATACAAGTTATAGGAATGAATGAATTATAATGTTGTAGAAAAATAAAATATAGTGGAAAAAAGAGAGATATTCAATGAAAATGAACACCGTTCTCCATGTCAGAGAGAGACAGAGAGACAGAGAGAGAGAGAGAGAAAAGACAGAGAGAGAGACAGAGAGACAGAGAGACAGAGAGAGAAGACACACACACACACACAGAGAGAGAGAGAGAGAGAGAGAGAGAGAGAGAGAGAACAAGTGCTAACTCATGTGACCAAGAAAACAAAGGACTTAAACTTCTCCAATCAACTCAAAATTTAATGGCTACTGTAAGAGAGACTCAGTCTTTTCTGGGAGTGACCATGCTGATAGGAATCCCAAGTGGTCAGCTCTAAACATGTATCCATGCAAGCAACACTAAATAGATCTAGCACGCTGCATTTAGGTACACCACACACACACACACACACACACACACACACACACACACACACACACGTTCATATACATTTATATGAAGGGGTTATGACTTTTCGAGCAGACAGTTGGCTATGGGCAGCCTTAACTCCAGTGTGAGCTCATGAAATACACAATTGGAAAACTAAATAAATTCATAATTTATTTCCTTTTGGATGAGAGATTTTAGGCAGTTTTAATTAAAATTCACAAAATCATATTATTACTGACTAGAGTTTAAGGATTTTTTAAAGGGTAATTTAGAGTTTATTAATATTTTCTTAGTTAGCGTTACAGTTGCTGTGATGAAACACCATAACCAAAGGCAACCTGGGAAGGAAAGGTTTTTTGTTTTTTTGTCGTTGTTGTTGTTGTTTTTTGTTCACAGTTCCATATAACAGTTCATCATCAAAAACAGTGTGGGTAGGAACTCAAGCAGGACAGGATCTGACCAGAGCTGATGCAAAACCGTGGAGTACAGCTGTTTCATTATTTTTACAGCTGTTATCCTCTTTCTTTTTATTTGTAGCTTCACTTTTAATTTCACTATGATTTTGCTAGCATTTATGAAAATGTCCATAAATTTTCAGAGTCTATAAGTTGGGTCTTTGAACCTTACTCTCAGACATGAGTTCCTCTCGCTATAAGTTTCAGGTTGTAGGCAATTTCTTTCAGCACCTTGAAAGGTCAGCTGATCCTTTGCAGGACTGGTTATCTATCAGAAGTCTTGACGATCTATTTTTGTTTGGCTTTAGGTCATTTCTTTTCTGTCTGAGGGTTTGTGTAGCTTTTCCTGCTCTGGGAGTCAAAGCAATTTGTAGATCCACATGAGTGAATTTATTGTGTTCCTTGCCCAGTGTTAGAAAGTGTATGAGGTATATCTCATTTCTTTAGTTCTGGAAAATTAAAACCTACTGTCTCTTCCAACACTGGTATTTAAAATCTCTTTTATCTTTTTTTCGATTTGGAGATTTGGAGCCATTGTCACTGTTTGGATGTCAGATCCACACTATTCTTTTTTCAATCTCTATGTCTGTGTTTTTTTTTTTAACTAATTATCTTGTATCTTATTTAGAACAATTTAGAATTGTCTTTTCAGCAATTTAAAGAAAAGCATTTTTCATTTGACATATTATCTAATTTTGTGTTTCTCACCTGCTTAGTTTTTCTAAGGGCTTCTTCTTATAAAGTCTCTCCCTCTCTCTCTCTCTCTCTCTCTCTCTCTCTCTCTCTCTCTCTCTCTCTCTCTCTCTCTCTCTCATTATCAGACTCCAATTACTATTCTCTATTTCTGTTTATTCAGACTCACCTAGCAATGGTGATGTATCCTCTGAGAGGCTTTCAGAACTCAAAAGCCTGTACTTGGCTGATAATATCTGGGTTCTGTTCAGAAATTGCATCACAGGGAATTTTAGATACAGTCATTGGAAAGTGAGCCATGTAGCTCACTCTGTTCGAAAGCTAACTTTTATCTTTTCTTCCCATGTTACTTTTTGTTTTGTTATTTGGTGTGTGTGTGTGTGTGTGTGTGTGTGTGTGTGTGTGTGTGTGTGTGTTTATATGATGGAGTATAATAGGCTCACTGACAAGTTTGGGGGTTTGGGTTGTTGTTTGTGTATTTTGTGTATTTGACTTTTAAGAAGTTTGTTGCTTTTTTTTTAATACCTGTCTTCACAAACCTGGCCTCAAGAAGTTAGTAAAAATCAGATTCTATGAACAGAAACCAGTATTTCCCCAATTTTTTCACTCATGGTCCCCACTTTCTGTCGGACCCAGACCTTCCATGACTTCAACATTACATGTATATTCTGTTTTGTGCTTTTGTACAGCAATGATATATAAGAATGTTTATCTCATTTTCTAACAGACCTTTTATCTTCTTTTTCCTTCTAGTGTTTGTCATTACTATGTATTTAAATGTGGCATAAGGTAAGAAAATGATTATACAAATTTCACAATATCATCTTGATCAGAATCCCATTATCTTCACTTTTAATTTACATTAATTTTATATCAATCTTTGAAAGATTTATCTTCCCTAACTCATATGAGACTAAAGTATTTGAAATGCAAATAATATTCTCCGTAAAAATACCTGAAAAAAAAAGCCAAACAATAATCGTAAGAATGCTTAACACACACACACAGTGATCTGAGAAGGCATTGGAAAAAATGTTCATACATTTGAAAGGTATGAAGTGGAGAGAGATTTAGTTCATTAGTTTCAGCTAAAGTTAAGAACAGTTTGATTAATTACATAGAATTATATCATATGATCCTGGAGATCCTAGCTACACTTATTTTTCCCAACATCTAAGTCTTAATTGTAGATTGGGTGGCCATTTCATAAGTTAAAAAGTAGATTTAAATACAGTATATACAATGGATTAGAGAAAATGATATTTAAGTATAATTTATTTATAGTTTATTGGGGTAGAAGACATAGAAATTTCTTATATTTTGTTTTACATTTGAATAGCCATAAACTTAAGAGCTCTATATACTTCTATGAACAAATGTGCATTGTGCATATATTGCCAATGAATAGTTAATTTAAATTGTTAATGTTAAATTGTTAATTTAAATTAGTTTGTTAGAAAATAAAAGAATTCCTTTGTCTTCAAATATGTAGTTTGGTGTTGTAGACCACAAACCTATGGATGGAGCTTATTGTACACTATTCATTTAAGAAACACTAAGGGTCTGGAAGGATGACTCAGCAATTAAGTTCACTTTCTGATCATTCAGAGGACTTGAGATTGGTTCATAGTATACATATTTGATGGCTCCCAACAGCCTGTACTCCAACACCAAATATTCAATGTCATTTTCTGGCATATTTAAATTCATTGATAGTGGTTGAATGTCATACCGCACTTAAGGGAGGCCCCAGTACTAGCTAACACACACACAAAAACCCTTAATGCTATGTTCTAGAGCTGGTCTGTCTCATAATTATTTGTTTGGAAAACTTTAAACATACTTATACTTTTATTTTGCTTATACATGATTATTTTATATAAAGAAATCAACCTATTGTATAACTATATATATGGTTATACTATGGTTCCTGATTTTTGTGTTTTTATGGATTTTGTGTGTGTGTGTCTTTGTATGAATGCACTTTTCTTTTTTTTCCTGTTTGTTTCCTTTGTTTTATTCTGATATGTATGGTTTTTTTATTGACCTGTTTGTTTTCAGAAGAGACAGAGAAAGATTGGCAAGTTGCATAGGTATGGTAGTGGGAGAGTGTGATTTAAGAATGAAGGGAACCAATATGAAAGTATGCTATATGGATGAATATTTCAAATAAAAATTCACTGATAGCTTTGAAATGGGGCTTTGAGTTGTGAGAGTAAAATTAAAATTTTAAGGCTGCCTTTCTGACACATAAATGTTAATGCGATCATGTTAACAGGAAAGTTTTACAAACAGACTCTAGGATAGTAAGTCACTTAATTTGGAAACCAAAGCAACACTCACACATAAAATAAGTATAATTTAAAGAGTAGTGTAAAAGAAAATATGAGAAGGGGATATGACAAAATTGTCATAAGTTATCTATAAACAATTTGATTCAAAGTCAAGATTTTACAAAGTATAAGCATGCTGCTGTTGTTGATAATACTACTATTACCACACAATTTAGCATTTACTGTAAACATTCTACAATAGGTTGATTTCTTTATATGTATTAACTCAGCAAATGAAGCATCAACATCCCAATTTCTAAGCTGTACTCTCCCTTTCATTTGTCAATGGCATTAGCATTCTCTTCTTATAAAATGAAAATAAAACCTACTCTGTAGACATCATTCCATTTTCATTATGTTCAAATTATTCAGTCTGTAAAAAATGATTATGTACTAAAAGCTAAAATGTATTGCCAATTAGAAATATCATTGCTTCTGTTACATGCCAATTATATTTTTAGCAGCTTGTATAAATTTCAAAGGAACTCTTTTTAAAACTATTTTTAAAAGATTAATTTTTTATGAATATGGTGTTCTGCCTGCATGCCAGAAGGGGGCAACAGATATCATTACAGATGGCTGTGAGCCACCAGGTGGTTGCTGGGAATTGAACACAGGACCTCTGGAAGAACAGTCATTGCTCTTGACTACTGAGCCATCTTTCCAGTCCTGAAAGTAACTTTTCATATAATGTTTATTCTCTAAGCTCACAGAAAATGTTCTGAAAGCATTTGCTCATTTTTTATAGGCTATTTTGTTCAATACCATCTTATTTCTCTAAAAACTAGGGGCTGCAGAACACATCCTGCATGCTGCCCTTTAAAGATTTCTCAGTAGAGAGCCATTTCACCACAGAGGACCATTTGTTTATAAATAACAATGGGTTCAACAACATTACTGTTTAGGAATTTGATAGAACTCAGCAAGTGAAAAAATACAAGGTATTTAAACACACACACACACACACACACACACACACACACACACACACACAGAGACAGAAGTTTATTTTAATACTGTCTTTATGTTCCAGGAGTAAAGTCACTCACCAGAAAATCAATCAATTTAATGTATTCTTTCCTTTTAGATCTGAGACACCTTGATAGAATTCAATAGTTTCTGTTCTAGCAGCCTTCATTTTGATGGTCTCCTGTCTCTGTTATAGCTGTCCTGGAAGAAAACTATATGTCCAGAATGAAGACACTGTGTTTGCAGAATCCTGAGTCTCTAGAACCAAGGATTCCAAGTTTCCAGGTAACTCCGCTATAGAGATCTGCGGCTTCAGTTCAACAATTGCACTATCTTTGAATTGTTTTTATAGTGTATTCAATCTTTTATATTTCATCTTACATTGCAAACACAGTTCTCCCTCCCATCCCTTCTCCACACCTCCCCTTTGCATTCTTACAGAGTTCTGGTGTAGTGGTTCAAAGAAGGTCAACAGAAGGGTTTATACAGAAATGGATGAAAGTTTTCTTGAGGGCCAACCCTTTCTCTTGCTTTTTTTATTGAAGTATGGGTATACTAATACATTGCTTAGAATTCCTTCTCCAAAGACTGACTGATAGAACTACAGAGATGTTGAGAGGTTGGAACACTGAGATCCAGAGGCTGATTACCTTATCTCTGCTAAGTTTAGCTCCTCTGAACAGCCATTGTTTCCCGACATCTGTATAGGAATTGATATCCTGTGACTAACAGACAAAATCCTTTTGGAATCTATATAAATTAAGAGACCTCTAGTTTCCATCAACCCAAAATCTGAGAATGACCTCAGATAGTGTCCAAGGCTGATAGAAAAGCTTCCCCTTCTTGCTATAGCTACCTCCAATGTGTCCACCAATGAATTTTAAACTTATCTTGACTTATAAAACTATGAAAATGCTTCCACACTGGAATATAAAAATTGGGGTACTTGAGTGTCCCCATGTTTACTCACTTACAGTCTGGAGTAAACTATATCATATCTTTTAAGATGACAGTTGTATTTTCCATTGACAAGTGCAAGTTTATTATTTCCCTCCTTTACAGTGCTAGAGAAAACATGTTTATTTCTCAGTGGTTTTTCAATGTATCCTTTGTGAAACAATCTAAACACGAGTACACCAATAACATTTCAATAAACTGCAAAGGGAGTCCACCACCAATTGGGCCGTAATTATATTTTCACTTGCTACCATTTCTGTAAATAGACACGCTAACAAGAATTCAGATTTTCCTTATAAATATCTCTAGGCAAACAAAAATAAAGTGAGACTTGAGACTGTTTATCCTTTGATTCAAAATCCATTTAATCTGCTTACTCATTCACACTCTCAGAAACTTACATGCTTTTATTCTTAGGCTGTGAAATCTGTGAGCAGGGTCTTATCCAAAACATATTAATAGTGAGAAGGAAGAAACCAAAAGAGTTTCTCTTGTGATCATTCAGTTAGTCAAGAACCTCTAACATTGCTGTGGATATAAGAAATAAGGGGTGGGATGCTTTGGACCAAAAAGGGTAATTTAGTGTATCATCTGAAATCTGTGTAAGCTTCTGTCTACCAGCAACCAGAATGAAGGAGGGCATGCTCTTAGACAATGTGCCTCTAGGGTGAAGGTGCAGATATACTGCAGGCAGTTTTCTTCCAGTGGTTAATCCTTTCTTTGTAAATCCGAGTATTTGCATATGGAGAGTTCCATTCCTAAATTCTTTGTCAGTTCCTTTGTAATATAAAATTTCTGTCAGTTTATAACCTAGGATTATTCCCTGCTTTAGAAATACAGTAAATGGACTGGAGTCACAGTGGGACACAAGATACTCAGATTCTGAAAGGAGGTACTTGTGCCCTGCCTTAAACAACAAAAAGACAAAGGCCCTTATCTCTGAGATATGTATCATTTACCTAATGTTGATAAATAACAACTAACAAGTGACCAGCTGTGCCCTAACTTTCAGGAATTTTTCTCCAATTTTCAGTTCTCAAAGTCTTTCCAGATGTTTGTTTTCATGAAATGAAATGTCTTTCTTCCTGTTTTTCAATATTCTTGAGTATTCTTCATTGTCTGTTCACTTTTGGAGAGTATGATGTTATTTCGTGATAAACAACTAATAATGTATTTTGTTCAAAATACTTTTGGATTGTTTAGTTGACTTTTTATGTATAATGGCTTAATATCTAACCTATAAAGGTTTAAAAAAGAGGTATGGGGGGCAATGCAACACTTTAGTTTTTATAATGAAAATGAAGAAGGGCAATTTCATTTATTCTCTTGACTCTGGGAAGCTGAATTTAGCCCATCCTGGGTCTGAATCTGAAATCTTCATGGGATATTCATGTAAATAATGGAAAGCATCTGTTTCCAGTCTGGGAATGGGTCTCTGGCAAACAGCAGGGCAGTGACAGACAGGGATACAGAGTCCATGGTTATCCTGTCACCATTTCCATTCTATAACATTCTAACAGAAGCAAAAGGGTGAGGCAGTTTTTCTGAGGCTCAGTAATTATTGGTCCTAATTCTGTTACTGCTCAGGTCCCTCAATCTATTCTAGCACTCTCCTGACTTTGTTTTCCTGTATTTCAAAAAAAAAAAAGATAAAAGTTTGGGACAAATGGACTTCTTTTACTATTTCACCCAACTGGGGGAAAAGGGAAAGGAATATAATTCTTTTCCATTGTGTTGCCTCTATCAGTCTTAAAATGAATAGACTATCATGGAAAAAATCAAAAGACACTTATTTTTGGCTGTGAGACTGTGTAGCACCCATTTCCTCAAAGTGAGGCCTGATCCAGAAAACCAAAAAAAGAATGTGGTTTGCTTTTTTTTTTTAATAAAAATTCTGGTCTCAGGAAAATGGGTAGATATCATGCCTTAAAATTTCTCAGTTTTCAAATGGAAAAATAGTCTCAGGAGTTCTAATGGGGTGGTGGTTGTAAGATCCTGATCTTTTTAGGACTGACAGACTTCTTGGGCCCCAGGTCCATTCCTTTGACAGCAAGAGAAGAAGCCTTTTGTAGAATGTTTTATAATACTGCTGGTGACCAAAGGTGACACTCTGATAGCTGAAGGCAGGGCACAAGTTTCTCAATTTAAGAATTTAGAGTATCATTGGGTCTCCGGCGGGGACTGCCCACCCATCACCCATTCCCCTCGATCTTCGGGGCTGCTCCCGGCATCTAGAAGACCCGCCCACACAGGAAAGACATCAGCCCCTCCAAGACCCCAACCCCAGCTAGTCCAGCTTCAGGCTGCTCCAGGCATCCAGAAGACCCGCCCACACAGGAAAGACTTCAGCCCCTCCAAGACCCCAACCCCAGCTTCAGGTGAGATTGGGTCTCCGGCGGGGACCGCCCACCCATCACCCATCCCTCTTGATTTTTGGGGCTGCTCCCTGCATCCAGAAGACCCGCACACACAGGAAAGACATCAGCCCCTCCAAGACCCCAACGAGTCCAGCTTCAGGTGAGATTGGGTCTCTGGCAGGGACCGCCCGCCCATCACCCATTCCCCTCAATCTTTGGGGCTGCTCCCGGCATCCAGAAGACCCGCCCACACAGGAAAGACATCAGCCCCTCCAAGACCCCAACCCCAGCGAGTCCAGTTTCAGCTGCAGGAAGGAAGGAGACCAGTGGAGACGGAAAGACGCCACCAGCGCCCACTGGAAGAAGAGATGAGAAGAAGACAGAATAAGAGATCACTCAGCAATAGAAACACCAACATGACCCCACCAGAATCCAGGGATCCAACACCAGCAAGACCCGAAAAGCACTACATAGATAAAGAAGAGGAGACAGACCTTAAAAATTATTTCATGAAGATGATGGAGACCCTCAAAGAAGAAACGAGGAAATCCCTTAAAGAAATAGAAGAAAAAACAAACAAAAAAATCCATGAAATGGGGGAAAAATTCAAGAAATAAACAAATCTCTCAAAGAATCTAAAGAGCACCAAGAAAAAACAATCAAAAAAATTAAGGAAACAGATCAAACAGTTGAAGGATTGAAAGCTGAAATAGAAACGATAAAGAAAACACAGAATGAAGGGATGCTGGAAATAGAAAAGCTCGGTAAACGATCTGGAACTACAGATGCAAGTATCACCAATAGAATACAAGAGATAGAAGAGAGAATCTCAGGTGTTGAAGACTCATTAGAGGATATAGAGTCGTCAACCAAAGAAAATCTCAAAACCAACAAATCCTTAACACAAAATATCCAGGAAATATGGGACACCGTGAAGAAGCCAAACCTGAGAATAATAGGTATAGAAGAAGGTGAAGAAATTCAACTTAAAGGTACAGAAAACATATTAACAAAATCATAGAAGAAAACTTCCCTAGCCTAAAGAAAGATATGCCTATGAAAATACAAGAATCTTACAGAACACCAAATAGGCTTGACCAGAAAAAGAAGTCACCTCACCATATAATAATCAAAACATCAAACCTACAGAGTAAAGAGAAAATATTAAGAGCAGCTAAAGAAAAAGGTCAAGTAACATACAAAGGCAGACCTATCCGAATTACACCTGACTTCTCAATGGAAACGATGAAAGCCAGAAGATCCTGGACAGATGTCCTACAAACGCTAAGGGAACAAGGATGCCAGCCCAGACTACTATATCCAGCAAAGCTCTCAATTACCATAGATGGAGAAAACAAAATATTCCATGACAAAGCCAGATTTAAACAATACGTATCCATGAATCCAGCTCTACAGAAAATGCTAGAAGGAAAACCTAGAGCCAAGGAAGATAACTACATTCACAATGACACAGGCAATATATAATCACACTTTACAAAACACCAAAAGAAAAAGGGAGGAGAAACTACACAAAATAACTTCACTAACAATAAATCAAGCGCAAACAAGGATCACCAATCAATGGTCATTAATATCCCTCAATGGCAACGGCCTCAACTTGCCTATAAAAAGACACAGACTAGCAGAATGGATAAGAAGACAGAATCCTTCCTTCTGCTGCATACAAGAAACACATCTCAACATCAAAGACAGACGTTAACTCAGAGTAAAGGATTGGGAAAAGATCTTCCAATCAAACGGTCCCAAGAAACAAGCGGGCTTAGCAATCCTAATATCTAACAAATTAGACTTCAAATTAAAATCAATCAAAAGAGATGAAGAAGGGCACTTCATATTCATCAAAGGAAGAATACATCAAGACGAAGTCTCAATTTTAACCATCTACGCCCCAAATACAAAGGCACCTACATTCGTGAAAGAAACATTACTAAAGCTCAAAATGCACATAAAATCTCACACACTAATAGTAGGAGACTTTAACACTCTGCTCTCACCGCTAGACAGGACCTCCAGACAGAAACTTAAAAAAGAAACAAAAGAACTAATAGAAGTTATGATCCAACTGGGTTTAACAAACATCTATAGAACATTCCACCCAAATACAAGGGTGCCGAAATTCTTCTCGGCACCACATGGAACACTCTCTAAAATTGACCACATAATAGGAAACATAGCAAATCTCCACAGATACAAAAAAATTGGAATAACCCGCTGCATCTTATCAGACCACCATGCATTAACATTAGAATGCAACAATAACACAAATCGCAGAAACCCTACAAACTCATGGAGATTGAACAATGCACAATTGCACCATCCCTGGGTAAAGGAACAAATAAAAAAAGAAATTAAAGACTTCCTCGATTTCATTGAGAATGAAGACACAACGTACACAAACTTATGGGACACTTTGAAAGTGGTGCTGAGAGGAAAGTTTATAGCACTAAGTGCCCACATGAAAAAACTGGAGAACAGTCATACTAGAGAATTAATAGCACAGCTGAATTTTCTAGAACAAAAAGAAGCAAACTCCCCCAGGAGGAGCAGACGCCAGGAAATAATCAAATTGAGGGCTGAAATCAATCAAGTAGAAAACAGGAAAACACTGAGAAGAATCAATGAAACAAAGAGTTGGTTCTTTGAGAAAATCAACAAAATAGACAAACCTCTGTCCAAACTAACCAAAAGACAGAGAGAGAGCATGCTAATTAACAAAATCAGGGATGAAAAAGGGGACATAACAACGGACTCTGAGGAAATCAAGAGAATCATCAGGGCATACTTTGAAGATCTGTACTCCACAAAATTTGAAAATTTAAAGGAAATGGACAATTTCCTGGATAGATATCACTTGCCAAAACTAAATCAAGAACAGATAAACAATCTAAACAGACCTATAAACCCAAATGAAATAGAAGCAGTCATCAAAAGTCTCCCAAACAAAAAAAGCCCAGGCCCAGATGGCTTCAGTGCAGAATTCTACCAGAAATCCAAAGAAGAGCTAATTCCAATACTCCTCAACGTATTCCACACAATAGAAGCAGGAGGCTCACTGCCAAACTCTTTCTACGAGGCTACAATCACCTTGATACCCAAGCCACACAAAGACACAACTAAGAAAGAGAACTATAGACCAATTTCCCTCATGAACATTGATGCAAAAATACTCAATAAAATACTCTCAAACCGGATTCAAGAACACATCAGAAAAATCATCCACCATGATCAAGTAGGCTTCATTCCAGGAATGCAGGGATGGTTCAACATTAGAAAATCTATCAATGTAATCCACCATATTAACAGTCTGCGAAAGAAAAACCACATGATCATCTCACTAGATGCTGAAAAAGCCTTTGACAAAATCCAGCACCCCTTCATGATAAAGGTCCTTGAGAGATCAGGGAAAACAGGAAAGTACCTGAATATAATAAAAGCAATATACAGCAAACCAACAGCTAACATCAAACTAAATGGAGAGAAACTCAAAGCAATTCCTCTAAAATCAGGAACAAGACAAGGCTGTCCACTCTCTCCCTATCTCTTCAATATTGTACTTGAACTTCTAGCTACAGCAATAAGACAACAAATGGAGATAAAGGGGATACAAATAGGATAAGAAGAAGTCAAACTTTCACTATTTGCAGATGATATGATAGTTTACATAAGTGACCCAAAAAACTCCGCAAGGTTACTCCTAGAGCTGATAAACACCTTCAGCAATGTGGCAGGATACAAGGTAAACTCAAAAAAATCAGTGGCCCTATTATATACAGATGATGAAGTGACTGAGAAAGAAATCAGAGAAACATCACATTTTACAATAGCCAAACACTGCATCAAATATCTGGGGATAATGTTAACCAAGGAAGTGAAAGACCTGTATATCAAGAACTTTGTGTCTTTAAAGAAAGAAATCAAAGAAGATACCAGAAAATGGAAAGATCTCCCATGCTCTTGGATTGGTAGGACCAACATAATAAAAATGGCAATCTTGCCAAAAGCAGTCTATAGATTCAATGCAATCCCTATCAAAATTCCATCACAATTCTTCACGGACCTGGAAAGAACATTAATCAACTTTATATGGAAAAACAAAAGGCCCAGGATAGCCAAAAGATCCCTATACAATAAAGGAACTTCAGGAGGCATCACCATACCTGACTTCAAGCTCTATTATAGAGCTATAGTCCTGAAAACAGCTTGGTATTGGCACAAAAATAGGCGGGTAGACCAATGGAACCGAATCGAAAGCCCTAATTTTAACCCACACACATATGAACACTTGATTTTTGACAAAGGAGCTAAAACTGTACAATGGAAAAAAGAAAGCATCTTCAACAAATGGTGCTGGCATAACTGGGTACTGGTATGCAGAAGACTGCAGATAGATCCAGGTTTATCGCCTTGTACAAAACTTAAGTCCAAATGGATCAAAGATCTCAACATAAATCCAGCCACACTGAAACTTTTAGAAGAGAAAGTGGGAGATACTCTTCAACGAGTTGGTACAGGAGACCACTTCCTACACATAATACCAGTGGCACAGGCACTGAGATCGACCTTCTGAAACTAAAAAGCTTCTGTAAGGCAAAGGACACAGTCAAAAAGACAAAAAGGCAGGCCACAGAA
Source organism: Mesocricetus auratus (assembly GCF_017639785.1). Classification (NCBI taxonomy): domain Eukaryota; kingdom Metazoa; phylum Chordata; class Mammalia; order Rodentia; family Cricetidae; genus Mesocricetus; species Mesocricetus auratus. Next base: position 93,617,193 of record NW_024429266.1, read on the forward strand.
TGGGAAAAGATATTCACTAACCCTACATCTGACAGAGGACTAATCTCCAAAATTTACAAACAACTCAAGAAACAAGTCTCCAAAACACCAAAGGATCCACTTAAAAGGTGGGGTACAGAGCTAAATAGAGAATTCTCAGTAGAGGAGGCTAAAATGGCCAAGAGACACTTAAGAAAGTGCTCAACATCCTTAGCCATCAGGGAAATGCAAATCAAAACAACTCTGAGATACCATCTTACTCCTGTCAGAATGGCTAGAATCAAAAACACTGAAGACAATTTATGCTGGAGAGGATGTGGAGAGAGAGGAACACTCCTCCACTGCTGGTGGGAGTGCTGACTCATACAGCCTCTTTGGAAATCAGTATGGAGATTCCTCAGGAAAATGGGAATTAATCTACCACTAGACCCAGCAATTCCACTCTTAGGCATTTATCCAAATGAGGCAGGTTCATACAACAAGGGCATCTGCTCCACTATGTTCATAGCAGCATTGTTTGTAATAGCCAGAACCTGGAAGCAACCTAGATGCCCCTCAACTGAAGAGTGGATAGAGAAAATGTGGTACATTTACACAATGGAGTATTACTCAGCAGAAAAAAACAATGGAATCTTGAAATTCACAGGGAAATGGATAGCACTGGAAGAAACCATCCTGAGTGAGGTAACCCAGTCGCAAAAAGACAAACATGGTATGTACTCACTCATATATGGATTTTTGGCATGGATCAGGATAGTGCCAGTCTGCAATTCCACAGATAGAGAGTCTGGGAAACAGCTAAGAACCTAAAAGATATGCATATATGCATAGTACCCAAGAGAAGAGGATGGAGACAAGATCCTCTGAATGGATGGGGAATACGGCGAGGGGTGGGGGGGAGGGGGACCTGAGACGAAGAGAGGGGGTGAAGAGGAAGAGAGTTGGTCATGGGGGAACAGGAAGTTGAGGGGGTGGGGGTAGAATAGGGGGAAGAGGGAATCATAGGATCGAAGACAGATCAGGCACCAGAGTGACCTCGAGTGATCTAAAGGGATAACACCAATTGGCAAGCTAAGCAATAGTGGAGGGACCACCTCGAATGCCCATTCCTGATAATGAACTTGATGTCTATAACCATCTGGGAGCCTTCATCCTGTGACTGATGGAAGCAGAGGCAAACACACAATTAATCACTGAACTGAACCCAAGGAACCCAGTGACAGAGAGAGAGGAGTGATGAGCAAATTGGCAAAGAATGGGCTGGCAAAACCAGCAGAGACAGCTGATCTGAACAGGGGAGAGCTCTTGGACCCCAAACCGACAGTGGAGAGGCCAGCATGGGACTGATCTGGACCCTCCAAATGTGAGTGTCAGTGAGAAGGCCTGGGCAACCTATGGGGCCCTGAGCTGTGGAGTGTCTATCCCTGGTATACAAACTGTCTTCGTGTGCCTATAGCACAAAGAGAGATGCTCTCTCAGCCTGGACTCTTAGGGGGAGTACCTGGACCCTACCAAGAGTAAAATGACAGACTCTAAATATCCCCTATGTGGAAGGATTTAGCAATAGGGTGGGAGGGAGGGGGGAAGGGGAGTGCGGGAGGAGGGGAGGGAGAGGGAATTGGGATTGACATGTAAAACAAGCTATTTAAAATTAAATTAAAAATGATAAAAAAAAAGAATTTAGAGTATCTTGTGTCCACTGGGATTCTAGCCCACACTCTCAGCATGCATACATGACATGGTTTTTCATGTTTCCCCCAACTCTTGTCATTTCCAGATAGCTTTTAAATGCTTCATCCTCTGTAAGTGATTGAAAGTCAGATTACATTATAACTCAAACAACTCGTAAGAAATAGAAGTGAATAAAGTGGTCAACCTCCAATGGCCAGGAGAGACGGAGTGGTCACATGCGTGAAGCCAAGACAGAGAAGGTTAGGTTTCATTTGCTCTGCACCTCCAGTTGTGTGTGGAATGGATCCTTAGCTGAGCCCATTTATCTTTTTGACCTTCAGTTTCTTCATCTTAAGTAATGGCAAAGGTCACTAATTCATCCGCGTCTTCATTCCTAAAGGTGAATCGGAGCCCTACCAGGGAGAGCAAAAGGGGAAGTTGAAATGAGAAAATAACTCTGTGGCCCGACGTGGCCTCAGAAAAGGTCCAGTGGAAGGTTTCTTAGATGCATTATTAGATGCACATTCATCTAAAGAATAATTTCTCGCTGCAGACAAGCAGTTTTGAAAATGAAAAGGGTTATCATTGATAGGTGAATGAAAACTGCAGTATAAGTAAAAGGAGAGGCTACTGTTAAAACAGTTGTACGGGCTGCGACAGTCAAGCAGCACCCAGGCTTAATTATTCAATCAACTGTTATTAAAAACATGCTAAATTTTACCAGCAAGACATTATTCAACAGTGAGAACAGGCATGCTGCCTTACTCATTTCTTTCAAGAGACCCATGGATATATTTATTCCCTGCTTCAGTTTGAAGTATCACTTCCAGTATTCTAGTTATCGTTTTAATGGTGTTTGGTAGGAATCATTTAGGGCTGTTTGCACCAAGAAAAGTTTTCTTTATCCTTCATTTATGGCGGATGATTTTTCTGGCTCCAGTTGTTTAGGTTGGCACTAAAGGTCTTTTAAAGCGTGACGTGCATTACCCCAGCATTTTCTGACTTTCAGAGTTCCAGTTGAGAAATCAGCTGTGATTTTGATGGGTTGTTTTTTATATGGGACTTGTATTATTTCTTAAATCTTTGAAGTTTTTTTTCTCTGTTCTTTATATCTACTGTTTCAATTATCATGTACCATGTGGCCTACTTGGGGCTTTTTCTGTATATTTTTTTTCTCTCTGTAAGGGTAATTCTTTCCTTATTTTGGGCAAATTTACTTCTAGGATCTTGTTAAGATCTGGTCTATGCCATTCCCTGTAATTTTTCTCTTTCTTCTGTGCCTACAATTTGACAATTTGGTCTTTGATTTTTGACTCATGTTGCTCACATGTTCATTTCCTGTGCTTTTAGTTATTTTTGTTTTTATTTAGTCTATATCCTTGTCTTAATGAGGGTTCTTATTGCCATGAAGAGACACCATGACTGTGACAACTCTTATAAACAAAACATTTAATTGGGGTGGCTCACTTACAATTTCAGATGTTCAGTTCATTATTCTCATGGTGGAGAGCATGGGAGTGGGCAGGTAGACATGGGGCAGGAGAGGCAGATGAAAGTCCTACATCTTTCAGGTAACTGACTGAAACACTGGGCAGTATACTGAGCATAGGAAACCAAAAATCCCATCCCCATAGTGACACATTTCCTCCAATAAGTCCATATCCTGTTGAACAAAGCCTCACCTCCTAATAGAGTCATGATTATTTTCTTGTTAAATTATTGAGACAGTGTTTCTCTGTGTTGCTCTGGCTGTCTTGAAACTCCCTCCATAGAACAAACTGGCCTTGAACTCACCAAGATCCACCTGGATCTGTGTCCCAAGTACTGAGATTAAAGCCATGCACCCCTCTGCTTAGGTTAGATCCTCTGCTTTATCTTGGATACTGATATTTGTTCTGTGGGGATCATTCTTGTTAGTCTTTCTCTGAGTTTTCTAAATGTGATATTTAATTTTTTTATTTCCATCTTCATTTCAGCTTATGTTCTTTTAAATGTTTTAATATGCTCATTGAATTATGTTTTCAAATCGTGGATTATCTTCATTATTTCATTCAATGTTGTTTTTGTATTTCTTGAACATCATTCAAGTGCTTATTGTTATCCTTTTAGAGTTTTGATGTGTTTGCTTATAATTTGTTTAAATTACTTGAAGTATTTGGTATATTTTGTAATCATTATTCTAAATTCTGTGTTCTGGGGTTTATTTAGGTAGTTCATATTAGACACTGCTTCAATAGGACAAGTGGTTTTGAATGGAATCATGTTATCATGAATATTCATTTTGCTTTTGTTTTGTGATTTCATTGGGCATGTGAACTTTTTTCTTTTGTTGTGTGTCTGATATTTAATCTCTGACTTTTCTTTTTTTTTTTTTGACAGGATAAGGCAGTTTCTTTATTAAAACATTTTTTTTATTCTTTTTTTTTAAATTTAGATAAGAAACAAGGTTGCTTCACAAGTCAGTTCCAGGTCCCTCTCCCTTTCCCTCCCCTCCTCCCGTGTCCTCCCCCCATCCCCCCCCCTTATCCCCTCGTTCCCCCAGGGAGGGTGAGGCCCTCCATGGGGGTGTCCATAGTCTGTCATTTCATATAGGGCAGGGCCTAGACCCTTCCCCAAGAGTTCAGGGTGAGAGTGCACCTCACATTGTTCTATGGGAGTCCAAAGCCGGTTGTATACTTGGGATGGGTACTGATCTGCTGCCCAAGGCTCAATAGATTACCTAGGCCTCCTCACTGACACCCAGATTCAGGGGGTCTTGATCAGTCCCATGCTGGATTCCCAGGCTGATGCCTGGGATTCAAGAGTTAACCTTTGTCTGGTCAGCTGTTTCTGGGGGTTAAACCAGCCCAGTCTTAATCCCTTTGATCATCAGTCCTCCCTCTCTGATACTGGCTTTCTTGAGTTCAGCTCAGTACTTAACCAGCCACTAAATGTAGTTTCTGTTTCCCAGACTGTCTGGCCATAGGATTGTAGGCTGGGACTCCCCAGATCTATGTCTAAAATCCATATATGAGAGAGTACATGCCATGTTTCTCTTTTTGTGACTGGGTTACCTCACTCAGGATGGTTTCCTCTAGTGTCATCCATTTGCCTGCAAATCTCATGATTCCATTATTTTTTTCTGCTGAATAGTACTCCATTGTGTAGATGTACCACATTTTCTCTATCCACTCTTCGGGTGAGGGACATCTAGGTTGCTTCCAAGTTCTGGCTATTACAAATAGAGCTGCTATGAACATAGTGGAACAGACATCTTTGTTGTATGAATGGGCATCTTTTGGGTATATGCCTAAGAGCGGAGTTGCTGGGTCTTGTGGTAGGTTTATTCCCATTTTTCTGAGGAATCTCCATACTACTTTCCAAAGTGGCTGAACCAGTTGGCACTCCCACCAGCAATGGAGGAGTGTCCCCCTTTCACCACATCCTCTCCAGCATAAATTGTCATTGGTGTTTTTGATTTTATCCATTCTCACAGGAGTGAGATGGTATCTCAGAGTTGTTTTGATTTGCATTTCCCGGATGGCTAAGGATGTTGAGCACTTTCTCAAGTGCCTCTCAGCCATTTTAGACTCCTCTATTGAAAACTCTCTATTTAGTTCTGCAGCCCACTTTTTAATTGGGTCCTTTGCTGTTTTGGAGACTTGCTTCTTGAGTTCTTTGTAAATTTTGGAGATCAACCCTCTGTCAGATGTGGGATTAGTGAATATTTTTTCCCAATGTGTGGGCTGCCTTTTTGTCTTGCTGACTGTGTCCTTTGCCTAACAGAAGCTTCTCAGTTTCAGTAGGTCCCATTTATTAATTGTTGATCTCACTGTCTGTGCTACTGGTGTTATGTTCAGGAAGCTGTCTCCTGTACCAATTCGTTCAAGGGTACCACCCACTTTCTCTTCTATGAGGTTCAGTGTGGCTGGATTTATGTTGAGGTCTTTGATCCATTTGGGCTTAAGTTTTGTGCATGGCGATAAACATGGATCTATCCGCATTCTTCTACATGCCAGTCTCCAATTATGCCAGCACCATTTGTTGAAGATGCTTTCTTTATTCCATTGTATATTTTTAGCTTCTTTGTCAAAGATCAGATGTTCGTACGAGTGTGGGTTAATACCCGGATTTTCAATTCGATTCCATTGGTCTACCTGTCTATTTTTGTGCCAATACCAAGCTGTTTTCAGGACTATAGCTCTATAATACAGCTTGAGGTCAGGGATGGTGATGCCTCTGGACGTTGCCTTGTTGAACAGGGTTGTTTTGGCTATCCTGGGTCTTTTGTTTTTCCATACAAAATTGATTATTGTTCTTTCAAGGTCTGTGAAGAATTGTGCTGGGATTTTAATGGGGATAGCATTGAATCTGTAGATTGCTTTTGGCAGGATTGCCATTTTTACTACATTGATCCTACCTATCCAAGAGCATGGGAGATCTTTCCATTTTCTGAGGGCTTCTTTAATTTCTTTCTTTAGAGATTCAAAGTTCTTACGATACAGGTTTTTCACTTGTTTGGTTAGCGTTACCCCAAGGTATTTTATGTCGTTTGTGGCAATTGTAAAGGGTGATGTTTCTCTGATTTCTCTTTCAGCCCTTTTATCATCTGTATATAATAGGGCTACTGACTTTCTTGAGTTGATCTTGTAGCCTGCCACTTTGCTGAAGGTGTTAATCACCTGTAAGAGTTCCCTGTTAGAGTTCTTTGGGTCATTGATGTAAACTATCATATCCTCTGCAAACAGTGAAAGTTTAACCTCTTCCTTCCCAATTTGTATCCCCTTGATCCCCCTTTGTTGTCGTATGGCAATAGCTAGAACTTCAAGTACCATGTTGAAAAGGTATGGAGAGAGTGGACAGCCTTGTTTTGTTCCTGATTTTAGAGGAATTGCGTTGAGTTTCTGTCCATTTAGTTTGATGTTGGCTGTTGGTTTACTGTATATGGCTTTTATTATGTTTAAGTATGTCCCTGTTATCCCAGATCTCTCCAAGACCTTTATCATGAAGGGGTGTTGGATTTTGTCAAAGGCTTTTTCAGCATCTAGTGAGATGATCATGTGATTTTTGTTTTTCAGCTTGTTTATATGGTGGATTACGTTGATGGATTTTCGTATGTTGAACCATCCCTGCATCCCTGGGATGAAGCCTACTTGATCGTGGTGAATGATTGTTTTGATGTGTTCTTGGATCCGATTTGCCAGTATTTTATTGAGTATTTTTGCATCAATGTTCATGAGGGATATTGGTCTGAAGTTCTCTTTCTTGGTTGTATCTTTGTGTTGCTTGGGGATCAAAGTTATTGAAGCCTCATAGAAAGAGTTTGGCAAAGACCCTTCTGCTTCTATTGTGTGGAACACTTTGAGAAGTATTGGTGTAAGCTGTTCTTTGAATTTGTGGTAGAATTCTGCACTGAGGCCATCTGGACCTGGACTTTTTTTGGTTGGGAGACTTTTGATGACAGCTTCTATTTCCATAGGGGTTATAGGTCTATTTAAATTACTTATCTGTTCTTGATTTAATTTTGGCAAGTGACAGCTGTACAGGAAGTCATCCATTTCCTTTAAATTTTCGAAATTTGTGGAGTACAGGTTTTCAAAGTATGACCTAATGATTCTCTGGATTTCCTCAGAGTCTGTTGTTATGTCCCCCTTTTCATTTCTGATTTTGTTAATTTGCATGTTCACTCTCTGCTGTTTGGTAAGTTTGGACAAAGGTTTGTCTATCTTGTTGATTTTCTCAAAGAACCAACTCTTCGTTGCATTGATTCTTTGTATTGTTTTCCTGGTTTCTACTTTGTTGATTTCAGCCCTCAATTTGATTATTTCCTGGCGTCTACTCCTCCTGGGGGAGTTTGCTTCTTTGTGTTCTAGAGCTTTTAGCTGTCATGTTAATTCTCTGGTATAACTGTTTTCCTGTTTCTTCATGTGAGCACTTAGTGCTATGAACTTCCCCCGTAGCACTGCTTTCAAAGTGTCCCATAGGTTTGGGTATGTTGTGTCTTCATTCTCATTGAATTCGAGGAAGTCTTTAATTTCTTTTTTTATTTCCTCTTTGACCCAGGGATGGTGCAGTTGATCATTATTCAATTTCCATGAGTTTGTAGGTTTTCTGCAGTTTGTGTTGTTGTTGAATTCTAATTTTAAGGCATGATGGTCTGATAAGATGCATGGAGTTATTCCAATTTTTTTGTAGCTGCTGAGGTTTGATATGTTGCCAAGTATGTGGTCGATTTTTGAGAAGGTTCCATGTGGTGGTGAGAAGAAGGTATATTCTTTTTTATGTGGAGGAAATGTTCTATAGATATCTGTTAATCCCAGTTGGGTCATTACTTCTATTAGACCCTTTGCTTCTTTGTTGAGTTTCTGTCTGGTATTCTTGTCTAGTGGTGAGAGTGGTGTGTTGAAATCTCCCACTATAACTGTGTGGGGCTTTAGATGAGATTTAAATTCTAATAATGTTTCTTTAACGAATGTGGATGCCTTTGTATTGGGGGCATAGATGTTCAGGATAGACACTTCATCTTGGTGGGTTTCACCTGAGATGAGTATGAAATGACCTCCTTCATCTCTTTTGATTGATTTTATTTTAAAGTCTAGTTTGTTAGATATTAGGATTTCTACCCCTGCTTGTTTCTTGGGTTCATTTGATTGAAAAATTTTCCCAACCTTTAAGTCTCAGGTAATGTCTGTCTTTGAGGGTGAGGTGTGTTTCTTGTATGCAGCAGAAGGAAGGGTTCTGTCTTCGAATACATCCTGCTAGTCTGTGTCTTTTTATGGGTGAGTTAAGGCCATTAATATTGAGGGATATTAATGACCATTGATTGCTCATCCTTCTTCGATTTGCGATGGTTGTTGTTGGTGGAATTATGTGTGGATTTCACCCCTTTGTTCTTTTGGCTGTTGGTAGAGAGGGATTCTCTAATGCCTATGTTTTTCTGGTTGTAGTTAGCTTCCTTGGGTTGGAGTTTTCCTTCCAAAACGTTCTGTAGGGCTGGGTTAGTGGACACATATTGCTTGAATCTAGTTTTGTCATGGAATATCTTGTTTTCTCCGTCTATAGTGATTGAGAGCTTTGCCGGGTATAGTAGTCTGGGCTGGCACCCATGGTCTCTTAGTGTAGGCAGAATATCTATCCAGGACCTTCTGGCTTTCAGAGTTTCCATGGAGAAATCAGGTGTAATTCTGATAGGTCTGCCTTTATATGTTACTTGACCTTTTTCCTTAGCTGCTCTTAATATTCTTTCTTTATTCTGTATGTTTGGGGTCTTGATTATTATGTGGCGAGGGGATTTTTTTTGTGGTCCACTCTATTTGGTGTTCTGTAGGCTTCTTGTACCTTCATTGGCATGTCTTTCTTAAGGTTGGGAAAGTTTTCTTCTATGATTTTGTTGAATATGCCTTCTGCCCCTTTGAGGTGGATTTCTTCTCCTTCTTCTATACCTATTATTCTTAGGTTTGGTCTTTTCATGGTGTCCCATAATTCCTGGATGTTTTGTGTTAAGGATTTGTTGGATTTAAGGTTTTCTTTGGTTGATAAATCCATTTCTCCTAGTGTATCTTCAACACTTGAGATTCTCTCTTCCATCTCTTCTATTCTGTTGGTAATGCTTGTATTGGTAGTGCCTGACTGTTTGTCCAGCTTTTCTATTTTCTGCCTTTCTTCAGATTGTGTTTTTTTTAATGTCTCTATTTCAGTTTTCAACCCTTGCAGCGTTTGCATTGCTTCTTGCAATTTTCTGTTTATCTGTTCGTCTGTTTGTTGCCTTTTATGAAATTTTTGGTTTGTTCTTTCTTCCATTTCTTGCATTTTTTGGTTTGCTTTATGTTCTATTTCTTGGATTTTGTGCTTTGTTTCTTCTTCCATTTCCTGCCTTTTTTGGTTTGTTTCTTCTTCCATTTTTTTCATTTTTTGCTTTGTTTTTTCTACCATTTCTTGCATTTTTTGCTTTGTTTCTTCTTCTATTTCCTGCCTTTTTTGGTATGTTTCTTCTTCTAATTCTTGCATTTTTTGCTTTGTTTTTTCTTCCATTTCTTGCATTTTTTGCTTCATTTCTTCTTCCATTTCGTGCCGTTTTGGTTTGTTTTTTCTTCCAATTCTTGCATTTTTTGGTTTGTTTTTTCTTCCATTTCTTGCATTTTTTGGTTTGTTTTTTCTTCCATTTCTTTGAGGGATTTTCCAATATCCTCTTTTAGGGCCTCTATCATTTTCATGAAAGTGCTTTTAAGGTCGTTCTCTTCTGCTTCCTTCCCATTGGAATGTTGGGGTCTTGCTGGTGTGGAGTCTCTAGAATCTGGCGGTGTCATATTTGTTTTTCTGTTGCTGACTGTGTTTTTGTATTGTTTCTTTCCCATCTCTTCTTCTAGTGGGTGCAGAAAGAGCCCCTTACTGGTCTGGGGACCAGAGTTCCCTTTTGGTGGGTGCTAGCAAGTCCCATAATCTGTTGGTTCTTCTATACCTTGTCCAAATGGTGGTCCGTGGGTGGAGAAGAAGAACAGGAATCTGGGGTGCTTAGCCTCCTACCTGGTCCCCTGGACCCTATGCTGGGTCCTGTTGTACCTGATCCAGAACAGCTACTCTCCTGGTCTCCCTGGCTCCTCTAGTTTCCTGGTCTCGTTGGTGGGAGAGAAGATCTGGAGTCTGGGGTGCTTGGCTCCCACCAGAATTGGGAGCTCTGTGCAGTTCCCAGGCGATCTGCAGGCTCTGGAACACAGGCTAGGAAGCCGGCCTGTTTACCTGATGCTGCCAGAGGGACAGCTACTTCCCTGTACTCCCAGCCTCCTCTCGTTTCCTGGACTCGTTGGTTGGAGAGAAGACCTGGAGTCTGGGGTGCTTGGCTCCCGCCGGGATTGGGAGCTCTGTGCAGTTCCCAGGCGATCTGCAGGCTCTGGAACACAGGCCGGGAAGCCAGCCTGTTTACCTGATGCTGCTGGAGGGACAGCTACTTCCCTGTACTCCCAGCCTCCTCTAGTTTCCTGGTCTCGTTGGTGGAAGAGAAGATCTGGAATCTGGGGTGCTTGGCTCCCGCCGGGATTGGGAGCTCTGTGCAGTTCCCAGGCGATCTGCAGGCTCTGGAACACAGGCCGGAAAGCCAGCCTGTTTACCTGATGCTGCTGGAGGGACAGCTACTTCCCTGTACTCCAATCTCTGACTCTTCTTAAATGCAGCTAGTACAGGAACTGTGTGACTTTAACTAGGCCAGACAAAGATGTTCAACAAGTTATTTAACTAGTTATGTCAAAGATAGCTCCAAACCATATAGACCCAGACTTATGGATACATAAAAAGAAAGTAGAAAGCAGAGGTAAGGATGGGAGAGGTGGTTACCTCAAGACTCAGGTGATTACTGAACAAAGTAGGTTTGAAGGACACAGATCTGGACCTAAGATTATGGGCATGGAGATGGACAAACATTGTAGTAAGGATTGAGGAAAGTAGGCAGAATGGGTAAAGGAAGAAATGACTTCCCCAGCAAACATGGCTCATGAACTAAGAGGGATCATAGACTCTAAGGCTGGTACCTGGCTTGTGTATGGAGATAGGTGAGGGATGGGGTAGCAAAGGGAAGATATACCTTTGCATATATAAAAATGTTTATTTCTATGTAACATGAGATAGAATTATCACCACATAGAAATAAATAATCTGGACTCATTCCAATTACGGGGCCTCAAAGAGTCCTGTGTTGTTATTTTTCATCACTACCTACCCAGAGCCAAGAGTGGATATTTTGGGCACCTGCTGCCTTCCTTGGATGTGGTAGGCCTCATTCTTAACCATCAGGGAAATGCAATTCAAAACAACTCTGAGATACCATCTTACGCCTGTCAGAATGGCTAAAATAAAAAAACACCAATGACAGTTTATGCTGGAGAGGATGTGGAGAAAGGGGAACAACATCCACTGCTGGTGGGAGTGCAAACTCACACAGACACTTTGGAAATCAGTATGGAGATTCCTCAGGAAAATGGGAATCAGTCTACCACAATATCCAGCAATATACCCAAAAGATGCACATTCATACAACAAGGACATCTGTGGAACTATGTTCATAGCAGCATTATTTGTGATAGCCAGATCCTAGAAGTAACCTAGATGCCCCTCAACTGAAGAGTGGATAGAGAAAATGTGGTACATTTACACAATGGAGTACTACACAGTGGGAAAAAATTGGAAACTTGAAATTCATTGGCAAATGGAACATACTAGAAGAAACTATACTGAGTGAGGTAACCCAGTTATAAAAAGACAAACATGGTATGTACCCACTCATATATGGATTTTAGACATGGAACAAAGGATTACCAGCCTACAATCCACATCACCAGAGAGGCTGGGAAACAGTGAGTACACTAAGGGAGACATACATGATACCCTGTAGAAGAGGAAGGGGACAGGATCTCCTGAGTGGATTGGGAGCATGGGGGGAAGAGGAGAGGGAGGTGAGAGAAGGAGAGGGTGGGAAAAGGAGGGGAAAGGAGGAAAATGGGGGGCAGGAAGTTTGAATCAGGGGAAAAATAGAGGAGAGCAGGATGGGAGATGCCATACTATAGGGAGTCATTATAGGTTTCAGGAGAGATCTGGCACTAGTGAGATTTCCAGAGATCTACAAGGATGACACTAGCCGACAATCTAAGCAATAGAGGAGAGGCAACCTTATATGCCATCCTAGAGCCTTCATCCAGTGACTGATGGAAGCAGAGGCAGACACCCAAAAGTAAATACTGAACTGAAATCCTGGAACCCAGTTGCAGAGAGGCAGGAGTGATGGGCAAATGGGTCAAGACGAGGCTGGTGAAGCTCGCAGAAGCAGCTTACCTGAACAAAGGGAGCTCTTAGTCCCCAGACTGATGGTTGAGAGGCCAGCATGGGACTGATCCAGGACCCTGGAATGTGGATGTCAGTAAGGAGGCCTCGGCAATGTATGGGGCATCTGGTAGTCCATCAGCATTTATCCCTGGTGTACGAATGGACTTTGGGAGCTAATTCCACGTCGAGGAATGTGCTCTTGGCCTGGACACATGGGGAAGGGCCTGGGCCCTGCTGGAGATGATATGACAGACTTTGGCGATTCCCCATGGAGTGCCTTACCCTCCCTAGGGTGCAGAGGGAAGATGGACAGGGAAATGGTGAGGGGGGTAGGGAAGGAGAGGAGGCAGAGGGAACTGCGATTAAAACATGAAGCAGCCTTCTTTCAATTTAAATAAAAAACTTTAAAAAAGAAATAAATAATCTGTGGATCATGAGAGACACTTGCATCTCTTTGTGTATCCATATGAGAAAATACATTCGCCATCTTAAGACTACATTTATAGTAGACATTTATAGAAAAAAAGTAGAAAAGCAATGAAGACTCTTTCAAATAACTTTTATGTCTTTTTGAAATTATTTCTTAATTTGATGTTCATAGCTCTCTGATACTGAAGATGAACTATGACCCAAGATCAATAGAACCCCAGTGCTACATGTGCAAGCATTTGGTTACAAAGTGGGTAGTAGATATCTGGTTTTCCATTATCCCTAGAAAGAGAACAATAATATTTCTATGATTAGCCTCTATGAATAGCCCATTCATATTATAGATATTAATATTATAGTTTACCATTTTTTGTTATTTATGAATATTATTGTAAGACCCTGGAATGTCTGTAGGTTTGGTTGGTAATAATTGTAGTTTTGTTTCCACCCACATTTACCAAGTGGATTTAATGGATATTAAATTTTTAACTCATTGTAATAATGCATTTCCTTATTGTTAAATCATTATCAATAGTTGACAGAAATTCATACATGTTTAAATGTCCAAATTAAATTTGAATGATTCAAACATTGTATAAAAGCATGATAGAACCTTAAATAATAATTACCTTAGCATGGAAGAGATGTATTTACAAAGCAAAATACCATATGCTGTGCTCTGGTAGCTTTTCACATGATTCTATTTTTCTTAATTTTTGTTTGCTACATAATTCTAATTTAGGATAAATTAGAAGATAGTTCATTTCCACAAAAAGAAATAGTTAAAGAATGAAGATATATTGAAATTTCCAGGCAATACTCATTTTACCCTACTTTCATCTGCAGAAGAGAATGGTACTAGGTTCTAATTGAAGTATGAACCTTAAACTATTTCAGCTCTGAGGTTTGTGGTGATATTTCCAGAGGGAATTGCACATGCTGGTAATTTCATATCAATGAACCTATCTCCATAATGGAAACTCAGTTTTATGTCACCATTGTAGAGATGACAGGAAAATGGGACAGTTTGCCAGTAATGATTGAAAAATAGATACAGCTTTGTTGAAAAGCCATTCAAGGCATTTCAAATAGTCTACATATGGATAATTTATTCAGGACAGTCCCACAGATGCCAGTCTAATATTGTCAGTTAAGTAGTTTGAATTTCTCCTGAATCATTTCTCCACCCTCTTAAGATCAGTATTAGGCTACAAACCAGTGCAGAATATGGATATCATTTTAATGAGATTTAAATACTTTGTTTCTATGTTATGGTAAAACATCTCATGGCTTAGATTTTTTTCTGAAATGAAAAGTGGAATCCATTTCATGCAAAAATGACAGCATGCTTAATAGTGAAAACAGAACTAAGGATTTGAAATAAATTGTATTTTTTTAAAGTGGGAATGTACAATGGTTGTACTAACAGTATTCCTCATAACCTGTAGGAGGCTGACCTTTGTATCTAACTGTAGGAACTATGGAATTTGATTGTCATACCAATTAGAGTTCAGCCCACTCAAAGTCCTGCAAGGGTTCTTAAATTGCAGTCCATGAAATCACAATGCTTGTGATGGCAGAGTGTTAACTGAGAATATAACCTATATGTTATCATTTTATGCATATTTCTCATTTACTATGCCTAAACTATGCTCCACTCCTATGTGACACAAAGTAAATCAAGTGTAAATGCAGGGCTCACCCCTCAGGTATGGCAAGCCTATACAAGTCTTGAAGAGTTTGCCACATGCAATGTTTGTCAATTATTCAAAAGAGATTTATGTTTAATCACGGTTAAGCCCAACTAAAAGCTGATTTTAAAATTACTACACTCAAAACATGAAGAATTCCAATGGGCAGTAGGGACTCAACATGGATTAAGGATGAAAAGATATAAATGAAAGAAACTCTCATTTACTGAAGTCCTTGTCCCCAGCTCAGGGAACACTGCCACCATCTCTTCTTCAATGGAATTACCATCGAATTTATCCAGTTATTCTACTTGGTGAGGCTCACAGGAATGAATGTAGGGATATTCCTAGAGGAAATACAGTTAAGATTATATCAGTTTAATTGGTTTCCTTGTGCATTTAAAGTGTAATTAGACTTGGTCATAGTTATAGGATGGGTTTTTATCTTCTGCTTAAACATAGGGGGGAAAAATCTACCAGCTTCACTTTAAAGAAAAATTATTAGAATTACTTGCTTCTAAGCAGGGTAATGGTGCTGTATGCCCTTAATCCCAGCACTTGGGAGGCTGGGGCAGGTTGATCTCTGAGTTTAAAGCCTGCCTGGTCTAAAGAGTGAATTCTGGGACAGCTAGGGCTGTTATACAGATAAACTCTGTCTTGAAAAACAAGACAAACAAAGAAAATAATAGAATTACCTGCTTCATTGAGGGCAAATGAAATATATCCCAGGTAATTGTGTTTTATTTTTTTATATTAAAAAATGAAAATCATAGTAAGAAATCATTCTTCTTGTTTTCATTAAGTCATCAATTATCCAAATCCATCAATTATCTATCTATCTATCTATCTATCTTTCCTCTATCATCTATCTATCAGTCTATCATCTTCAACTATTAAGTATCTGAAACATTATACAATCTTTGGTACATTCAGAAGTCTTTTAGATGGATTTCCTGATCATCAGATCATGAATTGTGTTTAACATAGAAGTGAGTAGGTACATGAAAAATAATCTCATCTTAAACATAAGCATTGATGTGGTGATATTTTATCTAATAAAGTTTGCCTGAAGATCAGAGTGTAGATTTAAGCCACTAGGTATCTACACCCACATTAAGTCACTAGTTAGCCATACAGGACAGGTAATGGTGTACACATCTTTAATTCCAGAACTTTGGAGATACAGGCAGATTCATCTCTGTGAGTTTAAGGACAACCTGGGCTAATGAGAGTGAAGCAGTCTGAAGAAGAAAGAGAGTTCACACCTTTGATGCAAGCATTTGAGATGAAATGCCTTTAATCCCAGCACTAGAGAGGAATATAAGGCAAGATCTAAGGATTGTGCCCCTTTGGTCTGAGCCTTGGTAGCAGTAAGAACTCTCTAGTGGCTTGGCTGCTTAGATTCTCTGATCTTCAGTTGGATCACAATATTTGTCTCTGGGTTTTCATTATTTGTGCAACATATTTGTACCCAATGTTAGGCTTGAACCGAAGACCCAGGCATTAAGAGTCCCATGAGATCTCAAAGTTCTTGCGATACAGGTCTTTCACTTGTTTGGTTAGCATTACCCCAAGGTATTTTATGTTGTTTGTGGCAATTGTAAAGGGTGATGTTTCTCTGATTTCTTTCTCGGCCCTTTTATCATCTGTATATAGAAGGGCTACTGATTTTCTTCAGTTGATCTTGTATCCTGCCACATTGCTTAAGGTGTTTATCAGCTGTAAGAGTTCCCTGGTAGAGTTTTTTTGGGTCACTTACGTAAACTATCATATCATCTACAAATAGTGAAAGTTTTACCTATTCCTTTCCAATTTTAAATCCCCTTGATCTCCTTTGGTTGTCTTATTGCTCTAGCTATAACTTTGAATACAATATTGAAGAGGTATGGAGAGAGGGGACAATTGTGGCTTGTTCCTGATTTTAGAGGAATTGCCTTGAGTTTCTCTGCATTCAGTTTGATATTGGCTATTGGTTTGGTGTATATAGCCTTTATGATGTTTAGATATGTTCCTGTTATCCCAGATCTCTTCAAGACCTTTATCATGAAGGGGTGCTGAATTTTGTCAAAGGTTTTTTCAGCAACTAGTGAGATGCTCATGTGATTTTTGTTTTTCAGCTTGTTTATATGGTGGATTAAATTTTATGGAGTTTCCAATGTTGAACCATCCCTGCATACCTGGAATGAAGCCTACTTGATCATGGTGAATGATTTTTCTGATGTGTTCTTGGATCCGATTTGCCAGTATTTTATTGAGTATTTTTGCATCAATGTTCATGAGAAATTATAGAAGACACTGGAAAATAGAAAGATTCCCCCATCTCTTGGATAGGTAAGATCAATGTAGTAAAAATGGAAATCCTGCCAAAAGCAATCCACAGACTCAATTCAATCCCCATCAAAATCCCAGCACAATTCTTCACAGACCTTGAAAGAACAATTCTCAACTTTATGTGGAAAAAAAACCCAGGATAGCCAAAACAAACCTGCTCAACAAAGCAACCTCTGGAGGCATCATCATCCCTGACTTCAAGCTCTATTACAGAGTTATAGTACTGAAAACAGCTTGGTATTGGCACAAAAATAGACAGGTAGACCAATAGAATTGAATTGAAAACCCTGAGATTAATCCTCAAACCTATGAACACCTGGATTTCAACAAAGAAGCTAAAATTATACAATGGAAAAAAAGATAGCATCTTCACCAGTTGGTGCTGGCATAAGTGGATATTGGCATGTAGAAGACTGCAGAAAGATCCTTGTTTATCGCCATGCACAAAACTTAAGTCTAAATGGATCAAAGACCTCAACATAAATCCAGCCACACTGAATCTGTTAGAGGAGAAAATGGGAGGTACCCTTAAATGAATTGGTACAGAATACTGTTTCCTGAACATAACACCAGTACCACACACACTGAGAACGACAATTAATAAATGAGACCTCCAGAAACTGAGAAGCTTCTGTAAGGCACAGGACACAATGAGCAAGACAAAAAGTCATTCCACAGATTGGGAAAAGATATTCACTAACCACATATCTGACAGAAGGCTGATCTCCAAAATTTACAAAGAACTCAAGAAGGAAGTCTCCAAAACACCAAAGGGTCCAATTATTAAGTAGGGGACTGAACTAAATTGATAATTCTCAATAGAGGAGTGTAAAATGGCTGAGAGACACTTAATAAAGTGCTCAACATCCTTAGCTATTAGGAAAATGCAAATCAAACAACTCTGAGATATCATCTTACTCGTGTCAGAATGGCTAATATAAAAACACCAATGACAGTTTATGCTGGACAGGATGTGGAGAAAGGGGAACATTCATCCATTGCTGGTGGGAGTGCAAACTTGTACAGCCACTTTGGAAATCAGTATGGAGATTCCTCAGGAAAATGGGACTCAGTATACCACAAGACCCAGCCATTCCACTCTTGGGCATATACCCAAAAAGATGTCCATTCACACAACAAGGATGTCTGTTCCACTGTGTTCATAGCAGCATTATATATAATAGCTAGATCCTAGAAGTAATCTAGATGCGCCACAACTGAAGTGTGGATAGAGAAAATGTGGTACATTTACACAATGGAGTACTATTCAGTGAAAAAAAGCCAATGAAACCTTGAAATTTGCAGGTAAATGGATGACACTAGAAGAAACCATCCTGGGTGAGGTAACACAGTCACTAAAAGAGAAATATGGTATGTACTCACTCATTTATGGGATTTAGACATTAATCAGGGGAGTATCAGCCTACAATCCCAGTGCCAGTGAGTTTGGGAAAAAGGGAGGTTCCCAAGAGATATGCATGATACCCCAGAGAATGAGCCAAGATCTCCTGAGCAGATTGGGAACATCGGGGGAGGGGAGAGGGAACCAGGAAAAAGAGAGGGGGATTAGAGGAAGGGAGAAGAAGGCATGGGGGAGCAGGAAGGTTGAGTCAAGGTAAGAATAGAGAAGAACAAAATTAAAGATACCATAATGAAGTCATTATAGGTTTGAGGAGAGAGCTGCCACTAGTGAGATCTCAAGTTATCTTCAAGGATAACACCAACTGGCAAATTAAGCAATAGTGGAGAGACTATATTAATTGCCCCTCCTTGATGATAAGGTTGGTGACTACCTTATATCCCATCCTAGAACCTTCATCTATTGACTGATAGAAGCAGAGACAGATACCCACAGCTAAACACTGAACTGAACTCCTGGAACCCAGTGACAGAGAGGAAGGAGTGATGAGCAAAGGGGTCAAGACCATGCTTGTTAAACCCACAAAGAAAGCTGACCGGACAAGGTGGAGCTCTTGAACCCCAGACTGATGGCTGAGAGGCCAACAGGGGACTGATCCAGACTCTTGAATGTAGTGTCATTGGGGAGGCCTCAGAAATCTATGGGGCCTTGGGTAGTAGATCAGTGTTTACCATGGATTATGAATGAACTTTGGGAGCCCATTCCACATAGAGGGATGCTGTCTTAGCCTAGACACATGGGGAAGGCCTAGGTCTTGCCCTGGATGAAATGCCAGAATCTGGAGATCCCCTCAAGGAGGGCCCCACCCTCCCTGGGGAATGATATGGGGATTGGGTGGTGGGCTAGAAGGGTGCTGGTGGAGGGACAAGCGAGGAGGGGTGGGAGAGGGAACTGGGATTGACATGTGGAGCATTCTTGCTTCTAATTTAAATAAAAACATATATTGAGAGAAAAAAAGAAATACATAGGAAAGAAATGTTAAATGTAATTAGAAGAAATTGCAAAATATGTCTAGAAAGACCCCCCCCCAGCACAATGAAAACACATTTGGAAGGCAACATCCTACATGTATCAAATAACCAGCCACCATTGCTTAGCCTGCATTATGTTCAGTGTTCTGATGAACTATTAGTATACAAGGAACAAATCAGAATTACTCTAAATCTTCCCCTTTTGTTTAAAACTGGTCATTGTCAGGCATTACCAGGAAATGATGAGTAAAAGAATTTCAGCTCTTCAAATCTCTTATGGCTAGCCTCTACCAATGGTTAAGAGAGAAAATTTTTATCTTTTTAGAGGAAGTGTCCTAATACTGCTCCATATAGGTTGTATCCTCAATTTGGTGCTTGTTACCTGAGTCTTCTGAATTAATTCCACTTAATTCAACAAAGTCTTTCATTAGCATCTGTGGCTTTCATCTTCAGCTTACCCGGCTGAGTTTTAATTTCTGGTGAATGTTCCTTGATATATTTAAAATAATACTTAAAATATATTTCCTCAGGAATTTTACAATGTTTCCCAAGTAGTGAGTAAAACTTTTGGACCATTGTAACTTCATTTCATTAATTATGGAAAACTTAAAAAAATAGTAGACAAAATCTTTGCTTTAGAGAGGTTATTAACTGTTGTAGGGGTGACTTAGACACATGCAGATTGAAAGAAGGAAGAGAGTGTAGGAAGCAAGTTCAATTGTCTCAGCAGTATCTGTTGAGAACAGTATGTGGGTTGGCTGTTATGAGGAAGAGGAAACACACAGTGTTGGGAGTACAAACCTACAGCCACCATGGAAACCAATGTGGCAGTCCTTTGCGGAGCCACATTAGTAGATCTACATCATGATCTAGCTATCCCACTCCTGTAAGGGCATTTCATCAATTACAAAGACACTTGCTCAACCTTGTTCATTGCAGCTCTACTCATAATAGCATGAAATTACAAACATACTAGATGTTCTGCATTGGATGAATGGATAAAGAGAGAAAATGTGGCACGTTTACACAATTATTCAGCCATTTAGAAAAGTAAATAAACAAAAGGAACCATAAAATTCACAGGTGAATAGATTGGAGCTAGAAAAAAGTCACCCATAATATTTATATGCCAAGGAACTGTGAGGCAAAATAACAAAAATAAAATAAAATAAAACAATGTCCTGATGAAACAATTATAGTTCAAGGAATCCTGCATAAGTAGAGGCAGAAACAATGTAGCAGACAGAGGAAAGCAAAGGAAACAAGGCCTTTTAAATGCAGCAGGACCAATGTATATATGAATGCACAGAAACTGTTGCAGTATTCACAGAACAAGGGAGGTTCATGGATTTGGAGATAAAAAGGAGAACAACATATTCATTATTATATCAATAAAGAAACCTAAGAAAAAATAAAAACAAGAAGTGTGATTGTTTTATCCATATATAAATATATTGTCCATATGTACATGTACAATTATATAAAGCAAACGTATAATGCATCCAGAGGTATACATATCTGAAAGTATACTTACATACAGACATTGTGAATCATCTTTTAGTAAAGTCAAATAAGATACTACATCTCAAATTGACTCTTTAAAACATCTTCTTGTCTGAGTTTTAAGACATTTCATTTTTCTCTAACTTTTACCTATATCTCTGTATGTACATGTATGGGCAAATATGTAAAGATATATGTACAGGGACACACATGTACATCTATGCAGGTTTACAGTTATAGAATAGCCATCCATTTGGGTTTGAAGTATTTTCTCTAAGTGTGTCATTTGCATCTGTTTTTCTTGTCTTTTCCTCCTTCCCTCTCCTTCTCTCTCTGTCTGTATGATACATGTATCTGTGTGTGTGTGAACATGTGTGTGCTGTACACATGTATATATTTATATGTCCTTGGGAGTAAAGGAGCTGGATTTCAATGTCAGCTGCCTTGTTCTATCATTCTCCATTCTCCACCTTGTGGTCCTGAAACTAGGTATTTCACCAATGATGGATCTAGGTGTTTTATCTAGACTAGTTGGGAAGCAAGATCCAGGGTTCCTGTTTCCAGCTATCCGTGTTAGGGTTACAGCTTTTACAGTGGTGTTGGGGATCTGAACTCAGATCCTCACACTCATTAGCACTTTACCCTCTGTGCCAACTCTCCTGAACATAACCTTGTTTTGTAAGCCATGTTCTCCCACTGGCTAGAAACTCATCGTGTGTGCTATCGTGGCTGGCCTATGAGCCATATGCTTAACCTATTTTTTTCTCCAGCATTAGGATTACAGGTTTGCATCACGATACCTGGATTTGAAAACTGGTTTTCTTGGAAGGCATCCATACTCTTACCACAGACACTTCACCTACTGAGCTGTCTGCCTATTTAATTCTCCATTTTTTTCACTTCCTGAGTTACTAATTATAAGGTAGTCAGCTAATATGGATATTTTGATATTAATTACTTTCTACAAGATTAAGGCTATTTGTTAATCCTATCTGTTATAAATCCCAAATATGCACTGTACTTAAGGAATTCTACTCTGGATGAGAAAGTGAAGAAACATACAATTTGATGGCATAAAACGCACTGCAAGATTAGAGGAAGCAATAGAGGAATGTTCCCATATATGTACCTAGGGAGAAACCCTCTTCTATTACTACATTAAGATGTCTCCCTGACTCTTGCCTGAGTAGCTTGTTGTTTCCCAAAAGCAAAACAAAAATCAGATAAACTAAGGCAATCTTCTGTCTTCCACATGCAAGGGAAACAGTTGTTCTCTGTT
The DNA here is from genome assembly GCF_017639785.1 of Mesocricetus auratus. Classification (NCBI taxonomy): domain Eukaryota; kingdom Metazoa; phylum Chordata; class Mammalia; order Rodentia; family Cricetidae; genus Mesocricetus; species Mesocricetus auratus. Next base: position 93,639,255 of record NW_024429266.1, read on the forward strand.
TTTACAACTGGTATATCCAGTAGTTCTCTCTGCTATGTCAACATTTATACTAACACATATATAGAAAATAAAATGTAATAAAGTAAGCACGACATACAGAAAACAGATCCTATTTGTACATTAGTAACTTATGTGCACGTGAACTCCACGGTCAGATTTATGTATTGGTAGGAAAATAACTCCCCAAAAGTGGCACTGGTTCTGCCAATGTGACAACTGTTAGGTGACTATGAAACATTTTCTGAACAAGAACCATAGCTGTAATGAATCTTTGACCCAAGGAAGCTGTATGAAGGATGAAGCATGAAGTACACAGTACCAAACATATCCTATGTCAGTTGGAATCATGGCAGAATGTGCATTTTCACATGTCTCTGGTTAGCTAGAGGGTTGGGTGAACTTGGGACCACTTGACATTTATATACTTAGTGTTAATATTTAACATTACTTAACGGAGAATAATTTCTGCATTTATTTAATATAAATGGCAACATCCATCCTACAGCAGCCTATCATGTTTTCCAAACTATGTAGCACATGAAAAAGGGGGTGGCTTGTTATATGCTGTAATCTGGCATGTATTATTCTTACTTTCCAGCTTTGTCCAAACTCATTAATCAGTAAGTATCATATCTGAATTTATCTCTTTATTGAAACAAGGAATTGATGTAAGCCAGATAAATGGCATGTTGTTAAAACATGGCTGACAAATTACTGACACTTAGAGCAAACGGAACTCTTTTCCTCCTACCTGTAGAAGCCTTTAGGTTTTGATATTTACCTTTCTTTCTAAATCCATCCAAGCACTGCCCCAAATGGATGAACTTCTTTTTATCCTCATGGTGGTACACAAGCACATTTTTTCAATAGGCAATACTCACATTTAAATCCTTTCTTTGGCTGGATCCTTTAAAAAAATGGTCTTCCAGCTAAGACTCCTAGAAATAGTGGATAGGTAGCCTGAACTGCCCATCTCCTATAACCAGATTGGTAACTACCCCAATTATCATCAGAGATTCTTCATCTAGTGACTTATGGAAGCAAATGCAGAGTTCCACAGCCAAGCACTAAGACAAGCTAAGGGAATCCCTTTGATGAGAGGGAAGAACGATCATGGGAGCTGTAGGGGTGGACAAGGCCATCCCAAGGGAACACACAGAAACAATAAACCTGGCCCCTTGGATCTCACAGAGTCTGAACAGCCATGAAGTCTGCATGGGCCTGACCTAGGCCCTCTACATATCCTAATGTGACAGCTGTGTAGCCTGATCTGATTTGGGACTCCTAGTGGTGAAAGCAGGGCCTCTCCCTAAGGCTTTAAGTAGCTTTCAGAACCTGTTCCTCATACTGGGTTGTCTGGCCCATCCACAATACAAGAAGAGGAGCTTAGTGCTACCTCAACTTGATAAGCCATACTTTGTTTACAGCCCTAGGAGCCCTGCCCCTTTTTGAACAGAAACAGAGGAGTGGAGGTAGAGTCAGGGGATAGAACAGAAGGAGAAGGGTGAGGGAAACCTGCTGTTCAGATATAAAATAAATGAATAAACTTAATTAATAATGAAAAATTTGATCTTTACTAAAGCTTACTGTATTTCAGGAAGTCTTCTCTGACTGTGCACATGAATGCCTTCTCAATTTCTTCTGTCCCATCATTTGTTTATGACATCTATGATACTGGTCATTTACTTTTTTACTGATTCATAGTCTGCCCTAATGGGGGATGTCCATCTGCATATATATATAAATATATATATATAATTTTATTTCTCTTATTGGATGATAAGTAAAACACTGATTGGCCAGTAGCAAGTAGAAAGGCAGGATGTATAGGTGGGTACCAGATAAGAAGAATTCTAGGGAAAGGATGCAGAGCATGAGCCACCAGGGAGACGCCATGTAGACACAGATGGAATAACAGGTCCAGATATTCTCTGGTAAGCCAAGAGTACATGGAGATACATAGTTTAATAGAAATGGGTTAAAAATAAAGAGAAAGCTATCCAATAAGAAGCTTAAGCCTTCTGTCAGACAGTTTATAATTAATATAAAAACTTCAGTGTGTTTATTTGTGGCTGAAAGTGACAGGACCAGGCTGGACAGAAACTCCAACTGCAAATGGCAGCTTCCAATGTGGGACAAAAATTTCTGTGTAAAACCTGACAAAAGCTTAAAAGGAGATTCTAAAAAAAAGAACAAAGTCAAGCACAGCTTCTTAGTAGCAGCATTTTCTCGTGTGAGTTCTGTTTGCTAGAGGCAAGCAGAGGCTTAGCTCCTTTAAGAAAGGCTTCCCAGCTCAGCATTGGCAAAAAGCAAGCAGGGTTGTTTTAAGAGGCCCTGCTACCAAACAATTACATGGTGTTTACAAGCAGCAACTGGCATGTTTCTTGGTGGTGACATAAACCTCGAAACTCCGCCATGAAGCCTAGACTCTCAAAAGCCAAGGAATAGAACAGAGTCAAATGATGCTTCAATCTTAGCCAAGCAGATTAAAGACTGGTGTGCTCAGGAAAAGATAGATATATACAGTAAAGACAGACTCAGAAAAAATAAAAACTCTAAATTATTTCAAGTGTGTTTAAAAATATACTACATATGCTTGGGAGAGAAAAGAAAAAGGATATAGTAGTTGAAAAAGAAATATAATCTTAGCCCTTGGGAGGCAGAGGCAGGCAGATCTCTGTGACTTCAAAGACAGGATGATTTACAGAGTGAATTCCAAGACATCCAAAGATACACAGAGAAACCCTGTCTCAAAAACCAAAAGATAGAAGTTAAAGAAATACAGTAATAATAATAAAAAGCCATGCAAAGATGGAAAGTACACAGAGAGTCTGGATGCTGTATGCTGTTGTGTTGTCTTTAAATTGTTTGATTGCTGAGAAAGGAACAACAGCTGTTAAAAGACATTTGATTATAAATGCTGCTGGCTTAATCCAACTTATATATTTTAAAAATGCATTAACTTCAAAATTTAAGTCTAAGGACAGGTCACTTAGGAAAAGTTCTGCTTTTGTTTCCACAGAAGATGAAGAGCTGTGGATTCCTTCCAGACTAATACGGTTTGATCAAGCAAGACCGCCTGAAACAATGGCCCAGGTGATTCAACATCCAAAACAGCTGAGAAGATGCAGCCTCAGACTACAACAGCCAGGATGCGGCCAGGTTTCTGGGTTTTCTCAGGATGCCCTTGGGATTGACAGTGCCCTCAAACAGCAGGAAGCAGTTTGGAGAAAACTGGAGCTAAATGGCTGTTGGACCTGGTGGAACAGAAACTCTATTTACACTGTCCCAACGTTCATAAGGGATTTGATGCTAATAATATTTTAGATGGCAAAAGCAAAAGAGAGAAAGAGAGAGAGAGAGAGAAGAAGAAGAAGAAGAAGAAGAAGAAGAAGAAGAAGAAGAAGAAGAAGAAGAAGAAGAAGCAGAAGAAGAAGAAGAAGAAGAAGAAGAAGAAGAAGAAGGGAAGGTTTAGGGTTATCGCAGCATTTACCAAAACTTGTACAGGACAACATGCAGAACACTGTTCACTTTTTATTGAATAAAAATAGGATTCAACACACCAATAGAATACTTTTCTCTAGAAAGAAAATCATCTGCAAAGTTTTCCTCTATGAGGGAGGTGAGAAGGATATTTGGTACAGATAAGAAGGGACACAGAGGCAGTGGGAGCTGAAGGTGAGAACGAATGAGGTAAACGAAGGCAGTGACTGGAAATATCAGCCTTAGATGCTAAAATGACAGCATAGAGTGCTTCAGGTGTTGTTAAGGACCAGATCACTGTACATCTCTCTTTTTCACCCGGAGGCTCTTGCCAAAACTCAGGCGCCTTCCCGCAGATGGCCTGGCATCATAGAGATAACCCATTGCTTAACAATGCTTCCTTAATGCCTGCACTTCCTGGTGAGATCTCCTGGTCATCTCTTATCAAATGCTTCATGCTTCTGACATCCCCTGTCCCATTCAGCACCTCCATTCAGCACCTCCTGTCTAACAATCTCTGCCCCATCCAATGCCACATTCCCCTATATAAGCCTGTACAAATTCCCAATAAACAGAGCTTGATCCGATTGATTGTCTTGCTCTCATTCTCTGCATCCCTTGTCCCTCATTTGTCTCTCCCCCAGGATAACCCACCTTGTCTTAGGCCTGCAGGTTGGGGCAAGGTGTAAGGTGTTCAGTTTACAAGAAGCAAGGAAAAGCAGGGTCTCAAACAACACCATTTGTGCTGCCACCTGTAGGTCTGAGGACACAGGTTTAATTCTGCTAAAACAGCTGAGCATGTTGTGAACCAGCCACTCGTGGGAATATCTGAATGTGTTTATATGAAATAAGTACATAAGAAAGTGAGTTTTAGATTCCTCTCTTTTTTTCTCCTTTGAAATTCTGGACATAAACAAATTAGTCTGGCACTTTTGATTCCTACAAAAAAACCCTTTTAAACAAGTGATAATTTTAACCTAATCATTGGCCCTACGTATTTTCACTTTTTATCTCATTAATGATTGCCAATTAGTTAATCCTCACCTTCATTGAGAAGAACACTTTCCTATATATAGTATGTGCTAAGATGATGGTGAGGTTTCTGTTGGCGGAGGCTGTAGCTCAGTCGTTATATCACGTTCCTAGCATGTGCAAGGCTCTGGGTTCAATATACAAGCAACGACAGCAGCGACAAATCCCTGTCTAGTCTTGTAAAGCCATCCTCTCTGAACTGAAACATGCCATTCTGGAGGGTTGCTTCTTAGGGCTCAGAGCATGCTAAATTGAAGCATTCCCTACATTAAGAAGAGAGGAGGCTCATAAAAGTTAGAGAAAAAAACATTGCAGGTCTCAGGAAGGTTGCAAAACTAACAACCTACAAAGGGACCTGCCCCAAGTTTATAGAGGAAATAATTTCCAGACAGAATGATGAAGCTGCCTGGCTCACAGACCAATATAGCTTAGAGAGCTCCCAGATTGCAATTTTTGTGTGGCATCACATGTGTTGTATACTGCCCAGAGACAAAACTTCCTTTGAATTATCCTACTCCTATGAGTAAACCCCCACTCAGTCTCTTGTAAAACCATCCCTCCAAAACTCATTGTTCTTTTTGTTGGTTCCAGGTAAGGAGAAAAATAGATCATTGTTTAGTTTCTTAGGAAAAGACTCAAGCAAGTATATAACTTTGTGCTTATTTTTTCTTCATTCCTTATATTAATAATGAAATCTAACCTACACTTTTCAGTCTTACAGTCATCTGGAAATCCCAACCAGACATAGGGCCATGCTTTATGATTTAAAAATATAAAGGTTCATTTTTAACATGAAGAGGCTGATGAATAAGACAGAGAATAATAAATCCTGGCTGAGGTCACATCAGCAATTGCAACAAATCAACAAAGGAATTACAGAGAATGAACTTAGTTCCTTCCTAACAGCATTTGGCTTGTTTCCATATTGCCCTTTTCTTCTGTTATTATGCAGTTAATACAATCTAATTCAGTAATGTCTTCTGAATGATTAAGCCATTTATGATTGAACCTGATGAAGGAAATGAAAAAAGCCTCTTAAACATCTAAATAGAATAATTTCTATTAACTGTGCTAAATCTCCATCATGATGCTATTGAAGCCCATATTGGACTAAGGGCCAAATATTTCTAGAATTGAGACATATTCATCAATATTTGTAATGAAACTCAGAAAGGAAATTAGAATTATTGGCATTAGACCTATTTTTAGGGTGTGCAGCATTTTCTCTCTGAATAATGTTCCCTGCGTATGGATGAATGCAAAGATCAGGCTAGGCAAAGTACTGTTGCTAGTGAATAGCCTTTCACATAGTAGAATGAGAAAGCAGTCTTGGTAGATCTGATATTATATCTCTCTCAGAATAAATTCACATTATGAAAATCATAGGATAGTACATGTTTTTGTAGAAGATTAGTTTAAGATTATTCATTGTTATGTTTTGTTGTGCTCAGAGTTGAACCCAGAGCCCTTCTCATATAAGGTGTAATACTCAGCTACATATAAAGGCTTAACTATTCTTTAAAGTATGCTTTAATCATTTGAAATATTGATTAACACAATCTCTCATACATAGTATTTACCAAGCATTGATCTACTAAAAAAATGCATTGACTATCATAGGATACTAATATAACTACTCACACAAGCTTTCACAGTCAGGCTTATACTCTTAGTTTTTGCATGGTAAAGACTAACTTTATGTAGTTTCTTGGTGTAAGTATAGATGTAACATGTGTCTGTGCTCCAGTTTGAACATGTGGTATATTTCTCTAGTCTTCAGTTGCAGGAAAAGATAGAGCAGGAGAAAATCTGTCATTCCACACTTTCGCAGGATGATGGTTGGTTGTCAACTAAGAAGGCTATGTTGTGTTGGTTTTAGTAATTTTAAACAATGTTTCAGGTTTTTAATTTTCATGTTTCTTATCTAAATATATCTATGTAAATTGTGTTTTATTTTAGTTGGGTTATTTTAAAAAAGAAGGTATCTTATAGAGACAGGTAAAATAATTTCTCCTTAAGGACTTTAAAATAAAAATAGACAAGAACAATATGAATTCACAAGAAATGATACTACCTAACAAGGCCTATTCCTCAGTTAGGCGTGGTAGAAAAGGAGCTATAGAAAATGAGATAATGCAGCATGTCCCATGCTTCCATTTAGCCACTCAAAGCTAGAATTTGTGCTCTCTGAGTAGCATGAATATCAGTTATTAGACACAGGCAGACAGAGATCATGCCTCAAGTTCTATAATGATACTCCATGTAGTACAATGTCTTCCTTGAAACATCCCTAGGACCAGCCTGATGGTCCAAGTAGAGAGTGTATCCTTGACTTAAGCAGAGGCTCGCACAGCCTGAGAATGTCTTCAACAGTCTCCATGTGTAATGTTGGACAGATAGTCTTTCAAGCTGTGGACCTCAATGGTAGTTTGATTGATGCCCCTGTTGTCAACAGTGCAGGTAATACAGGGTCACCATTATGATTCTGATAAGGTTAATTAGATGTCTCAACTTGTCTAAGTAGAAAGGAACTGAGAAAAATATATTTTCCAAGGTCTGCATATCTCAGATACAATCCTGATTATTTGGTCATTAATGAATACCTGTTTTGATGATATACATTATGTACTCTTGCATATGTTTTATTATACATATTTCAAAAGATCTAAGATACTTAGCAAGATACAATTTCATTTTGAAGCAAGAAAAGTGATTACCAAATTAACTCTATTGTTTTCTTTCATCCAGGTTAAAGCAAACTGATGGTCCTATGCTAAATATTATTATTTTCTTTGAAACAAACAATAAGTATGCTATTCTAACACTACTCATGGACATTGCTGTATCACACACAAGATCAAGTGTATCAAAGAAAAGATACTGAAATGTGTTTAATTGATACAGTGTGATTCTGGCAAGCAATTGCTATAAAAATTCCATTAAAATTCACTGAATTAGAGAGACAACAATAATTTATTTTGCTTACAAATATTTAATTGGGGTAAAGCACATCCAAGGAATGTGTCTCATCATACCATAGCACACAGCAAGGGCCAAGCTAGAGTTGTGGGTTGGCTTTTGGCTTTGTCAAGACTGTCAGCAGCCATCAAATGCTCTTTGTGGATCTTTGCTAATTGTGCTGATCATAACATAGCAATTAGAATGTGGAAAGGTGTGTTTTCAAAGAGATAGGTAGGGATTATTAGCATCTTTAAGGCCAAGCGAAAAAATTGGTTCAGCGTTGTTGTGAGGTATTTCATTGGCCAAAACAATCAGATACCACCTTTATTTAAAGGTAGAAGATGATAATCATGGTTTTCAGTGGTTGCAATGTCAAAATCCTATGTTCAGAGACCATAGGCAGACAAATGTCTACCTGCAAAAATAACTAGAAAAAGTATAATTATAATTATAAAAAATATAATTAGAATCACTGATGAATTCCAACAGAATCCTTCAAACACCATAGAAAAATATCCCACACTAGGCAATATAGTATAAGGAAAGGAAATCTGAAAGGTTATACGAACATTATCTAGAAATTTGCCCTGCCTCCATGGAGACAAGAAGCAGACAAAGTTGTCAGTTTCATTTGTAGGGATATTTTGAAGTTTTAATTTCCTGTCTGTTCAACCTAATTTTAGATAGTGTTTTTACTAGTTGCATGTATGATTTCATTAACTTGTGGGGACATCTTAAACACATAGGAAGAAACCCAGCTAGTGATATAGACCTTTCATGTATTTGAACAGGTGTTCACATAGCAAAATCAATCCTTTAGCTAGGACTCTGCTACATGTGGTTTATTTTTCTCATTTTCATATTTCAGCTGTGATATTTTTACTACTTGCTACATTTCCCTTTATATCATGTCTTAAGGGTATTGATTAAAATGTCCATTGACAAAGACAAGTGTAAAACAAATGAAAAGATTAATGTGAGATACGTGGTAGAAACAATTATTCCTTAAAATTTAAGTGAAAGCAATTACTGAAGAATCATTTTCCATGGGAATTTTCTCATTTTTCAGAAGGACAAATCTCATAAAGAGGTTGAGGTCAAATGGCAAGGGTTGAAAACTGTGACGGTCTTTAGCAGTACGATGTGTTGTTTAACATTGAAATGTTGTTAGAGTAATAATTTTTGATTTGAAAGTTCTGCCTAAAGACTTTTGAAACACATTCTTTTATATGCAGTATGTTCCTACCCATCATTAATTTTTTTGTAAAGTGATACAAATGAGTTTTACTATAGGCAAGGTGGACTTGATTACAATTTCTTCTGTCCCAAAAGCAGATTTTTTGTGGAATAGTAATTTTGTACACTGTGAAGATTTGTCACTCGCACTGGCTTTATTAAAAGCTGAAGGGTCGGCCGGGCGGTGGTGGCGCACGCCTTTAATTCCAGCACTTGGGAGGCAGAGGCAGGCGGATCTCTGTGAGTTCGAGGCCGGGCTGGACCGATAGCCTCCAAAACAATACAGAGAAACCCTGTCTCATAAAAACAAACAAAAAAAAAAAAAGCTGAAGGGTCAATAGTTAGGCAGAATTTTCAGAGTAGGGAGGATGCTGGGAAGAACGGTGGTGACACACAAGGTGTTGCCAACTGGACACAGAACAAACAGCACAGTCATTACAAAGTAAAGATAACATGAGCCACATGGCAGCATGTAAACTAATACAAATGGGTTGATTAAGGATATAAGATCTAGTGAGAAAGAAGCCTAAGCCATTGGCCAAGTTTTCAAAATCAATAAGTCTCTGCATCATTACTGAGGAGCTGGTGGTCCCAGATGAAAAGATCTGACTATGAATTTGTGAGCAAATAAAAATCCTGCATGAGCATAAGAAGGCTTTAAATATTGAAAAAGAGTTTTTGGTGGATCCTGAAAGTTGAGTTAGTAAAGCTGAATACTAATATTAACTCTGATGTGTCATGGTGGTCTATTCAGTCAATCAACTATCGTTATTGATTTAGAGTTTTAAAATAGATCCAAATACATGAAGACGGCTGTAGTAAGGAAATCAGTGAGCAGAACTAGGTGTATTTCAATATGCCAGTTAAGAATACTACACAATGTAATGCTGTATAACTACATGTCCCAAACTTGACATTGTATTTGTAACAATTATCTTGTCTGTAACTCACCTTGATTTTATTACTTAGTTTCTGTGATAAATTCACTTTCCGAGTTGCATACAGTAAGATGCTCAAAGGGTCAATTCAAAGTGCTTTATGGTTAAAACTGGACCCATTGTGAGAGTAATATGCAAGAGATGTTCTCAAGGAAGATGTATTATAAGAAAATTCTCATTTTGTACTGTGCACAGAATTTTCCAATCAGCATCTTCTATGTAATGTCTCTTGCTTCGCTTTCGCTTGCCATTAAGTCAGCAGCTAGGACTCTGTAAGTGAAAGGGACAAAGCCAAAGCATATAGGGGGGAAAATTCCCACCCCTCATACTTGGCATACTTCAGGTTAGTCCTACAACAAGTTTGATAAATACACCAGTGTTAGTATTTGTGCCCTGGAGTCTATGAATTTTACCTAAACTAGAATGAAAAGGAAGACCAAGCTGGGAGTAAAAGAGCCTAACTGGATTCCATGAAAGACTCAAGAGAACAACTTCTGACTTTGGTGGGAAGTGAGAAATCAAGAGAGACCAGGATCTAGACAAGAGATTCGTTTATTTTAAAGCTCAATGAAATGACAAGACTTCAGCCTTTCTTTGCAGGCAACAGCAAATAAAATTTCTCAAAAACCTGCAGTCCTAGAAAAAAGGGAATGAGCCCTCCTGTGGTATATGTGAATATGATGATTTCAGTTATTAAAGGGAGGAGGAGAAATAGTGATGTTTAGTTAGCAATTTTGTATCTTGTCTTTGATGGAGACAGTGAAGACTTCATTTGGACCTCATGAGTTTAGAGTGGCTGTTCTTCCTTTCTGACTTTCCAGATTTACAATCATGATTCCCTTCCTATTAAAGGAATTTTAGGAAGATGCAGAGTTGTTGATTATGAAAATACCAAGCTGAGAACTAATTGAAACAAATTTTGTACATGGAAATAAACATAGTTGGGGTTCATTGGAAAACGGGAGGTGCTTTGATATGTTGCCAAGTATGTGGTCGATATTTGAGAAGGTTCCATGTGATGGTGAGAAGAAGGTATATTCTTTTTTATGTGCATGGAATGTTCCATAGATGTCTGTTAATCCCAATTAGGTCATTACTTCTGTTAGACCATTTGCTTCTTTGTTGTGTTTCTGTCTGGTATTCCTGTCTAGTGGTGAGAGTGGGGTGTTGAAATCTCTTTATATGTGATATAATTTAGTATTGTTTCTTTTACGAATGTGGATGCCTTAGTATTTGGGGCATAGATGTTCAGAATTGAAACTTCAACTTGGTTGATTTCACCTGTGATGAGTATGTAATGACCTCCTTCATGTCTTTTGACTGATTTTTTTAAAAGTCTAATTTGTTAGATATTAGGATTGCTACCTCCACTTGTTTCTTGGGTCCATTTGATTGGAAAAATCTTTTCCCAACCTTTAACTCTCAGGTAATGTCTGTCTTTGAGGATGAGGTGTGTTTCTTGTATGCAGCAGAAGGATGGATTCTGTCTTTGATTCCATTCTGTTAGCCTGTGTCTTTTTATGGGTGAGTTAAGGTCACTAATATTGAGAGATATTAATGACCATTGATTGCTCATTCTTCTTTGATTTGGAATGGTTTTTGTTGGTGGAATTATGTGTGGAATTCCAACCCTTTTTACTTTTGGCTGTTGGTAAATTGGGATTATCTAATACCTATGTTTTTCTGGTTGTAGTTAACTTCCTTGGGTTGGAGTTTTTGTTATATAACTTTCTGTAGGGCTGGATTAGTGGATACGTATTGCTTGAATCTAGTTTTGTCATGGAATATCTTGTTTTCTCCATCTATAGTGATTGAGAGCTTTACTGGGTATAGTAGTCTGGGCTGGCATCCATGGTCTTTTAGTGTTTGTACAATATTTATCCAGGACCTTCTGGCTTTCAAAGTATCCATGGAGAAGTCAGGTGTAATTCTGATAGGTTTGCCTTCATATGTTACTTGGCCTTTTACCTTAGCTGCTCTTAATATTCTTTCTTTATTCTGTAAATTTTAGGGTCTTGATTATTATGTGGTGAGGGGACATTTGTTTTTGATCCACTCTATTAGGTGTTCTGTAAGCCTCTTGTACCTTCATTGGCTTGTCTTTCTTTAGGTTGGGAATGTTTTCTTCTATGATTTTGTTGAATATGTTTTCTGCCCTTTTGCGGTGGTTTTCTTCACCTTCCTCTATACCTATCATCTTAGGTTTGGTCTTTTCATGGTGTCCCATATTTCCTGGGTGTTTTGTGTTAAGGATTTGTTGGACTTAAGATTTTCTTTGGTTGATGAATCCATTTCTCCTAGTGTATCTTCAACACTTGAGATTCTTTCTTCCATCTCTTGTATTCTGTTGGTATTGCTTGTGTCTGTAGTACCTGACCATTTGTCCAGCTTTTCTATTTCCAGCCTTTCTTCAGATTGTTTTTTTTTAATTGTCTGTATTTCAGTTTTCAACCCTTGCACTGTTCGAATTATTTCTTGCAATTTTTGGTTTATCTTTTTGTCCATTTGTTGCATTTTATGAATTTTTGGTTTGTTTTTTCTTCCATTTCTTCCATACTCTGGTAGTTCTTCTATGCCTCATCCTATTTCTGGACCTGTGGGTACAGAAGACCAGGAATCTGAGTTGCTTAGCCTCCCACCTGGTCCTCTGGTTCCTTTGGTGGAAGAGAAGACTTGGGATCTGGGGTGAGTGGCTCCCACCGGGATGGGAAGCTCTGTGGCAATCCCCAGGCAAATTGTTATCCCATTTTGTTACAGTTTTTAGATATTCATAAAATTTGGATCAGGAGTCCTCATTTCGGAAATTCTGTCTTAAAAATACAGTGTTAATCTTCTTAAGATTTTTGTACTAATTCATTCTCCAGAAATCCATATTTAACCATACAATACTGACAACAACTTAATATCTACCAAGAAAAAATGAATGTACTTGTAGAAGTGTGTCTTTGCTATGTTCCTGAAATCTACTTAATTTTATAGTGAATATCACAAGGCAGAAATTTTACAAGGCAGATTAAACAAAAAAATGCAATAATAAGTTGTGTTATCTAGAATAAACAAATTAACTATTTCTAATAATTATATTTGATGTTACACTTATGGGTAATTTAATTTTTTGTAATTTTGTTTTTTAAGTCATTTCCTATATGCCTTCATTTGTATGACTTTTATACTATAAAGTAGATATTACTTAAAAATAGACCTCAACATAAATCCAGCCACACTGAACCTCTAAGAAGAGAAATTGGGAGGTACCCTTGAATGAACTGGTACAGGAGACCACTTTCAGTAGAACAGTGAGACTGACAATTAATGAATGGGACCTCCTGAAAATGAGAAGCTTCTTTCTGTAAGGCAAAACACAATCAACAAGACAAAAATGGCAGCCCACAAAATGGGAAAAGATATTCACCAACCCCACATTTGACAGAGGGCTGATTTCCAAAATATACAAAGAACTCAAGAAACTAGTCACTAAAACACCAAATAATTCAACCAAAAAATGGGGTACAGAACTAAATAGAGAATTCTCAATAGAGGAATGTAAAATATCTGGCAGACACTTAAGAAAGTGTTCAACACCTTAGCCATAAGGGAAATGCAAATAAAAACAACTCTGAGATACCATCTTACACCTGTCAGAATGACTAAAATAAAAAACACCAATGACAGTTTATGATGGAGAGGATGTGGAGAAAGTAGAACACTTCTCCATTGTTGGTGGGAATGCAAACTTTGCAGCCACTTTGGAAATCAGTACGGCGATTTCTCCAAAAAATGGGAACCAGTCTACCTCATGACTCAGCAATTCTACCCTTAGGCATAAACCCAAAGGATGCACATTTATACAACAAGGACATCTACTCAACTATGTTCATAGCATCATTTATAATAGGCATAACCTGGAAGAAACCTAGATGCCTGTCAACCAAAGAATGGATACAGAAAATGTGGTAAATTTACACAATGGACTACTACTCAGTGGAAAAAAACAATGGAATCTTGAAATTTGTAGGCAAATAGATGGGACTAGAAGAAACCATGTTAAGTGAGGTAACTCAGTCACAGAAAAACAAACATGGTATGTACTCCCTCATATATGGATTCTAGATATAGGGTCATAGATTATCAGCCTACAATCCACAACTCCAGAGAAGTCAGGAAGCAAGGAGGACCATAAGAGAGACATACAGGGTCCTATAGTGAAGCAGAAACGGGCAAGATTTCCTGAACAAATGAGGAGCATGGGTGGAGGGGAGAGGGAGGCAAGAGAAAGAGGAGGGGAGAAGACGACAGGGGAGAACATGAGGGATCAGGAAGATTGAGTGGGGAGACGAATAGAGGATAGAAAGAAAAGAGACACATCAATCAAGGGAGCCTCTATAAGCATAAAGAGAAATCTGGCACTAGGGAATTGTACAGAGATCTAAAAGGTTGAACCCAATCAGAACCCTAACCAATAGTGGAGAGACTTTCTTAAATGCCCTTTCCCTATAATAAGAATGATGACTACCTTAAATGCCATCCTAGAGTCTTTATCCAGTAGCTGATGGAGGCATATCAGAAATCCACAACTGAGCACTGAGCCAAACTCCTGGAATCCAGTTTCAAAGAGGAAAGAGTGATAAACAAAGGGGTCAAGGCCACACTGGGAAAACCCACAGAATCAGCTGATCTGAGCAATTGGGAACTTACAGACCCCAGTCTGACAACTGGAGAATCAACAAAGAACCAAACCAGGTCTCCTGAATGTGGTGTCAGTTAGGAGCACTGTGTACTCTGTAGGGCCTCTGGCAGTGAACCGGATGTATCCCTAATACATGAACCATCTTCGGCATCCCATTTCCCATGGAGGGATACTCTCTTAGCCTAGATACACAGGGGAGGACCTAGGCCCTGCCGCAAATGACTTGAAAGATTTTGATGATCCCTTATGGAAGGCTTCATTCTCCCTGGGGATTGGATGGTGAATTAGATGGTGGTTTGTTGGGGGGTGTGGGAGGATGTGAGGGAGAGGGTACTGGGGATTCATATGTAAAATAAGATTATTTCTAATTGAAATAAAATTATATAAAAATAAACTAAGCATTTAAATGCAATATGTAAATTTAAAACCGGGTTAGCGTCTCTTGGTTTTCAGCTTGTGTGGGTACAGCTTTGATTACTGCACAGAAGAAAGATGATGAAGACTGTGTTCAATGTGCATCAAAACTCAGCAACTCTCCAAAGATTTGGCTTGGATTAGTCCCAAAGTATTCAGCTACGCTACAGAGAATCAACCTGCATTTTATCCTCTGAAAATATATCTGAACTTAGAAAGAAAGGTGGGAAGAAAGCCTGAACACAGATTGAAACTTTGTTATGTGATCCCAGATTGAGTTTTATTACTAATTAGTGGGAGAAACAAGCAACTTTTAATGTACATCTAAATATAATATGCAATATGTTTATTTAGAAATTTTTGTATCATGCCTAGTATTTTTGTTTTTTATTATCAAAGGAAATAGTTTCATTATTTTAATATGTACTTGTTGTGAACACATCTCCATTCATTATTCAGAGATATATGTATAATGAATAAAATAAACACAATAGCAAGCTAGAGGTAAAGTAAGATATGAAACATACCACTCACTTTAGATACTTTTATGGAAACTAGTGTGCATATAGATCAGTAATAGTTATTATAAATATTTCATCAAGTTTTTCCAAATGAAGTCCATTGAATAAATTACATTTGATCTGCATAATACCACTGTTATTCAAGCTGGTCCACTGATTTATATCAAATATTATTGTCAAAAACAGAGATAAGTTTCCATCATTGTTTCAATAGCTGGATTGCCATTTATCGTAAAGCAAACAGCAACATACTTTACCTTTTCACTGGAAGTGAAGGAATTAGATTATCTACTGAATAAATTACTAGTTGAAAATACAGTCTTAGGAAGATAATCATTGCATAAAATTACTGCCAATGCTGCTTAAAATGTACACAGATTTACACAATGTCAGATACAAAGAAGATAAATTATACATTTAAAAAGAAAACATACCATTATAGAGTAAATTATGCTACAGATACTCATCAAAAATCACTTTTAAACTAAATAAGTACATTTAAACAAGTGGTAAAGTAACACATGTAGGATATCCCAAAGCTTAGATCCAATATACATTTATTTTTATTGTAAGGTTATTTCATGGAAGATATGTTGGGCCCTTGTGTATAATTACTGTAAGATAAAATCTATATCCAAAGACCTGTTTTTATTAGGAACACATGCTGGTTCGGAAACATAGCAAGTCTCCTACATCTGTGGCTCAATGCAAACTGAGAGTTTTGTTGTGGCATCACGGCATTCTCACATACAGATTTCCTGATTGAGAACCACAAAATCCTTTTACAAAAATAGTCTCAGAAATGGGATTCATTCGTAGACATTCACAGCTCCAGGCAGCTGCTTATGGCATGCAGGCTTCCAGCTGGACACTCTGGGTAGTCACTCTAACTCTAGTTAATACATAGTAACAGGGATAATCTCAGACCAAAAGTTGGTAGATGTCATAACTAATGGTTCCTAAGAAAAGCACCTCATATAATAAACATTAGTAGCCACTTAGAGACAGAAAATAAGTGATGCAAACTCTAAAAGTCATTAACTCAATCTCTTTAGAGGGAAATACTGTTTAAATGACACCATCAAGTTCTCCATGCAATTTGAAACACATATAAAATACATTCAATAACGGAATGATATGCACAGGCACATAAGAATGTTGTGTGACTAGTACATGTGAAGGAAGTGATGTAATACCACCTGAAAGTAGAATATGATAAGCTAAGGATGCTTATTATGAATGCCATTGACATTATGTAAATAACGGATTCATAACACATCAACTCTCAAAGAAAACAACAATATGAGGCATATTTATTGTATTGCAAAATCCATGAAACCAAGACAAATAACCAATAATGGAAAAGGAATTAGAAAATCAGTGTTTTCAGGTAGGTTAAAAAGTAAACATGTAAGCACTCCATATGTGGGAGAGAGTTGTGAAGCTTGAACTACCATAGGGACCACTGGCAGTAGGACCACAATACAGTCCTGGTGCACGAGCTAGGTTATTGGAGTCCATTCCCTGGGTGGGATGCTATGATCAACCTTAATGCATTGAGAGGGCCTTGACCCTGCCCCAACCCATTGTGTCAGACTTTGTTGACTCCTCATGGGAGCCCTTACTTGTGAGGAGGAGTAGACTGAGGGTAGGCTGCAGGAGGAGGGGCAGAAGGGAGAACTACGATTGGAATGTACAATGAAATTTAAAAGAATATAATAAATTATAAAAAATGTAAACATGTCAATGAATGAATTCAGTGAAAGTATTCTGAATACCCAAGCTATGTCAGAGGTGATTTTTTTCTATATTTTCATGTTTTAATTTTAATTTTGAGATTATAATATAACTATATTTTCCCCTTTACATTCTTCCCTCACAAAACTCCCATATAATCCTCCCTACCCCAGGTAGTATTCAGATTTGAGACTTTTTTAAATTTTATTTTCCAGTTTAAATTTAGATAAGAAACAAGGTTGCTTCACAAGTCAGTTCCAGGTCCCTCACCCTTTCCCTCCCCTCCTCCCGTGCCCTCCCTCCAACCCCCCCCTTATCCCCTCATTCCCCCAGGGAGGGTGAGGCCCTCCATGGGGGTGTCCATAGTTTGTCATTTCATATAGGGCAGGGCCTAGACCCTTCCCCAAGAGTTCAGGGTGAGAGTGCACCTCACATTGTACTATGGGAGTCCAAAGTCCGTGTGTATATTTGGGATGGGTACTGATCTGCTGCCCAAGGCTCAATAGATTACCTAGGCCTCCTCACTGACACCCAGATTCAGGGGGTCTTGATCAGTCCCATGCTGGATTCCCAGGCTGATGCCTGGGATTCAAGAGTTAACCTTTGTCTGGTCAGCTGTTTCTGGGGGTTAAACCAGCCCAGTCTTAATCCATTTGATCATCAGTCCTCCCTCTCTGTTACTGGCTTTCTTGAGTTCAGCTCAGTACTTAACCGAGGGAGTCTGCCTCTTCTTTGATCAGCCACTAAATGGAGCTTCTGTTTCCCAGACTCTCTGGCCATAGGATTGTAGGCTGGCACTCCCCAGATCTATGTCTAAAATCCATATATGAGAGAATACATGCCATGTTTCGTTTTTTTGTGACTGGGTTACCTCACTCAGGATGGTTTCTTCTAGTGTCATCCATTTGCCTGCGAATCTCATGATTCCATTGTTTTTTTCTGCTGAATAGTACTCCATTGTGTAAATGTACCACATTTTCTCTATCCAGTCTTCGGGTGAGGGACATCTAGGTTGCTTCCACGGTCTGGCTATTACAAATAAAGCTGCTATGAACATAGTGGAACAGACATCTTTGTTGTATGAATGGGCATCTTTTGGATATATGCCTAAGAGTGGAGTTGCTGGGTCTTGTGGTAAGTGTATTCCCATTTTTCTGAGGAATCTCCATACTGATTTCCAAAGTGGCTGAACCAGTTGGCATTCCCACCAGCAATGGAAGAGTGTCCGCCTTTCACCACATCCTCTCCAGCATAAATTGTCATTGGTGTTTTTGATTTTAGCCATTCTGACAGGAGTGAGATGGTATCTCAGAGTTGTTTGATTTGCATTTCCCGGATGGCTAAGGATGTTGAGCACTTTCTCAAGTGCCTCTCAGCCATTTTAGACTCCTCTATTGAAAATTCTCTATTTAGTTCTGCAGCCCACTTTTTAATTGGGTCCTTTGCTGTTTTGGAGACTTGCTTCTTGAGTTCTTTGTAAATTTTGGAGATCAACCGTCTGTCAGATGTGGGATTAGTGAATATTTTTCCCATTCTGTGGGCTGCCTTTTTGTCTTGCTGACTGTGTCCTTTGCCTTACAGAAGCTTCTCAGTTTCAGTAGGTCCCATTTATTAATTGTTGATCTCACTGTCTGTGCTACTGGTGTTATGTTCAGGAAGCTGTCTCCTGTACCAATTCGTTCAAGGGTACCACCCACTTTCTCTTCTAAGAGGGTCAGTGTGGCTGGATTTATGTTGAGGTCTTTGATCCATTTGGACTTAAGTTTTGTGCATGACGATAAACATAGATCGATCCGCATTCTTCTACATGCCAGTCTCCAGTTATGCCAGCACTATTTGTTGAAGATGCTTTCTTTATTCCATTGTATATTTTTAGCCTCTTTGTCAAAGATCAGATATTCGTACGTGTGTGGGTTAATACCCGGGTTTTCAATTTGATTCCATTGGTCTCCCTGTCTATTTTTGTGCCAACACCAAGCTGTTTTCAGGACTATAGCTCTATAATAGAGCTTGAGGTCAGGGATGGTGATGCCTCTGGACGTTGCCTTGTTGAACAGGGTTGTTTTGGCTATCCTGGGTCTTTTGTTTTTCCATACAAAATTGGTTATTGTTCTTTCAAGGTCTGTGAAGAATTGTGCTGGGATTTTAATGGAGATTGCATTGAATCTGTAGATTGTTTTTGGCAGGATTGCCATTTTTACTACATTGATCCTACCTATCCAAGAGCATGGGAAATCTTTCCATTTTCTGAGTGCTTCTTTAATTTCTTTCTTTAAAGATTCAAAGTTCTTACGATACAGGTTTTTCACTTGTTTGGTTAGCGTTACCCCAAAGAATTTTATGTTGTTTGTGGCAATTGTAAAGGGTGATGTTTCTCTGATTTCTTTTTCAGCCCTTTTATCATCTGTATATAGTAGGGCTACTGATTTTCTTGAGTTGATCTTGTAGCCTGCCACTTTGCTGAAGGTGTTAATCAGCTGTAAGAGTTCCCTGTTAGAGTTCTTTGGGTCATTGATGTAAACTATCATATCGTCTGCAAACAGTGAAAGTTTGACCTCTTCCTTCCCAATTTGTATCCCCTTGATCCCCCTTTGTTGTTGTATGGCAATAGCTAGAACTTCAAGTGCCATGTTGAAAAGGTATGGAGAGAGTGGACAGCCTTGTTTTGATCCTGATTTTAGAGGAATTGCGTTGAGTTTCTGTCCATTTAGTTTGATGTTGGCTGTTGGTTTACTGTATATAGCTTTTATTATGTTTAAGTATGTCCCTGTTATCCCAGATCTCTCCAAGACCTTTATCATGAAGGGGTGTTGGATTTTGTCAAAGGCTTTTTCAGCATCTAGTGAGATGATCATGTGATTTTTGTTTTTCAGCTTGTTTATATGGTGGATTACGTTGATGGGTTTTCATATGTTGAACCATCCCTGCGTCCCTGGGATGAAACCTACTTGATCGTGGTGAATGATTGTTTTGATGTGTTCTTGAATCCTATTTGCCAGTATTTTATTGAGTATTTGTGCATCAATGTTCATGAGGGATATTGGTCTAAAGTTCTCTTTCTTAGTTGTATCTTTGTGTGGCTTGGGGATCAATGTTATTGAAGCCTCATAGAAAGAGTTTAGCAAAGACCCTTCTGCTTCTATTGTGTGGAACACTTTGAGAAGAATTGGTATAAGCTGTTCTTTGAATTTCTGGTAGAATTCTGCACTGAGGCCATCTGGAGCTGGGCATTTTTTTTGGTTGGGAGATTTTGATGACTGCTTCTATTTCCATAGGGGTTATAGGTCTATTTAAATAGCTTATCTGCTCTTGATTTAGTTTTGGCAAGTGATAGCTATCCAGGAAGTCATCCATTTCCTTTAAATTTTCGAATTTTGTGGAGTACAGGTTTTCAAAGTATGACCTAATGATTCTCTGAATTTCCTCAGAGTCTGTTGTTATGTCCCCCTTTTCATTTCTGATTTTGTTAATTTGCGTGTTCACTCTCTGCTGTTTGGTGAGTTTGGACAAAGGTTTGTCTATCTTGTTGTTTTTCTGAAAGAACCATCTCTTCGTTGCATTGATTCTTTGTATTGTTTTCCTGGTTTCTACTTTATTGATTTCAGCCCTCAATTTGATTATTTCCTGGTGTCTTCTCCTCCTGGGGGAGTTTGCTTCTTTGTGTTCTAGAGCTTTCAGCTGTGATGTTAATTCTCTAGTATAACTGTTCTCCTGTTTCTTCGTGTGAGCACTTAGTGCTATGAAATTCACCCGTAGAACTGCTTTCAAAGTGTCCCATAGGTTAGGGTATGTTGTGTCTTCATTCTCATTGAATTCGAGGAAGTCTTTAATTTCTTTTTTTATTTCCTCTTTGACCCAGGGATGGTGTAGTTGAGCATTATTCAATTTCCATGAGTTTGTAGGTTTTCTGCAATTTGTGTTGTTGTTGAATTCTAATTTTAAAGCATGGTGGTCTGATAAGATGCATGGAGTTATTCCAATATTTTGGAGCTGCTGAGGTTTGATATGCTGCCAAGTATGTGGTCGATTTTTGAGAAGTTTCCATGTGGTGGTGAGAAGAAGGTATATTCTTTTTTATGTGGAGGAAATGTTCTATAGATATCTGTTAATCCCATTTGGGTCATTACTTCTATTAGACCCTTTGCTTCTTTGTTGAGTTTCTGTCTGGTATTCCTGTCTAGTGGTGAGAGTGGTGTGTTGAAATCTCCCACTATAACTGTGTGGGGCTTTAGATGAGATTTAAATTCTAATAATGTTTCTTTAACGAATGTGGATGCCTTTGTATTTGGGGCATAGATGTTCAGGATAGACACTTCATCTTGGTGGGTTTCACCTGTGAAGAGTATGTAATGACCCCCTTCATCTCTTTTGATTGATTTCATTTTAAATTCTAGTTTGTTAGATATTAGGATTGCTACCCCTGCTTGTTTCTTGGGTCCATTTGATTGAAAAAAATTTTCCCAACCTTTAAGTCTCAGGTAATGTCTGTCTTTGAGGGTGAGGTGTGTTTCTTGTATGCAGCAGAAGGAAGGGTTCTGTCTTCGAATCCATTCTGCTAGTCTGTGTCTTTTTATGGGTGTGTTAAGGCCACTAATATTGAGGGATATTAATGACCATTGATTGCTCATCCTTCTTCGATTTGCAATGGTTGTTGTTTGTGGAATTATGTATGGAATTTCACCCCTTTGTTCTTTTGGCTGTTGGTAGAGAGGGATTCTCTAATGCCTATGTTTTTCTGGTTGTAGTTAGCTGCCTTGGGTTGGAGTCTTTTAAAAAATTATTTTTAATTTTTATTTAAATAAAAAATCTTATTTTATATATAACAATCTCAGTTCCTCTCCCTTCTGTCCTCCCATTCCCTCATACCAATCCCCATTCACTCCTCAGGCAGGATGAGGCCTCCATGTCTGTTTTAATGCAAAAGAAAATTGGGCTCTTCAGGCCACTCCATCCAGGAAAGTAGGTACGCTAACTTCAGATATTCACCTCACCTCCAGCTCCTCCAACACCAATCCCTTGCTTAGGAGCAGACTACCTACTCTGGCCTCCCTTTCCCCACAAGACCTTCCCCCTCACACAGACCTTCTACTCCTACCTTCCCTCTTACAACTCACTGCTTTTATTCCAAACCTAACCCCAGTGGGCATTTCCTAGGAACACACAGGACACTCAAGTCTGAGGCATGTAAGCTCACAGCAGAGCTTCGTTTCTCCCATCTCTTGCCCAAATCCACTCCCCTAGTCTCATCCCCAGACCTGCAGCAGACCATTTGCTGGGGCAAATTTATTCAGATGTGTGAAGCCATGTATATACATAGGGTCTTTCAAAGCAGTGTTCATGATCCATCACTTATCTCTAACTTCAAGCTAGAAAACTAGCCAGATTCCTAGGTGTATACAAATAAGCTAAAACACTGACCCATCAGTGTAATGGACTGTTATGTGGCTTTAAAATGGAACAGACTGTTGATAGACACAAAGGAAGTGATCCATGAAAGATAAAAGCCTGAAAAACGTGCATAGTTTATGACTCCACTTATATTCAATTCCACAGAGTGAGAACTGAATACTTAGTGAACGATAAAGCACTGCCTGCCTGGGGATTGGATGGGAGGAAAGGAGAAAGTGGGGCACAGGAGGGACGTAAGGAAACTTGGGTAGATGACAGACATGTTCATCGTCTTAACTAAGATTAGAGTGCCATTAGCATATAGCTATCTCAAAACTCTTTTAATTATATAAATAGATGTAGGCAGTTCATTGAATAGAGTTATCATCACCAAAGCAGTTAAAGAATGTAAGAAGTACATCTTGTACAATAATGTATGTTGGCAGATGTAGTGAATTATATGATGGACATTTTAAGTAAAATATTAGACACACATATGATGTGCATTGTGACTAATATTCTTAGTTTACACCCCATTGGTGGTATTCTGTGATTGTAGCTTCATAGTATAATCATTATTGGGAAATAGTTTCTCCTTCCAAGACTTGAGTTTTTCTGTGGATAAACTGTAACAGTATAGTCCCATTTCAGGAAGAACAAAAATGATTTTGATGTGTCTAAAATCGGAGTCAAACCATCATCTTTCCTATTGTAGTATATATGGACTCCGGTTTAAAACCTGTGAAATACAATTTAGTAAGATCATCAAAACGGAATTGGGAGATGGATAAGTATGTAAAATCACTTCCTGCACACACTAGGGACCTAAATTCAAATTCCCAGAACCCATGCAAAGCAATCCTACTGTTTCTACCAGGAGATGGAGGGAAGAGAAAGGTGAATTCACAGAAATGTACAGAGTAATTAGCCTGGTTATATGCAGAGGCAAACCAATAAAAAAAATCTTGTTTCAATTACAGTGGAAGGTGAAGCCTGCCCCCTGAAGTTGTCCTCTGCTCTCCACACCCCTGTATATGCCTGCATGCCCCCAGGAATATGCACGTGAAGATAACATATACACACACACACAAGCACACACACACTCAGTCATTCACACACACACACACACACACACACACACACACACACACACACACACACATGGAGACAGACAGAGAGACAGACCGAAGACAGAGACAGAGACAAAGAGAGAGATAGTGAAAAATGGAGTGAGTGGCTTCTGTGGATCTTGACCTGCCATTCTCAAACCTTATTGGGGGATGGAACTGACACCTTCTGTGGATTAGAGCAAGAGAAAGCATACCTGTTCATAAAGCACCTGTAACCCTAGCAACCAGTGATCAATGGTGTCCTTCCTCAAGACCGAAAGTGAAAAGCTCAGAGCAAGTCAATAGAGTTAGCATAATTCCTGAAAAACCCTGGATTCCAAATGAAGTGTGAAGTAGCATTATCTGAGTCTACACCAGGGAATTAGTAGGTAAGTGTGTACACACGGTGCTATCTCTAGGGGTTTAAATAATAAAGAATTTCCTTCAGATCCAAGGTTGGGAACCACTTGATTTATGTTAATGATAGTGTGCACTTAGTGTTTTAGAAAAGGATTTTATTACTATCTAAAAGCAGCACTATATTAAACCCACAAATTAGCTTCTGTTCTCTTTAGAATCTAATTATCTTTATGTAGAGCAAGCGTCCAGGAAGCCAGGGGCTAAGTTTTACCTTTTTAAATGAAAACTTGAACAGGGAGAGTGATAGCCACAAGCTACACAATTTTCACTGCACAGTCCCTGTACAACTGGGCAAGCAGATGCAGATGCAGCAAAAAGCAAATCATCAGCTCCTTCAACAGGGACAGAAAAGCCTGTTTTCTGTTAGGTTTTGGATCTGCTTTACTCCTTCGTAGAATTAACCCAAATTTAACTTTTATGTCCTTGCTTCTTCAAGTTCCTTTTGGGTTCTTAATTTTAACTTAAAAATACATTTGGGTTGTCATCTCTTTCCAGGCTTCTGTAAATTCACATGTTCTTCTTTTCTGGGCATAGCATGAGTTCATTTATTTAAAAATTTTCACCTCTTTTATCTTTCTCTTTTATTGTCTATCATTTATCCTTGATATCTATTTCAGAAGAAATGGCAGTAACTGGGAAACTGTTAGGAAGATATACTTATAAAATGTCCATGTGGATATAAACCTAGGATATAAAACAGTACTGAAGGCTTATATGGGCTATATCTAATCTACATTACCTGACATTTTCATGGCGTAGATAGGCTGTAGGCTACAAAATGGTTAATGGATTTCTTCTTCTCATGGATCTATGAAAAAGAAGTAATTAAATAATACTAGAATCACTTTAAAGAATGCATAAAAATTTGTCTTTAGTGAGTGGCTAAAAATAAATATATCATCAATGGAGGTTTTATATTATCTTTCTTACCATGAAGCCAGTTAGTATCTTTAGACAAGATGCAGAATCTACTATATTATCATTTAAGAAACAATGGATATGTGTCAAATATTGTTTTCATGTTAGGTATCTTACAAGTATTATAGGATCAATAGGAAGACAGACATAAATAGTTCTTTTATTGTAGAGATGAATCTGAGATGAAGTTATTCAAAAATAAAAAAGTGAAAAACGCAACAGAATCTGTGTTTCATTTGTTCCTGTATATTTAAATGTCTATATCATTGTAGTATGCAATCTACTATTATGGCACTCTTGAGAGTATATTTAACATTTACCAAAGTCTTAATATCTGTTAAGCTCTAATATACGTGCTTTGCACAGATACTCCATGCTGAGCTCTCATGGTGTCCTTACAACATTAGGTTCTACTATTTTAATTATTTTACCATTAAGTGAGTGAGACATAATCATTAAGGAGATGATTGCAGTCATTCTGCTCATTATGACACAAACTACACCTTTGATTTTCTGTCTATAACACTCACATGGAAGTCATGTCACTGCTGTTGCACTTACTAATAGAAGAAAACAAGTAGAAGAAACAAAGGACATAGACATGAGCTAGTGAATGTGACTGAGGAAATAAAAGTATAGTCTAGCTAAAGTTAACACCATGCAGATTGTTTCACTACCTTATTTCATATTCTACATTTTATAGGCTACCAGTTATTTGATAAAAGCTACATTTATCATCTTTTCCTATGTTTCAATCAATTTAATAGGTGATATTTCAAGTTTTACTCTTAATTTCAGTAGGTATTTACGTTTTAGGGGAAATCATATTAGCACAGATACCTTCAAATATTAGAGAATATTTTGCATGGGAAAATAAAATCATCCATATACTAAGATGAGTTAGTTACCTGAAAGTTGTTGCTGAATAATTTCTAAGTGCAATGTTCTGTGGGAATTCCAAGGTAGCTAGGTAACTCTTTATATGCAAACTTTTTTTCAGTGAGATATAGCCCATTTGTATGAAATTTTCATCTTCTAATATTGTGCAAATACTAAAATGTAATGGAAATTAAATGATATAGAAATTTGACAGTTGACTTTGTGCCAGTCAATTTGGTGTTATTTCAAAATAACATCTTGTGACCTCTGAGTTAAAAGGTGTGTAGCTGAATGACCTCATTTTTGGGAAACCTGTATAATTTTGTCACTTGTTTTTTGAAATAAATTTTTATTTTATTTATACCTCATCTTTCAACATACAGATATTCTATAAAATTCTTTTGTATATTATAAAGGATGTTGTACTTGTTTCCATTTGCTATAATTTCTAGTTAGAAGTGTGACATGATTCTAATTTTTATGTTCTTGTGTTTGGTATGCCTTATTTTTTCCTGAGAAAGTTTTTCCAAGGTGTTTATTTTCACTTTGCATATTGGCAAGTTTGAATAAGTCTACTGCTTTCTTACTGGCATGTTTTTGGCTTTACTGGTCTTTTTTATCATTTTTTAATTTTAATTTTAAATAGCTTGTTTTACATGTCAATCCCAGTTCCATCTCCCTCCCCTCCTCCCGCACTCCCCTTCCCCCACCCCACCCTCCCACACTATTGCCAAATCCTTCCACATAGGGGATATCTAGAGTCTGTCATTTTACTCTGGGTAGGGTCCAGGCACTCCCCTAAGAGTCCAGGCTGAGAGAGCATCCCTCTTTGTGCTATAGGCACACGAAGACTGTTTGTATACCAGGGATAGACACTGATCCACAGCTCATAGGTTGCCCAGGCCTTCTTGCTGACACTCACATTTGGGGGGGTCCAGATCAGTCCCATGCTGGCCTCCCCACTGTCAGTCTGGGGTCCAAGAGCTCTCCCCTGTTCAGATCAGCTGTCTCTGCTGGTTTTGCCAGCCCATTCTTTGCCAATTTGCTCATCACTCCTCTCTCTCTGTCACTGGGTTCCTTGGGTTCAGTTCAGTGATTAATTGTGTGTTTGCCTCTGCTTCCATCAGTCACAGGATGAAGGCTCCCGGATGGTTATAGACATCAAGTTCATTATCAGGAATGGGCCTTCGAGGTGGTCTCTCCACTATTGCTTAGCTTGCCAATTGGTGTTATCCCTTTAGATCACTCGAGGTCGCTCTGGTGCCTGATCTGTATTCGATTCTATGGTCTTTTTTTTAATGTATTGGTTGGCATCATTATTACAAAATAAGGAAATTCATGCTGTTGCCTCAGATAATTTTATATGACTTTTCATTCATTCTTCTTCTGTAACTTGTGTTTTTGAGTCCTCTCAACACTTCCCCACAAGGTAAACCCTCACAATCTTTCTACTTCTAAATATACGTAATAATATATTGTGAGACAACACACAATGTTCAGCATGGTATGTATTCTTATTGCACTAAGAATTATAAATATACATAGCAACAAATGATTGTATTATAATACTTAATATAACTTATCCATGTCTACATCTATATACTAG
Source organism: Mesocricetus auratus (assembly GCF_017639785.1). Classification (NCBI taxonomy): domain Eukaryota; kingdom Metazoa; phylum Chordata; class Mammalia; order Rodentia; family Cricetidae; genus Mesocricetus; species Mesocricetus auratus. The sequence continues at coordinate 93,666,584 of NW_024429266.1, forward strand.
CACTTGCATTTTTTAAACGGGAAATTTTCTATACTGGTCTTTAAATTTCTTGATTCAATGAAGCCCATTATTTTGTAGATCAACTAATAGAATAATAAATTAACAAGAAAATGTCAAGACATCAAGAAACCTTAATATTCACCATGGTACCCCAAAACTGAAACAAATAAACAAACACATGATCATTTGATGAAATGCTGAAAAAATATTTGACAAAATATAACATCCCTTCATGATAAAAGTTTTGGAGAAATCAGGGATACAAGGAACGTACCTAAACATAATAAAGGCAATATATGTAAACCAGTAGCCAACATCAAGGTAATTGGAAAGCAATTCAATAAAATCAGGAGCAGAAAAAGTCTGTCTACTCTCTATTCAATAGAGTGTGAAGTTCTAGCAAGAGCAATAAGATATCAAAAGAGATTATGGAATACAAATTGGAAATGATGATAAAATAGTATACATAAGCAACCCCAAAACTTATACCAGGAAATCCCAACAGCTGGCATACACCTTTAATGAAGTGGCTGCATCCAAAATTAAATTTAAAAAATCAGCATCCCTCCTATCTATGAATGGTAAAATGTCTGAGAAAGAAATCAGGGAAACAATGCACTTCACAATAGCACAAATAAAATAAAATATCTTCGGGGTAACTCTAATCAAGAAAGTGAAAGATGTATATGACAAGATCTTCAAATCTTTGAAGAAAGAAATTGGAGAAGATATCAGAAGTTGGGAAGATCTCCTATGCTCCTGGACCAGTAAAATTACCATAGCAAAGATGGTTGTTTTACCAAATGCAATCTAGAGATTCAATGCAATCCCCATCAGAAGTCAAGCAAAATTCTTTACAGACCCAGACAGAACAATACTTAACTTCGTATTGAAAAATAAAAAGCCTAGGATAGCATAAATAATCCTGTACAATAATAGATGTTCTAGAGTTATAACCATCTTTGACCTCAAGTTCTACAACAGAGGCATAGCAATAAAAACAGCATGGTATAAGCATAAAAACAGATGGGTGAATCAATGGAATTTGATTGAAGAACCAAAGTAAATCCACACACAGATTAACATCTGCCTTTTACCAAAGAACCCTAAATTATACCATGGAAAAAATAAAAGAGGTTCAACAAATGGCACTGGAATAATTTGATGTTGTCACATAGAAGAACACACATAGACCCATATCCATTATCCTGCACAATATAAGTCCAAGTGGATAAAAGACCTCCATATAAATCTAGTTATACTGAACATGAGCGAAGAGAAAGTGGAAAATAGTCTTGAACTCATTGGCACAGGCAACAACTTCCTGAGTTAAACACCAGTAACACAGACACTGAGATTGACAAAGAATAAATGAGACCTCACAAAACTGAAAAGCGTTTGTAAGGCAAAGTGCACTGTCAAAATGACAAAATGGCAGCTTACAGAATGGGAAACTATGTTATTCAACTCTATATCTGACAGTAGGTTGATCTCCAAAATCTATAGAGAACTCAAAAACCTAGATTTAAAAAACCCAATTAAAAATTGTATACAGCTCTATACAGAGAATTCTCAGAATCTCAAATGGCTGGGAATTACTTAAAAATTATCAACATTCTTAGCAATCAAGGGAATGCAAATCAAATGCCTCTGAGATTCCATCTTACACCTGCCAGATGGCTCTGATCAAAATACAAATGACAATATAAAAAGAACTCAAGAAACTATTCCCGAAAACAACAACTAATCCAATTGAAAAATGGGGTACAGAACTAAATAGAGAATTCTCAATAGAGGAATATTAAAAAAAAAAACAAAAGGCACTTAAAGAGTTGCTCAACGTCCTTAGCCATCATGGAAATACAAATCAAAACAACTCTGAGATATCATCTTACTCCTGTCAGAATTGCTAAAATCAGACACACCAATGACAGTTTATGCTAGAGAGGATGTAGAGAAAGGGGAACACTCTTTCATTGCTGGTGGGAATGCAAACTTGTACAGCCACTTTGGAAATCAGCGTGGTGGTTTCTCAGGAAAACGGGAATCAGTCTACCTCAGTTCCACTCATAGTCATATACCCAAAGAATGCACACACATACCACAAAGACATCTGTTCAACTATGTTATAGCAGCATTATTTGAAATAGCCAGAACCCGTAAACAACCTAGATGCCCCTCAACTGAATAATGGATAAAGAAAATGTGGTACATTTACACAGTGGAGGACTACTCAGTGGTAAAAGAACAATGACATCTTGAAATTCACAGGCAAATGGATGGGACTATAAGAAACCATGCCAAGTGAGGTAAAACAGTCACAGAAAGACAAACATGGTGTGTACTCATTCATAAGTGGATATTATACATAGAGCAAAGGATAACCAGCCTAAAATCCACAACCCCAGAGAAGCTAAGAAACAAGGAGGACCCTAACAGAGATGTACATGAACCTCCCACCCCCAAGAAGGGGAAAGGGACAAGATCTCCTGAGTAAATTGGGAGCATGATGGGAGGGAGGAAGGGAGGAGAAAGTGGAAGGGAGAAGGGAAGTGAGGAGGAGAACATGAAGAATCAGCAAGTTCGAGTTGAGGGGAGAACAGAGGAGAGTAAGGAAAGAGATACCTTGATAGAGTTAACCATTATGGGCTTAACATGAAACCTGGCACTAGGAAATATCCCACGAATCTACAAGGATGATCATAGCTAAGTATCTGAACAATAGTGGAGAGGCTACCTTAAATGCCCTTCCCCTAAAATGAGATTGATGACTACCTTAAATGCCATCACAGAGTAGCTGCTAGAAGCAGAAGCAGAGATGCACAGCTAAGCTCTGAGCTGAACTCCTAGAATCCAGTTGTAGAGAGGGAGCGGTGATGAGCAAAGGGTTCAAAACCATGCTGGGGAAGCCCACATAAGCAGCTGACCTGAGCAACTGGGAGTTCAAGGAGTCCAGACTGACATCTGGGGAACATGCATAAGAGCAAACTAGGCCCCCTGGATATGGGTGTCAGTTGGGATGTTTGGGCAGTCTATGGGGCCACGGGCAGTGGAGCCAGTATTTATTCATAGTGCGTGAACTAGCTTTTTCTAGTCTATTCCCTATGGAGGGACACTCTCTCAGCCTAGATTCAAGAGGGAGTGCTTTGTTCCTTGCTGCGAATGATATGACAGAGTTTGATGATTCCCAAAGGAGACCTCACCATCCCTGAGGATTGGATAGGGGATGGAATGGGAAGATGGTAGGGAGAGTAGGATGGAAGAAGGGAGAGGGAACTGGGATTGGTATGTAAAATAAGATTGTTTTTAATTTAAATGAAATTTTTTTTTAAAATGAAAGAAAAAATACAAATGGAAGCTTATTCTGGAGAGGATGTCAAACAAGGGGAACACTCCTCCATTGCCGGTGGAAACGCAAACTGTATAGCTACTTTGGTAATAAATATGATGGTTCCTCAGAAAATTGGGAAATAATCTACCTCAAGACCCTGCTATATCACTTTTGGGAATATATCCAAAGGATGCTCAATTATACCACAAGAACTCTTGTTCAGCTATTCTTACAGCAGCTTTAATCATAATAGCCAGGATCTGAAAACAACCTATATGCTCCTCAAATGAAACATAGATACAGAAAATGTTGTACAATTACACAATGGTGTATTATGTAGCTGTTCAAAACAATGACAAGATGAAATTTAAATGCAAATGGATGAGATTAGAAAAAAAATCCATCCTGACTGAGGTAACCTAGACCCGGAATGCAAACATGGTATGCACCCTCCTATAAGTAGATATTAGCTCAGTAACAAGGAAGGCTCAAGGTGGGACATAAGAATATCCCTGGCGAGGGCAAATAGAAGAGATCTCATGGGTGGACTAGGGAAGTCTGTGGATAAGAACTTGAGGGATAATGGGGATGCTTGGTGGAGGAGTGTTCTGAAAGAGCTGCCTGGAAAGGGTGACACTTCAGGATTAGATAGCAACCTGGCACAGTGTAAACTCCCAACAACCTACAAGGATAACCCAAACTAAGACTAATAGCAATAAGGGATACATTGTCTGAACTAGCCATGTCATGGAACCGGGAAAGACTTTCAGTGGAAGGACTGGGACATCAACAGCTCGCACAACTTTTGACCTCCAGTCTGTCACATCTATGGGATTTGCTAATGTAAGGCTGACTTAGAGATTCTGGGATTTGCCAACCAGTGATTGGCCTAGTCTGAGAACCATGTCATGATATTTAGCCAACCCATGACACTGCTTGGGATACTAGCACCCAAAGGTTGGATGGCCCAGAGACCTAGGATAGAACCAAACATTAATGGGGAAAATAATGTCTACATAATGATGCCTAATGATATTCTGCTGTACTCATTGAATGGTTACTACCCCACTGTCATCAGAGATCCCTTATTAAGTAACTAATGGAACGTGATGAAGAGATCCACAGCCAAACATTAGGCCAAGCTGTGGGAACACTGCTGAAGAGAGGGAGGAAAGATTGTATGGGCAATAGGGGTCAAGGACATCATACGAATACCGGCATGAACAGCCCATAGGAGCTCCCAGAGTCTGAACTGGCAACCAATGAGCCTTCATGGAACTGACATTGGCCCACCACATATATATGAGCATTGTGTAGCTTGGTCTTCTTGTGGCTCTCCTAACAGTGGGAGCAGGGATTGTCCCTAAAACTTTGACTGGATGTTGGGAGCCCATTTTTCATACAAGGTTGCCTTGCCCATTTCTAAGCAGAAATAGGATGAATAGATTAGAAGGTGGAGGAGAGCATGGGAGCAGAGGAGATTGTAGAAGTTGGAATTTGGATATAAAATAAATAAATGAATTTAGTTAAAAAGAAGTGATAGTCCTTTTGATAAAATGTAAATAACATTGCATATAATCAAGAGGGTTTTTAATGTCTCTTACTAGAAATTTTAACAGAGTCTTGGAAGGACATTGAGAAACAGAATGGAAGTTCTAATAACAGTATGGAAAGTCCTATGGAAAAGAAAAAGTAACAGGTGTAAAAGAACACTGACAAAGGTGTTGAAAGGTAATGTGTGAAAATATGTGATCTGCGAAAGTTCTCCTAGAATAAAATTTAAGATTAAAAAACTACTTTGTGTATAGAAGCTTTGTGTGCTGAAACAATGGCATGAGGAATGAGAGAGATGACATCCCTCAAGGGCACCAGCAGCACTTGGTAAGGTTGGGGAGTGGAGATGACATTTCCAGAAATAAGAAATGAGGTACAGCAGGTGAGGGAAGTGATATTATTATCACTTTACAATAGTGAAAATTTGAAGTGCTCATTAGAGATCCTCGTGTTCCGCAGAAAGCTTGAAAGAAACACTGTTAGAACTCAGAGAAGATACTGGACTCGGCCCCTGTGATTTGGATATTAGAGTCATATGGACAAAGGGTGACACAGCGTGGGAAGGATGCAGAGAAGAGGAGAATAGACAATATGATGGAAATACAGGTAGTCTTCAGTTAGACCAGACAAGAAAAGGGAAGAGAGAAAGCATACTCATGCCTAGTACAGAGAAATACTAAACATTAAAGTGCTACACAGATGCTTGAAAATTGCAGAAGATACAAAAAGAGAGTTGAAAGGCAAGTTATTACATGTTCTGTGCCAGAATAAAAGATGAACTGTATCTTAAGATACTGCCAAGTCTAGCAATTTTAAAGAATTGATCCCAAAGAAACTAGATGATTTTTGTCAACTTGGGCATTCCTAACTATTGTTTGTGCTCAGTTATGGGGGCAGAACTTAACTGTCACAGCTTGGGAAATCAGTACAAGGTAAGAAACTAGATTCAAAAGCTACTTTGAAGCTCTGAAAGAGATTTCTAGTTAAAAACAGAACTGTGAAACTGAATGAGAAGCAAGAATATGGTTTCTTAATCATAGGATACAAAATTTAGCAATTTATTTGGCCTTTTGAACCAGCAAAAGATGTGAGAAGAATAAAGAACTAGATGGGGAGAGTATTTAGGCATAGTCCATGGGGAGAAAAGAAGCCTGTAACTAAGAACAAACATAGAATTATCAAATGTGGAGAAGTGCAATACTGGGATGTTTATGGAGAGGGAAACGGACTGTGCCTTGTACTCCATTGGAGTAGGCTTAACCAGCTCTTCTGTGGTAGTAGCAATGGTATCAAACTGCTCCTGTATTACACTGGAAAAAATTACATGGAGTTTGTATTATGGACTGTGACTCTTAAAGTGAGACAATTCTTTTAGGCATTTGTTTATTTGTTTGTTTTTGTGTATGTATATGCATGACTGTGTGTGTGTGTGTGTGTCTGTGTCTATGTATTTATCTACTTACTTATTTTTGAGAAAAGCATCAGTCATCTGAAATGGGAGCTACATATATGTGAGCTGCCCTGTGGAGGTTGGGACTCAAACCCAACTCCTGTACACTTATTTGCTGACTTGCCTCTATTCTTCACATCTTTGGAGACCAACATTACTTCAATGGCAAACTCCCAGTCTCATTCTATAAACTGGAAAGAAATACAAAAATCTGCAACCTTGTTTCTAATTTAAATTTAAAAATAAAAAAGACATAAAAATCTCTACAGCTAAGAGAGTTAATAGTCCCCTTAAAATATGCAAAGAAACAATAAAATCTTAGACATTTTAGAAAGTAATTTGACACCAATCTGTAGAAATCTCAGAAATAAAATGGTTCCATTCCAAAGTAGAATGAGGGCTGGTGCTCTAGCTCAGTGGTGTATCATTGACCTAGCATATACAAGGCATTGGGTCATCACCAGCACTGAAAATAAAGAAATAGAATGAATTTAATGTAAGGCTTAATATGGTAATGTAGAGTCCATGCCACTGTTGATACCCATAGTTAAATCAAAATATTGATGTTTTAGTTTATCATATTTTCTTTTTATAAGAACAGCCTGTGAATAGGAACTTCCAGACTTCTGTTGAAATTGGATTATTTCCTATGTGCTATTTTTTATACAATTGTATAATAATGACTATTCTTGATGACCTCTGAGATGTCAGATGCCCTCCATTACATGCAAAGATAAAATGGTCTGGTTTATATGTTATCTAAAGAAAAAAAGCACTAACTGTGAGTGAGCCAAATGCTTCTAAATTCTGCTGAAGGCATGCAGTCGATATAAAACTTCATTGACCTTTTGAGTATGCTCCCAAACAAGCAATAAAAAATTGTTCGTTGGGCCCAATCATTTTGCAAGCAGATATTCAATGAGAGAAATAGTAGGACCAGTGCCTCTGTGACAAGAGAGATATGGCAAAGCTAAGAAGTGGTGACCATGGCAACAAGCACAAAAATGATATTCTAGAAGGCTGAAAACATCTGCTGCTGGTTTTATTCAAGTCTTACTTCTTAAGTAGGGCACTTTGGAAGCAATTAAGTGGATTCTTTTGTCAGACTTTGAAATGGAGCCATTGAGTGAAATAGAGTAGGCACTAACATCAAAGGGAGGTTCATTCTGGAACCAACCACCTTTTCCACTGTATACAGTCCCACCATCTAGATGCATACTGAGCTGGGTAAGAGGAATATATGAGCATGGCTATGCAATTGAACATTCGCAAGTATTTTGGCTTTTACCAGTGTAGATCTGGGAAAGTTGTAACATAAGGGGAAAAAAGAGAAGGAAGGAATATAACAACCCAATGGAATAAAGTGTTTGAACAGAAAAAGAAGTTTTGAAAGTGGCTAAAATTCCAAATGGGGAATCATTGTATGTGTTTCCAATATGTATATAGTCATGCAACTTTACCCAATTTAGGACCATAAACAGAAACCCAAGACTTACAGAGGGCTGTCAGGAATCAAGAAGATGTTGGGAGTTCCAATGATCTTATTGCAGTTAAGTCATCTAGGAAGGCGTTCAATTTATGGGGAATGAAAGCCATCTTTTATGCTCTCCCATTTCAGATCTAATCTTGTTGTATTATGGAGGTTGCATTTTAAAGGAGAGCATTTTATGAGCTGAGCAGATGGTTCTGTTAATATAACACACTTGAGTTATTTAAACCTGCATCATTGTTTATACAGCAGTGATCTTAAATGCACCTCAATGAAGAGATGAATAGCATATTTTAATTATATTTAATGAAATGTCAGAAAACTATACATTACCAAGAGACAAGAGAATAAAATTAGTCCTACAAATTTCATAAATTTAAATTGTTGTGTGAGCTATCTTTGATGCTTACTGCATAAATTAAGATTTATTTTTATGAAAACTGAAGCTAGTATCAGTATCCAAAACATAAATATATGTTAAAAATTCAAATGTTTTTTGCTGTTTTCCTCTCATGTGAAAGTATTACTTGTTTGTTCTTTATAGGACTATATCTAAGCATAAAATAAGAATATGGTAACGATGTTTAAGTCCCAGTTAAGATTATTATAGCTAGAATAAAACACCATGGCCAAAAGCAACTTGGGAAGGAAAGGATATATTTGGCTTATATTTCTATGTCTTAGTCCATCACTGAAGAAAGTCAGGACAAGAGCTCAAACACGGCAGGAACCTGGCAGCAGGAGATGATGCAGAGGTCATGGAGGGGAGCTGCTTACTGGCTTGATTAGACTGCTTCTTCTAGAACCCAGGACCACCAGCACAGGGATGAGGCTACTGACAATGGGCTTGGCCCTCCTGCATCAATCACAAATTAAGAAAATACCCTATAGTTAGATTTTTTGTTGTTTTGCTTTTTACATTCTCTGTGTAGCTTTGTAGGACAGGCTTACCTCGAACTCACAGAGATCTGCCTCCCTCTGCCTCCTGAGTGCTTGAATTAAAGGCATGTGCCATCATGGCCTGGCCTTACAGCTAGATCATATAGAGGTAATTTCTTAAGCAAGTGTCCCTCCTGTCAGATGACTCTACTTTGTTCCAAGTTTACATAAAACTAGCCAGCACATAACTAGTAAATATAGAGATAAACATCAACAAGCAAAATAGTTAAGTAATTAAATACTAAAGAAGTGCACTTTAAATTACAATTTTCTGCACACTATACTTTATGGTTGAATGTATAGTAGAATGCAGAAGAACAAACTTTCGTTAGCCTCTCTGTAACTATTATCCTCACCCTCCCTGGGGAAATGAGGGGATAACGGGGGGGGGGGAGGGCAGGGGAGGAAGGGAGGGAATGGGAGAGGGACCTGGAACTGACTTGTGAAGCAACCTTGTTTCTTATCTAAATTTAAACTGGAAAATAAAATAAAACAAACAAACAAACAAACAAACAAACAAAAAAAAAACCAAAAAAAAAAAAAAGAACCTGGCAATCATTCTGTTTGATAGGTGGGAGGGTTGCAAAGAGGGGCTAATGGAAGCACCTGACTGTCTGGCTGCTTTTTCTCCTGAAGATTTATGTTGTGAAGAGGAAGTCAGTTTTCCATAATTCCATGCAAAATGATCATGGGGAAATTTAGAACCTGTGGGAACTGAGCATCTAATTTGTATTCATTTAAAACTGCCAGTCTGTTCATGCAATTATGTGACAGCATTCTCCTGCGCTAAGCCTTTTGAAGACAGTCTCTCGTGATGCATTATATATAGTTGTAATCCATTTGTATATGTGAATGCTTGTATAACACATAATTCAATATCTAAATATGCAAACATCACCAAAGAATTAAAACCAGGATACTATGTAAGTGGTAAATCATTGCTGTTTTACCTTACAGAAAGTCAAATACACATTACTGTCTTTGTTAGTTTTCTTCAAGATACTTAACCTTTTTTCTTTAATATTTACCTATTTATTTATTTTGTGTGTGAGAGGGATGGGTATGCACCCTTTGTATCGGTGGTGATCAGAAGGCAGTTGCTTCTCCAGATAAGGCATCAATTCATGTTATCAGGATAGCACCAAAAGCCTTTACCAACTGATCCATCATGCATAGTCCCAATATGCTTTCCCCCAATATTTTTTAATTATTTTTAATTATGTCACTTTTCTTTTATCACTTTCCTCCTACTCAAGCATAGACCCAGGAATAATATTATATCTTATGATTTCCGGAATTATACACCAGAACCAGGAAAGAAATCTGAAAACCAATATTTACAGTATACAATATAGTAACAAATATTTATTTTATTGTTTGTTATCCCGGAGAAAATCATGCAAAGTCTAAGCAGCAATATACCCAGAAGCATACATCCGTTTTTTCTAGTGACTCCTCACTAAATTTCACATTTTAACTCTTGAGATTTCTATGTATTATATATACACACATATATATATCTGTGTATTATAATATTTATATATGCATAAATATTAGGCACATTTGTGCTGAAGGGAGAGGAAACATGTTTCCTTTTAGTAATTTAGAATTAAATGATGGATCTTCCAATGAGTGATTAGAAGGTAATGCACAGACTGACAGTGGGGTCAACAGATGGAAGAAAGAGCAATGTGATCTTACGCAGAGCTCCGTGTGCTTATATATACATGGGTGAACCAATGTAGTTGAAACATAATGGTAGCCTTACTGGCTATTAGAATTGTGGCCAATTAGAGATTGAACTGTCTGGCAAAATTTAAATTGCAAGTCAATAATTCATCCAGTCACAAGTTGAGTGTTTGTAGCTAAAAGAAAGGTATTTTTCTGTAATTGCCATAGCATGACATTTAGGTCTCTTACAATTATGATATTTCAATAAAATGAAGTGAGGAGTGAAAATGAGATCCTACAATGCACACCATTTTATGATATGAAAATAAGTCTCCTTTTACATTGAAATGAAATATTACTGTTGCTTTTGTTTGCTCAGCTATAAGATATTTAGTAGCATTGTTAATGAAATCAAATTTGTTTGAATGTACAGAGTAATAATATAAATAAAACACAGGGTTTTATCTCATTTATATGATCTTTAAATTTAATGTTTGTCATTTTACCCCATTTTTGCCTCTAAGACTTTGGCATTATTTCATTAAATACATTGACTGCAGTCCCAACTGCTGAAACAAACAAAATTTCCCAAATTTAGACTATGTCAAACATTGAATTTCCTATTTTTAGTAAGTTGTTAAAAGCAACCTAGTAACAAATCACTGCTTAAGCATAATAATAATTAATACGTAGGGAGAAGGAAATAGGGAGACTATGAAAATGCTACTTGCTTCAATTTTACTTCTACTCACATAAACAGTGAGTAAGCCAATTAGTATGCTAGAGCCTACTTTGTATTTCTTTTGCTGTTAGTATTGGTGGTGATTTTACTATTGTCTTTCATCCTTGACTTTGCCTCTTCCTTGATTCCTCCATGATCCCTCATTTTTCTCGGATCTCAACTTTATTACATATAGATTGGTAGTAATAAAGAGTTAGGGCAAAATTCTAACAACTGAATTTGAATCCAACTGTATGAGAATCAGGTATGCAGATTCCCCTTAACTGACATTGGACAAAAGGTGGCCATAGTAGAAGCTAGCTGACATAGAAGACCATGTTCCAGGCATCAAAGAGAACTATTCCAGCAGAGTGTAGTAAACAGTTGCACCCTTATTTTTTTTTTACTATAACATTGCATAGTTCAAACTTTTTAGAAGAAAGAAGTGAGAGAACAAGCTTCAGCTATAGCAGGATATTTACTGAATTACCATTGCTATTCTAGATTTTGCTTTTACAGAATGATTAAATGGTGGTTGGTATATTCTACCTTTATCTTCCACCTTTCCTCTAACATGTTGTCTTTTAGTGTTCTGTTTCTTTGCAAGCTTATTGGACAAAATAAAAATAAAATTTACTTATTCATATTCTTACTTCCTTCATTTTGCAAAGACAGAGAATTTAAGATCTTTCAAAGTGAGAGAAAAGAGGAAATTGAATCAGCACAGAACCTAAACATGTAAAAGACATTTTTCAGGTATAGACAGAGAATGCTACTACACCACCCTCCTAAGAACATTAGATATTCATGAATTAGGTAAGTCGTTAAAGACTTTCCAATTTGGAGTGTGTCTAGGCAGCCTATTCTCTAGAAATAGGGCCACATAAACAAAACCTTGACCTGTGTGCTGGTTTAAATGAAAATCACACATATGGGCTAATAGGGAGCAGCACTATTTGAAAGAATTACAACATGTGGTCTAGTTGAAGTTGGTGTGGTCTTGTTGAAGGAAGTATGTCAGTAGGGTGGATTTTGAGGTTTCAAATACTCAATGTGTCTATCTCTTCCTGCTTCCTGATAATATACATGTAGGACTCTTGCTCCTTTTCCAGCACAGTGATTGCCTGCATACTGCCATACTTCTTGCCGTGCAGATAATGGACTAAACCTCTGATGTGTAAGCCAGTATCAATTAAATGTTTTTCTTTAAGATTTTCTGTGGTTATAATGTCTCCTTACAGCAATAAAACCTCAACTAAGACACCCTGGTTATGTAATAGGATTATATAAGCTTGTACAGAAAGTTAGGTGGCTGAAGTAAATTTGACATTTGTCTGTCTGTACTAGGTAGGGCTGTGGAGGTATTTCCTTCATATTTTTAAAATTGGAGTAGAGCTTGAAGCTCTTGCTAGGGCTGGTGGATGTGGGCCATTTTCTACTAGTTGCAGTAAAAGCAGCAAGAAGAATATTATACAAAATATAAAAATAATTAGCACAACTGAGATGATACACTAAGGTAAATGCTACATGACACTACGTAGAAACTATACTTTTGCAAACTAGTGTTTGAAAATCTCCAAACAACAAGTTATTTTCACTGCATTGTTTAAAGTTTAATTCCTGATATCAAGGGAAAAAAAACAAACTCAACTGTATTTACCCATATAAGTGAACACACAGAAAATAAAAAAATGCTTTTGATGACATTTGATCTTTTCTGGCAATAAATATCCTCTTGAAGTAGATTTTAATTAGTAATCAATATACAATTAATTAGTACTTATAAATCTATCCTGAATTTTCAAAAAACTGGTAATTTCCTTTTATTTTCAAGAAGGGAAATAAATAAACATAGTTAATTAACATTCTACAACATAGATTAACTTGAATACTAGATGAATCTCCAATATGTGTCAGTAAACATCATAGTTAATTATACAATTTTGGGTGAACACATAGTATATTTGTCATAATATTTGAATGCAGTTTTTGTAGTTCCTCCAAATACTAGATATATGCTGTTCAAAAATTGTAATTATGCTAATTAATTTGAAAAGCTCTTAAATTTTCTGTTATGTTTCTCCAAAAGGTCTGATGATAATTGTGGAAATATCTGAAATGTAGATGTTGGATTGCTTCAAATAGTAACATTACTATAAATATATGAGCTATTGCTGATGCTGAGAATCCAAAACATGATCAGTGCTTTGAATTCAGAAGCTCCAAACTCAAGTCACAACCTTTTATTCTAAACATATGTAATTGTTTAAAACAGACTATTTGTTGACTTGGTAATAAGTAATTATCTCCACTTCAACGAACAAATACTCTTTAATATTGGTGACTTACAAATACTAACGGAAAAGATGTCAAAATCTTAAAAAACTCTTGATTTAACTCTATAAATGTAGTCTAGTACTTATATACATGGCTTAACCCATCAAAGGGTGGACTTGGTGTAGCCTGGTCCTTTACTTCCCTGGCTGCCAGCAGCTGTGAAATAGATAATTACATATCTCAGAGTCTGAAACTATTCAGATAAGCTCAACCAATACTTAACAGATAATGGCATTAAGACACATTAGACCTGAATCTGTCACTTATCAGATTCTTACATTAGGTTAAATGACCGTATAAAAGGTTCACTTGCTACAAATTTTGACCCTGTCTATTGTCAGTTAAATTGTCTTTATACAGAAACTAAGAGTTCACAGGAGGACAAGAGAAAGAGAGAGATTGATGGGCAACAATGTTACACATCATAACATGTCAGAGGAAATATTTATGTACACACACACACACACACAAGCACCCACACATATATGCAAATATATTCCCTCTAAGATTCACTTAAATGGTCAAGAATTGACTCTTTGGATTGTTTTCAAATCGTATTGTAAAAAGCACAAAATTCAAACCATTATCACCATCCAAGCACCACACTGCATTATAGTAACATGTTAATAACAAAAGTCTTAATGGAGCATGGTGGCACCCTTGTCTTCGAAGGACATCACGAGTCTACTCTGTAGTTTTTGTCTAATCATACCTTTGGAGACCAATTTTGGGTTAAAGGTTGGAAGGTATTAATGTAATTTTAGTGAGGAGTATTTGGAGTTACAAAATGTTGACAACTGTTCCTGGTTTATCTTGTCCCAGTCTGGTTCAGCTGCAACTCTCAGCGCCAAATAAGCATACAGATGCTATATTAGTTATAGGTCTGTTGGCCTATGTCTTTGGCTTCTTGTTGGCTAACTCCATCTTAGTTATTAACCCATTTCTATTAATCTATGTATTTTCCACATGTTTTTAGGTTATCAGAGAATGCCTGGACCTTTTAATCCTTTGTGGTCTTGGTGATGACTCTCTGGCAGGTTCCTCCTGCCAACCATTCCCAGAATTCTCCTTGTCTCTAGTCTGCTAGCCCTGCCTATCCTTCCTGCCTAGCCACTAGCCAAACAGTGTTTTATTCATCAACCAGTGAGAGAAGCATACATACAGAAGGACATCCCCATCAGATTGCAAAGGTTTTCAAAAGAAGAGGTACTTATTTAGTCTGTACTTATGGAAAGAGATTTTAAGAATAATCCAGCTCACGCCGGGCGGTGGTGGCACACGCCTTTAATCGCAGCACTCGGGAGGCAGAGGCAGGCAGATCTCTGTGAGTTCAAGGCTGGCCTGGACCGATAGCCTCCAAAACAATACAGAGAAACCCTGTCTTGTAAAAACCAAAAAAAAAAAATCCAGCTCACTGTTATGTCACTGTTTTGTGTGGTATATGTGAAAACTCAGGAGATTCCATGTGTACTTTCTACCAGTGTGTCAAAACATCTGGCACCAAAGACAAACCATAATATTTAATCAAATTGATTTTTAAATGACAGAAAACATTTGCCCACTCCAGTTAATGATATAAATGGTACTGAACTAATATGAAGCTGGAAAATCCTTTAGAAACAAGATCAGACACAGCTGAAAGTTTCCAAAACAAGAGGACCCCATTGAAAGATCATCCTCCCACTAATGTCAGAAAAAATATCAGCCAATTTTTTATTATTTTAATTTTAAATAGCTTGTTTTACATGTCAATCCCAGTTCCCTCTCCTTCCTCTTCTCCTGTACCCCCCACCATCCCCCCCCATCCTCCCACCCTATTGCCAATTCCTTCCACATAGGGGATATCTAGAGTCTGTCATTTCACTCAGGGTAGGGTCCAGGCACGCCCCTAAGAGTCCAGGCTGAGAGAGAATCCCTCTTTGTATTATGGACACACAATGTCTGTTAGTATTTGAGGGATAAACACTGATCCACTGCTCAGGACCCCATAGGTTGCCCAGGCCTCCTCACTGACTCTCAAATTCAGGGGGTCCGAATCAGTCCCATGCTCAGCCAGTTATTTTTAACAAGGCCTTGTCATCAAACTGAAGTCACTTTTCAAAGCATCTCCCTGAGCAACCTATTTACAATAATTACAATTATTGTTATGTATAAGCAAGGCTCTTTAGTGTGAAGAGCAGTACAACATGACAATTTATAAAGTTGTGTTTTTTTTTATTTTGAGATTTGTATCCTGACTTTGATTGACAGAATGTTATGACTGTCATTCTTCAAGAATGCTAAATACAGAATGAGAGATACATGCTATCAATTATGTGTTTGGGTCTTTGTCGTCCTCCTTGTTCCAGTATGTAGGATATCAGCTTACCACAATGCCTATTTTTGTCTATTAGCATATATATGCTCTAATGCAATGAACATTTTAGACCATATGCTGTGTGGAGGAGGTGGATTTGGTATCAGAGATCTGCTCCTCACTTCCCTTATCAATTTAACATTAAGTAACACTTTCATATGCCAAAATATTTTGGTTTTAATTAATGTCACAGAGAGATACTTCTAACCATTGAAATCCTTGAGAAGTTTGCTTGGTATTTCCTGTATAACTGCCTTCTGTCTTTCCCTAACTACATTTATTTTAGCGACACTGTTCAGTGTTTAAAGAAAAGTGATTGTGAGAAGTGGAGCTGTTTGTTCCCTCCCTCCCACTTTCCTTCCCTCACTTGCTCCCTCTGTCCCTCTCCTTTCCTTCCTTTTCCTTCTTTGATTTGTTCGTTCATTCATTCATTCATTCATTCATTCTGTCTACCTTTTTGTTTATTTTCTGGTGAGGAGTTTATGGACACTAGAACATTTACTCTGTAGAAACTTTTTGAACAGCGGTGTTCCCCAAAGGTCAAAGAACTTAAAACCAAAGACCTCAGATTGTTGCATTTCTACAGCTAGACTGTTAAAGTTCATGAAAAAGATTTTTAAAAAGTCCTCAGATTAATAAGAATATTTGGAGTGTGTGTGTGTGTGTATGTGTGTGTTTGTTTGAGAGAATGAGAGAGAGAAGAGTATAAATAACTTAGAAACTACTTCAGAGCAGTCGTGTCTACATGCTTTTGCAGGTTGGTGGAATCACATTTTTGTTTGTAACCTCTGAAGGGGTACTGAGAACTCAAGATAGAAATGACTAACTGGTTAAAGTATAAAGTACAGATTCCACTCATATAGTTGTCCTAACTTTGGTCAACAAAAAGCCAGTACATTTCAAAACTATATATGATGATTTTTGTGGTGTCCTTTGAGATGAGAAGATAAAATATAGACCCCTATAAAAAGGAATCAGTACAACTGTTAGATATGTATGTAATGCACAGACTAGGAAAACCAATTAGTAGTAAAAACGTTCACACACACACACACATACACACACAGACAGAGAGAGAGAGAGAGAGAAGAGAGAGAGAGAGAGAGAGAGAGAGAGAGAGAGAGAGAGAGAGAGAGAGAGAGAGAGAGAGAGATGGGAGAAGACCGCAGAACTAAATACAATCAAAGGAGAACTCTCATCATTGAATATCACAGTGTTTTCAGTTTAGGATTTACAGTGGAATGCAGATTTTAATAAAGTATATTGGGATCAGATTGTGAACTTACTTAAATGGCATTAACTATCATATCTATAGAATTTTTAAAATTCTACAGATTTCCTTCTTGAGATAATATTATATGGGAGTTCTCAAAACATGCCTCTGGAATACCATATCTGTGCTTGGATCAAAGATTAGGTGTCTGTGAGATAAAGCTGTGCCAAGCCTAAATTTTAATACCTGCTGTAAAAAGCCATTGTACATATTGCATATAAACGACTAAGTACTTTTCTTCTGGAAAGACTAACAAAACTTGCTATACTCTTCATTCAGCTTTCAATAAATAGGACTTGCAATCTTTATTGTCACTTAATTAGTAATATAAAAAAAGCCTGCTTCTTGAAATGCCATGTTATCTTGAATGACAAACTGTGTAATTTGGTCTAGTCACAAAACTGCCCAAAGTACAAAAAATGAAAGCAAGCATTTGTAAAGAGAATTTGAATCAACAGAACAGTAAATAAACTTATCAAGTTAGATTCTTGTCATTTGGTTCAACTTTGATGTCTTAATTTTTTGAATTTGTCAATTGTCATGTATATAGTCAAGTATGAATAATCTGCAAGTGGTTTTTGTGCTTGTAAAATCATAAGAAAACCATGAAAATTTAGGCTGCCTCTATGACCTCTTGGGTTTTACTGTACAACATCAGGTTACTACCTACTTACTGGAAATTATGATTTGAGTCTAATCATGTTTCCTTTGTTCAGTTTCCAATAAAACATTTTAACTTTGGTAGACACTTTATAAGACAGTAGCATAGACCATTTAACTCAAACTCCAAATTATATATTCACCAAAAATCATTTAGTATTTTCTTTTTCCAATATTTTATTAAAAGTGAAGGCAGTTTTATAAAATGTTGACTTTAAATTAGCATAAGCAATTTTTAGCAATAATTGTTATACAAATGAAAAGGAAGCGATTAGTTTGAATGAATATAATTGTATTGATGAAGCATGATTTTGAAATAGTCTGAAATTATGTGGATTAAAAAAGTGTATTTTATTTTATTGACTTTTGAGAAATGTTGGTGCATCTTTAATCCCAGCACTCAGGAAGCAGAGGCTAGTGAATCTCTATGAGTTCAAAGTCAGCATCATCTACAGATCAAGTTGTAGGACAGCAACCAGGGCTAAACAGATAAGTCCTATTTTAGAAGAGAGAGAGAGAGAGAGAGAGAGAGAGAGAGAGAGAGAGAGAGAGAGAGAGAGAGACTGAATTGAATTATGGTTGTGAACTCTTCTAGATTTATATTTGCAAAGTGGATATTGAATTCATGTCAATTTTATACATAATTTCAGATCATTAGCAACTGTTCATCTCTAGATATTAAAAAATGTAAAAAGAAAAAAAACTATTAAGGGAACCTGGATCATTAGTCCTCTAGTTTTCCCTGGTATTCTAAAATCCGACAGCCAATTTCATACACCAAACCAAGCAAAAATTGAAAGAACTCTTAAACTCTGCTTCATTTTTCAATTCCTTTTGTAGAAACTGTCTGTTTATGTAAATCCAGACATTAAAATGTCAGGGGACTCTGAAGTCATTTTCCAGTCAGAGATGAAACCTGTCAAAGCATTATGACACGTTTGGGAGCTGGGATGTGAAAGGATAGGCTGTGACATTGCTCGTGCTCTACTGATATCAAAAGGGGCTGAATATTTCATGAATCACCTTGGCTTGTCTTTGCATTCTATGTCTGTAACAAGTGGGAGTTAATGTTCAGTTTAAATATAGTCCTTGTTTGTGAGAACAAAGTCACACATAGTCTCATACTATCATATATAATCTGAACTTTCAATTTTAGAAGGGATTTTTGATACAGAAGAAGACAATCATATATAAATCAAGGAAAATAAAACATTTCATTTCATAATTTTTCCTGTTATTGAAAATGGTTGTTTTTCTCTCATAATATATCCTAATTATGGTTTCCCCTCCCTCTACTCCTCCCAATTTCTCCCTGGTCTCCTCCCATTTGACCCACTCTCTTTCTGTTTCTAACAAATTGGAAGGTAGAAGTCAAAGTATTGCCATTTTTACATGATATGATAGTATACAAAAACAACCCAAACTATTCTGAAAATAATAAATACTTTCAGTTATTTGGCTGGATACAAGATTAACTGAAAATAAACCAGTAGCCCTCTTACATACAAATGATAAATGGGCTGAGAAAGAAATATGGGATACAGCACCTTTAACAATAGCCACAAAGAATATTAAGTATCTAAGGTTAATTCTAACCAAGCAACTTAAAAACCCTGTATGGCAAAATCATCAACTTTTTGAAAAAAATATTGGAGAAGATATCAGAAGATGGAAAGATCTCCCATGCTCATGGATTGGTAGTATTAACATAGCAAAAACACCTATCATACTGCAAAATATAGTTTCAATGCAATGCCCATAAGAATTCTAACACAGTTTTGGAAAGAACAATACTCAACTTCATATGGAAAAACAAAAAACCCAGGATAGCTAAGACAATCCTGTACAACAAAGAAATTTCCCAGGAAATCAACATTTCTGATTTAAAGCTCTACTACAGAGCTATACTAATAAAAACAGTGTGGTGTTGTTATAAAAATAGACAGGTGGATCAATGAAATCAAATAAAAGACCCCCAAAGTAAATCTATACACCCAGGACCCCCTGATTTTTAACCAATAAACACAAATTATACAATGGAAATAAAGAAAGCATCTTCAACAAATGATGGTGACCTAACTGGATGTACTCATGTAGAATAATGCAAATAGACCCATATATATCATCCTGCCGAAGCACAAGTGTAGTGGACCAAAGATCTCAACATACAACCAACAACACTGAGCCTGAGAGAAAAGAAAGTGGAAAATAGCCTTGAATTCATTGGCACAGCAGACAGCTTCCTGAATATAACACAAGTAGCCCAGGCATTGAGATTGACAATTGGTAAATGGAATCTCTTGAAACTAAAAGCTTCTGTAAAGCAAATGACACCGTCAAAATGATAAAATGGCAACCTACAGAATAGGTAAAAGTCTTCACCACCCCCACATCTGAAAGAGGGCTGATCTTCAAATTATATAACAAACCCATGAAACTAGACACCAAATAAAAATAATAATCTGATTAAAAAATGGGATACAGATCTAAACAGAGAATTCTCATTAGAAGAATGTCAACTGGCTGAGATTACTTAAAGAGTGTTCAACATCTTTAGCCATCAGGGAAATGCATGTCAAAATAACTATGACCTTTCTTCCTACACCTGTCAAAATGGCTATAATCAAAAGCACTAATGACAGTTTATTCTGGAGAGGATTGGAGCAAGGGGAATACTCCCCTTGCTGGTAGGGGTGCAAATTTGTACAGCCACTTTGGAAGCAGATACGATGGTTCCTCAGAAAAATGGAAATATATCTGTCTCAAGACTCACCTGTATCATGTTTGGGCATATACCCAAATGATGTTTAATCCTAACACAAGGACACATGCTCAACTATTTTCATAGCAGCTATATTCATAATAGCCAGGACCTGGGAACAAACTAGATGACCCTCAAGTGAAGACTGAATAAATAAAATGCCATGCATTTACACAGTGGAGTGTTGGTCAGCTTTTTAAAACCAATGGCATTATGAAATTTGAAGGAGAATGGATGAGACTGGAAAATCATCAGACTGAGTGAGGTAACCCAGACCAAGCAAGGCAGACTTACAAGTGAACAGTGCCTGTAAAGTTAAGGATATTTCTGCTTCAATCCACAGACCCAGAGATGCAAGGTAACAAGGAGGTCCCAAGGAGAGATGCATGAATCTCCCTCAGAAGGGCAAATAGAAGAGATCTTGTGGGTGGTCAGGTGTCAGGTGGAGATAGGAGCATGAAGGATTGGCTTGAGGGGTTGGTGGAGGGGAAAAACACTGAAAAAGATGACTAGAAAAGGTGTGTATTCTGCCGGGTGGTGGTGGCGCACACCTTTAATCCCAGCACTCGGGAGGCAGAGGCAGGCAGATCTCTGTGAGTTCGAGGCCAGGCTTGACCGACAGCCTCCATAACAATACAGAGAAACCCTGTCTCGTAAATACCAAAGGAAAAAAAAAAAAAGAAATGGTGTGTATTCCGATTCAGAAAACCTGGTAAAGGGAAAGTCTCAGAAATCCACAAGAATGACTCTAGCTAAGACTACTAGCAATGGTTAATGCCTAGCTTGAATTTTCAATCTCCTGTGGCCTTGTGCATCTTCCAGTAGAGGGACTGGGATGCCAGTCTAGCCACACAACATTTGACCTACAGTCTGTTCTGCCTAGGGGAATTGGGGGACAGTAAGGGAGGCAAGGAGATCATGGGTGTGGCCAATCAATGACTGGTCTAATCTCAGACCCATACCATGAGAGTGAGTCCATCCGTGACACTCCCTGTGTCAGGACCCAGAAGCTGAATAACCCCGAAACCTAGGACAGAACCAAATGTGATTGGGGAAAAATGTCATTGTAATGCTATATACTGCTATACTCATGCTTGGTGACTACCCCATTTGTCAATAGAGAGCCTTCCTCTAGTAACTGATGGAAACAGGTGCAGCAACCCACAAACAAGCATTGGACTGAGCTAGGGGAATCCTGCTGAAGAGAGGGAGGAAAGTTGTAAGAGCTAGGGTGTCAAGGACATCAGAAGAAAGCAAACAACCTGGGCACATAGGAGGTCACTGAGTCTGAACAGACTGACAGGGAGCCTTCACAGGACCAATATAGGTCCTCTACATGTAAGTGACAGTTGCGTAGCTTAATTTACTTGTGGGCTACTAGCATTTGGATCAGCGGTTGTTCCTAATGCTTTGGCAGGCTTTTGGGAAACTAGTCCTCGTACTGGGTCACCTTCCCCAGCATTAAAACAAGAGGAGGAGCTTAGTCCTACCTTAACTTGATATGTCATATTTTGCTAATACCCATGGGAGGCCTTTCCCTTTCTAAACAGAAACAGAGGAGGAATGGAATGGGAGGAGCAGAGTGGTTGGTGAGGGGAGGTAATAGGTGGAGTGTAGGAAGGGGAACTGCAGCTGTGATCTAAAATAAATGAATAAATTTGATTTAAAAAAGAAAAGAAGCATGCAGCATTAAATTCTGCAAAGATATCATTGGCAGCAGCTGTAGGTCCAGATTCCCAGTGATGGCAGGTTCCTCTATGGAGCAGGGTAAATGCTGCAGAGTGTAGCCTCAGTGCCCTCCCGCCCCAACCAGCAGGACTGAGCCCTGAAAGCTTCACATGTACAATATCCTCATGCAGAACAGGGATGTTTGCATACCTCAAGATGAGAAGATGTTGACTTGCCACTGTTTGGGCCTCACTGTATATCATGCATTTCACATGGGACAGGCCATGTCCTACATCACTTTTGACATCTGGAGGAGGTTACTGATAGTTCCCAACATGGAGTCTTTTACTGTTTGAATATCACAGACACTGATGATAAGGCAGAACTAGCTGTTTGAGCAGTATCAGGAACAGATGCCCCCATCTGCCCAGCTCCGGAAGGATGTCCATATTTAAGTTAAGTGAGACAAGAGATCTCAAAAAGAGACCTATGCAGGAATGCATCCAGAAGTCCTGGAAACTTGCCACAGAGCCACTGTGGCAGTCTATGCACTCTGGCTCCTCTGCCTTCAATTCTGCAGTATTCACTGAGTCCTGGTGGGAAGGATTTCATGGAGATCTCTCACTCTCTGAATAATATCAGACTGTGGGTCTCTGTATTTGTTCCCATCTTCTACAGGAGGAAGCTTCAATGACCATTACTGGACGAGGTCCAGATCAACAAGGATAGCAGAATGTCATTAGGAGTTGTTTCATTATTATTTTTTGATACAGGGTTTCTCTGTGGCTTTGGAGGCTGTCCTGTAACTATCTCTTGTATCCCAGGATGGTCTGAAACTCACAGAGACCCAGCTGTCTCTGCCTCCCTAGTGCTGCTGGGATTAAAGGCATGCACCATCACCATCCAGCTTATTGTTACATTTTTATCTGTTACTTTGCTTTATTTTATAACAGTAAACAGTTTACCATAGGTCCCTGGAATATCTAGTCTCATGTTCTTTGTCACTCAAGCAGAGCTGGATACGACCACCCTCTCATTAAGTGGGCTTGAAGTCAAATTGAATATCTTGTTAGGAAAGGGAAATAGAATAGATATTTATCGATGGATAAAGGTGGGCTGGAACCAGGGGATCAAGTCAAGTGAGAGAGTGAAGAGTGGACATGGAAGGAACATGGGGGAACAGTTAAGATTGGGGGTCATTTAAGCAGCATGCAAACCTAAGCCAGCAGAAACTCCCTAAAATATACAAATGTATTTAAGTGATTTAAATGAAATTGTAAAATAAAAATTTTGGGGACACAGAACTCTCTGGTGGCTATTTCTTGACACCAAATGTAGATGTCAGTCTTGGGATTGGGTTATGTTTAACTGAGGTGTTGGCCAAAGGAGACCTGTAATGTTTAGTCTTCCTGCCCACCGCCAGGCTCCTGTTGTGGCTTTCAGCCCCCAAATAACACAAAAGACACTACATTAATTATGAAGCTGTTGGCCGTTTGCCTGGTTTCTTATCGGCTAGCTCTGACTTGATTATTAACCCATAATTACTAATATATATATATATATATATATACACATGCACACACACACACACACATATATATAATATATATATATTATAAGGACTTATCTCCCACCACATCTATTCCTCCCAGGAGATCACATGGCAACCAGTCTTTTCACTACATTTCCCAGAATCCTCCTAGACTGCTAGTCCCACCTATCTTGCTTCCCTATTGGCCATCAGTGCTTTATTGACATATAAACAGAACTTCCCCCATCAGGGACACATTGGAATCCACAAACAACGCAGGTTCTTGCCACAACTATAAGCTACTTGTCACAAATTGATGACAAGTCCATTGCTGAAGGTGGCACCTATACAATTCATTGAATATGGATATGTCAAACTGGTGCCTACATAGGGCCTTCTTTCCTGTGTTCCAGTCTCTTTTGGATACGAAGGTATTCTGCAAGCTAGGCAGGGCCTTTTAAAAGGGAACAGAGTGAATGTGCACAGGTGGGGCTCTTAGTGGCTGCAGTTGAGGATGCATCCTGTCAGAACGCCAAAGGCAGGCCAGTACAGATGCCTTAATAGTAACAAAGACAGTATATGACATCCTACCAGTAAGTTATATTACCTATTATCACTGGATAGTGCCACACAAAATCCAATAGATTCTGTGTGACAAGTTCCACAGAATGAGGCAATAACTTCAAAAGAAGGAGGTCTCCTGGAAACATGTTGTTCCAGCTTGGCAGGCGACATTGCACATAACAGATTTTAAATAAAGGACTTAAAGCATTCTTGTGTTACATATGTCATTCCATTATTTATAGCTTTAGGGTTATGTACGAAATTTCTTAAATTTCATTTTTATGCACATATTTTAATACAACTGGTTATATGTATGCAACCTATTTTTCCCATTTTGGCAGTCTATTAGTTTAAGTGTCCCACCATTGTTGGAAATGTCATATTTATTATACAAACATCAATAAATGCATGGCTCCATGTACATATTTACTGATCTTATGGGAAACTATTTCTTGAGACTACAAGAAAAGTTAAGGAAGTTAGGATTGGGATGCTAATGTAATGTAAAAGAAGAATTTCTGTTGGAAGGGTTTTGGCTGACTGGTAGAGGTTGTAGTCTCCCTATGGCCTGATAGCTTATCTCACCAGTTGGGAAACCTGGGGCTCCCTCCCTCTAAGAAAACTTCCTTCCAGTACCTGCCCTTATTTGGAGAATATCCCTTTGCCTGGAGAACTGACCTTATTTGAAAGCTGTCTCTAAACCAGATGCCTGGTGCAACTTTCGCTTGACCCTTGAGACAGATTTCTGCTAAGAAGACTTATGCTAGGGGTTCTACTATAGGGACTCTCTGCCATATAAAAAGCTTTGTAATAGGAGCATGTCCTTTAATGAAAATTAGGATTTGTTCCTAGACTCCCCAATCCTATATATTCCTTATACTCTGGACAAATAAACTAGAGATGATTCACCAAAGTCTGCCTCACAGAGGGCTGCTTCCATTCTATCCACAGCAGTCCTAACCCTGGTCCCTACTTCTGATTCCCACTCCCTAATAGACCAATGCTGTCAATGATCTGGAGGAAGAAGCAGAACCACAAGCTTTCCTTCTTTTATGGGATTCTTTCTATCATAAAGAATTGGAATAATGGTTTGCACAAAGGTGTTATATCCATGTGCATATATATATATATATCACTAAAGAGTCTAATAAAATGAGGAGAGCATTAGGTTTTTGGTGAGAGAGGGGGGAACATTTTATGTTAGTTGGTTACCAACATTCCTTAAATACTGATATTTGAAAAATGAAGAAATTAGTAGACAAGAAAGAGAAAGTGGCAAACCCAACAAAGTCTGCACTCAGTGGGAGGATGCTGTGCCAGGAAGTGAGGAGGTTGGAAGAATTCAGTGGATGAGGATGACCTCAGAGGTGTTCAGGCAACCGGTAACACAGGGCCCATCTCTGCATTTTTGAGGACTTACTCTGGAACATTGCAGAAAATGGTAAAATCATGAGACTAATCTTCTCTTTATGGAGTGGTACTCTCTCAGCTAAATAAAAGAGGGAGTCCTTGGTCCTGTCCCAAATGATGTGACAGACTTTGATGATTCCCCCATGGGAGGTCCCACCCTCTCTGAGGAATGGATGGAGTTTGGGGTAGGCAGATGGTGGGGGCAGGGTGAGGATAAGAGGAAGAGGGAACTGTGATTGGTATGTAAAATAAGATTGTTTATAATTTAAAATAAAAATTTTATAAAGTAAATAGTTTTTTTAAGCAGGGCATGATGGCAAGCACCTTTGATCCTAGTAATCAGGATATAGAGATTGGCAGATCTTTGTGAGTTGGAGGCCGGTTTGCTATATAAGTCAAGCTGCAGAATAGCCAAGGCTACAAAGAGAAACACTGTCTCAAAAAACTATTTAAAAAGACCTTTTTTCCATATAATACTTCATGCAATATATTCTGATCATGTTTACTCCTTAGTCAGATCCTCCCGGCTACTCTTCAACTCCTTACCCACCCAAATCCGTACCCCTTTCTCCTCTTTTTCATTAGAAACCAAACAGGCAACTGAAGAAACAAAATTAAATAGGGTACAATAAAAACAAACCAGAAACAGGCAAAATAAATAACAGAGGAAAACAAAGCCAAATAAAAAGTACAAGAAACACATAAAAACATACAGATGCAGAGACATATACATTCAGACACACAGAAAATCCATAAAAACAAAGTTGAAACTATGATATAAAAAACATCCAGACTAAGCATTATGAGCCAAAAATATCTTTCTTTTTCTAGACAGAGACCCATATGCAGCCTAAGCCCAAGGCTATGATATAGACTGGTATTCCATTTTGTTTCTTATTATGCAGGAATAGCATCTTCAATGATTAACACTAGAGGAATCAGTCTCACAATTTGGTCTCATGATTTTGTTCATAAAGTATGAATTTTATTTAAAAGATAATAAAATTCTGTTGGTTCAGAACTACAAGAAACTAAGGTGTGATGAGAGTGGGGATGTTACTGTTCCCAGAAATGATGTCCCCAATGGGTTCTCCTAAATCTAATGCTACCCCAGAAATTATGCAATACAAGTAACATTATATGGATTCTGTAGATTGTATACACATAAACACACACACACACAGATATACACATGAATTTTATAAATGGAAAATGATGTAATTATATATTTTTTAAAAGGACAGTTGGGCAGTGGTGGCACAAGCCTTTTATTCCAGCATTCTGGAAACAGAGGCAAGAAGATCTCTCTGAGTTCCTGGCCAGTCTGGTATACAAAGTCCCAGAATAGGCTTCAAAGCTACAAAGAGAGATCCTGTCTCAAACAAACAAACCAAAACAAGCAAAAAGCCTGAAATGGCATTGTGTCCTGGCATGGTAGTAGGTACTGTTTGCTATGACCATCACATAAAGTTTCTCATTGTTGACTTTGTCCACACTTACACATGTGATTTTTTCTTCCAGGTGAGTTCTTTTTAACCTTTGCTAAAGAGTCATTCCCTCAGTAGAGTCAAAAACTATCTGGCATATCTGTCATGATGTTTTCCATTTCAGTAACAACAATATTAAATACAAATTTCTATGAAACATTTGTGACATTTTTCAGAGCTTAATTAGTGTAGTTGACAGATTTTTAAGATGACTTCTGCTTATCACTGCCTCCCACTATTCATGGTCTTGCATAAAATCCTTCTATTGCATGTGGGTGGGATGGCAGATTATGACAAAGGTGACTTAATGCTGCTTCTGTAATCTTATTACATAAGATTGTAATGTCTGTCTTGGCTCTGTACTATATATATTTCGGGCATCAATTAAATGACCTTATATGTGATAGTCCCATGCCACATGAGACCGAAGAGAGTTCCTACTTGACAGAAACAAATTAAAGTTCTCAATACTGAATGATCCCTAAAAGCCAAGTTCCATCAAACCTTTTAGCCAGGAATTAGATCTTTTTCCATTAGAGCATCAGCTAAGACTTTAGTTCTTGACAGAACTTTAATTCTTACTTTATGGGATGTCCTAAAGCAACAGGAAATATTTGTTTAGAAAGGGGCAGGACTCCTATGGGCATCACTACTGTATGTTGTTTCAAGTTGAGGTAAGACTACATCCCTCCCTTGTATTAATGGTGGGCAAGGCAGACCTGTATGAGGAATAGGGTCCTAAAACCCACCCAAACTCTATGGATAGGTCATGTTCCCATTACTAGGAGTCCCACAAATAGATAAAGCTACACAACTGTCACATATATGTAGAGGGCTTAGGTGGGTTCCATGTAGGCACCCTTGCTGCAAGGCAACTAACCTGGAAACGCCTATATATTCAGGTTAGTTGCTTCTGTGGGTTTTATTGTAATGACCTGGACTCCCTTGGCTCTTATAATCTTTCTTCTCTCTCTTCAACAGGATTCCCTGAGCTCAGCCCAGTGCTTGGCGGTAGGTCTCTGTATCTGCTTCCATCAGTTATTGGATGAAGGATCTCTGATGACAATTGGGATAGTCACCAATCTGGTTACAGAAGAAAGCCAGCCCAGGCTACCTATCCACTATTGCTAGGAGTCTTAGTTGGGGATCATCCTTGCAGATTCCTAGGAGTTTCCCTTAGACAAGGTTTCTACCTGACCCCAAACCGCACCCCCCAATAGCAAGACATTTCTTTCAGTACTCTCCCCTGCATGTATCCTCCAATCTAATTTCTAATGTTACAATCCCCACCCGACAAGTTACCAAGGATATTTCTTCTATGTCTCTTTCCTCAGCAGACCCATGAATTTTCCTTTGGAACTTCCTTGTTACTTAGCCTCTCTGGATCTGTGATTGTAGCATGGTTAGCCTTTACTTTGCAGCTAATATCCACTGATGAGTGAGTACATACTGTTTGCCTTACTAGGTCTAATTTACCTCACTCAGGATGTTTTCTTCTAGTCCCATCAGTTTGCCTTCAGATTTCATGATGTCTTTGTTTCTAACAGCTGGGTAATACTATATTGTATAAATGTATCATGTTTTCTTTATCCATTCTTCAGATCAGGGTCATCTAGATTGTTTCTAGGTTCTGACTATTATGAATATTACTGCTGTGAACATAGGTGAGCAAGTGTATTTGTGGTATGAGTGGGTATTGTTGGAGTGTATGCCCAAGAGTGGGTCTTGATTTAGATTGATTCCCATTTTTTTAGAGAAGCATCATATTGATTTCCAAGTGGCTTGACAAGTTTGCACTCCTTCTAGTAATGGAGGCGTGTTCCTCTCATTTCACATCCTCTGCAGCATAAACTGTCATTTATGTTTTTGATCTTAACCATTCCAACAGGTGTAAGATGGAATCCCAGAGTTGTTTTGATTCATATTTCCCTGATAGCTAAGAATGTTGAACAATTCTTTAAGCATATCTCAGACATTTGGGATTCTTCTGTTGAGAATCCTCTGTTTACATTTGTACACATTTTTAATTGAATTATTTGGTATTTTGAGGTCTAGTTTCTTGAGTTCTTTATAATGTTTTGGAGATCAGCCCTCTGTCAGATGTGGAGTTGGTGAAGATCTTTTCCCATTCTGTAGGCGGCTGTTTGTACTTTTGACAGCGTCCATTGCTCAGAGAAGCTTTACAGTTTCACGAGGTCACATTTATTAATTGTCAACCTCAGTGTCTGTGCTACTGGTGTTATATTCAGGAACTTCCTGTAACAATGAGTTTAAGCCCACTTTCTCTTTTATCAAGTCCAGTGTTAATGGATTTAAGTTGAGGTCTTTGATTTACTTGGACTTGAATCTTGTTCAGGATGATAGATAAGGATTTGATTGTTAGTTGGGGTCAACCATGTAGGTCTTTGGAAATTTCCCTAGTGCCAGATTTCTCTGTAAGCCTATAATAGTTCCCTTTATTATAGTATCTCTTTTCTTGCTTTCTTCTATTTTTCTGCTTGACTCAATTTTCCTGCTGTCTCATGTCTTCCTTTCCCCTCCTTTTCTCTCCTTCTCTTTTTCATACCTCCCTCTCCTTTCCCCCCATTCTCCCAATTAGCTCAGGAGATCTTGTCCCTTTCCCATTCTCTGGGGGACAAATGTATGTCTCTCTTAGGGTCCTCCATGTTTCTTAGTTTCTCTGGTAGTGTGGATTGTAGGCTCGTAATCATTTGCTTATATCTAAAATTCATATATGAGTGAGTACATACCATGTTTGACAAGTTTGCTTCTTATGTGCATTTGATTGAAAAATCTTTTCCCAACCATTTACTTTGAGAGAATGTCTGTTTTTTTTCAGTTGTTGTGTGGTTTTAGTATGTAGCACAAAGAATGGATCCTGTTTGCTTATCCATTTTTTTTGCCTGTTTCTTTTTATTGGTGAATTGTGTTCATTGATTTTAAGACACCTTAAAGACCAGTGATTTTTATTCCTGTTATTTTGTTGTTGTTATTGGAGGTGGTGGTAGGTGTGTGTGTGTGTGTGTGTGTGTGTGTGTGTGTGTGTGTTTCCCTTCTTTGACTTTTGCTGGTATGAGATTATCTATTGCCTGCTTTTTCTTGATTGCAGCTAAATTCTTTGGGTTGTAGTTTTACTTTTAGTACCTCTGTATGGCTGAATGGACTGGTATTGTTTAACTCTGACTTTGTCAAGAAATATCTTTTTTTTCCATGTATGGTGTTTGAAAGTTCTGTTGGGTATAGTAATCTGAGCTGGCCTTCATGGTCTCTTATTATCTGTGAGATGTGTGTAGTGGCCCTTGTGGCATTTAGAGTCTCTACTGAGAAGTTAGGCATAATTTTGATAATTCAGCTTTTATATGTTAGTTTTTTTCTTTTGCAGCTTTTAATACTCTCTTTATTCTGTATATTTAGTATTTTGATTATTATGTGGTGTGGGTACTTTTTTCTATACTAGTCTATATGGTGTTTTGTGAGCTTCTTGTCCCTTCATAGGCATGTCCTTCAGTTTGGGAAAATTTTCATGTATGGTCTTGTGGAAGATAGTTCATTCGCCTATGAGGTGTGACGTCCTCAATACCTGAGATTCTCTCTTCCTTCTTTTTCTTTTTGTTGGTGATACTTGCATCTGTAGTTCCTCTCTACTTACCTAGATTTTCCATTTCCAGAATTTCCTTGGTGTGTGTTTTCCTTGTTGCCGCTGTTTCAATTTTCAGTTTTTGATCCATTTCCTTCTCCTGTTGGATTGTTTTTTTTCTTGCCATTCTTTAAGGGATTTCCATTTCCTCCATAACGGTCTCCATCATCTTCATAAAGTTTTTAATGTCATTCTCTGTGCTTCAACTGCAGTGAAACATTCAGGTCTTGCTATTGTGGGATCACTGGGCTCTGTTGCTGACATACTGCCCTTTCATTTATTGAACATGTTCATGTTCTTTCACTGTCATCTAGGCATCTGGATTTGGGATGATTATAAGTGTAGATGTTGAGTTTTAAATTTGCCTTTGTTAGATATGTGTTTTGCTCCTTTGTTTTATGATTCCCCTCTAGTCTTCAGTTCTAAGTGGTAACTAGCAAGTCTTCAAGATCAGTAGGGTTTTTATGATGATGTTTGTGGGTCCTTGGGTACCTAGATTCAGCCTTGCCTCATGTAAAGCCAAAGTCTTCTTCTGAAGTTGTAGATGAAAATATGGAGCCCAGAGGAGGAGGTACTACTGTTCTTTCTACTAGTGTGGGCTATACTTGGGCCTATAGAGTCTGCTGGAATTTTAGGGAAGGGCTGGCCACTGGAGGATGTTGAGGTTGGTGCTGTTGTGTTATGAAGTGGGTTTTGGAGAAAAAGAATTCAGTGAGTTGTGGCAAGCTAGCTGCCAGGCAGATCACTCAGCTGCTAGCTGGCTGGTGGTGACTGCATCACAGATAAGATAGCCTCATTTATGATTGATAGAAAGTGGGCTGAAGTTTCTAATCATCCATGCACTTACAAGTATAAAAAATGAATATACATATAATTGTTGCCAGAATTTTGCACCCGTTTTATTATGTCTCCAAAGCCACTATGTGTAAATTCTTTGGTGAAAAGATGGCAACTTCTATTTAGATGAAACTCATGATAATTACCTAGCAGAGGAGCAAGTCAGTGATGACAATTGCATCTGAGTTAGGTTTCTCCAATTTGTAATCTGGCCATCTTAAAGGATAAGGAGTAAGTGAATCAGTGAAAATGCCAACATTGCATCAATCCTTTCAATTGACTAGAGTCATAAAAAATGACTCAAATCAATTGATGATATGGGAAAATACTTATCATTTGTGTGGAAGTTGGCTATAGCTGGGAATACAGATGATTCTTCTATAGAGGACACAAGTGATCCACAAGAAGATACTAAGTCCTGCTGACATGCTCACAGTTTGTCCGTGGTTACACATGTATGCAAGTGGGATTGCTAGTCATAAATGATTTTGGAACTTTAAAGTGTTATACTTTCACAAGGTGAAACTGAGCAATTAGACAGCAAGTGTCAAAACTGAAAGTACTGAAGCTTTTAATTAAGAACTGCATAAAATGCTGATGATAAATATTTGTTAGAGAGGCTCAGGAGGCCTCGTTTCTTGCTGAAGAGCTATTGGATGCTGGAGGAAGAAGAATCTATTTTATTCAGTAGTGAAGCCACTAAGTTGTCCACATTCCTGGTAACACCTACCCCTTCCAAGATACATTAATTAAGCTCAGGAGTCATTAACAATGCAAGAAATTAGGTGAGGGACTTGTTGAGAAGAATAAGGGGACTAAAGGGAATAGAAATGGGATGAAGAGGGTAATGGTGGATGAATATGAGATGAATAATATATATGTGTTTATATATTTATGACCTTGCCAAATAATAAATAAAAATATTTTAAATAAAGTACTTTATAACTAATATATAATATCAATGAAAAGCAAAGTTTATGGAATTATGCCCTAGAATATACCCATCCATTGACTTCAAGACTATACCAAGGCACTCAATAACCCTGCCCTTGCAATGCTGCCCTTGTCCTATCAAGGCTTTGTGACCTACCTCTCAAAGAATTTTAATCAGTTTGATAATGTTAACAAGCTCATATTTTCCATTTATTTATTTTTTAACAAAAACCCCAGTGATGCTATCAATATTTATAAACTAATTATTGAATTAGTATATTCTGTAGATAAGAGCATCTTATTGACACAGCTGCATATTATTCTGTGAGCTTTGGCATAGCTTGCAAGCATGTACAAAGTAGTAATAATATGCATCATCACATACTGGCTGTGCCTTTTGTTTTGAGCCCACTCCACTCATTTGACCACTGACCCAAGCAACATGTTCATATTAACATTTACAGCAGAGAGTCGTGAAGATTGTTGTGGTAACAGAATCTGACCAAATGTTTTGAGAGTTTGAAAAATGCTTAGCAGTCTAAATGCTAGAGTATCACTGGGGCCTGGGAAAGGTCACACAGTCAAGTATAAACAACATTGCTATGACATTTCGATGACTTATAAGAATACATTCAAAGACTTTCAAAGATTCTGCTGTTGAAGAAATAGGGAAGAACCAGTTATTAGTGCCCTGGAAAGTTCTGAAATCAGACAAGGATGAAACAGCTGTTTATGAGCTTGATGGAGGGCAGGGAGGGGTTAAATGAGAAGTCACTGAAATTGAAGGATAATGGGTCGAGGCAGAAGAAACAGAAACACATAAGAAATAAGAAAACTCACAGTAAACTGATGAAGTCATTTGCTTCTGTCCATACTAGCATACTGATTATAGAATATGTAGAAGAGAATTATGGGAGACTGGCAAAGTTAGAAGAAATATGTGCTCTTACTTGCTTTAGGAAAATGCAAAAAGGAAAAAAAAAGTGTGCAGTCAAAACTTGGTGTCCTCTGAAGAAATCTATGCCAGCTGGACCTTCAGTTGATGGTGTATTTGCATCTTTTATCAGCTTGTCTTTAGCCTCATTTTGAAGTTGTTGACATTGTCATCATAACATTCTTCCATCTAGCAACTCACTTCTATTCCATGTTCAAAATTATTCAGGTCCAATGTGCTTTTAGCTGTGTGGCTTTGAAGTGAAAATCCATGCAAATATTTAGTTTTTCATGCTTAAAACAGGACATCATAAATCACAGGAGAGGGGTTTGTCATAGGCCAGACTCTGGATATCCCCATGGGAAGGGACTGGGGATAGGGTGGGAGGCAGGGGAGAGTTGATGGGGGGATGTGGGAGGAGGGGAGGGAGAGGGAGTTGGGATTGACATGTGAAGCAAGCTTGTTTCTAATTTTTAAAAAATGTAATAAGTAAAAAAAATCAGAAAATGAAAGGCATAGAAGGTTTCTGTGACAACCTTTCTCTCCTACTCATCCTCCCAAAGACAGTCTAGACAGGAAGCCATTGAAGAGAACTCTTAAAAACTGTGATAGGGATGCTGAAGTATAACTCTTCACAGTTGATGATTTCTGGTGGGGTTTGGTGTAAAGAAGGACTTGGTTTTCTTTAAGACAATGGCCACTAGGGGTTTGACCATGCTCCAGTGATTATACAATTATACTGACAATGGCAATAGCAATACAAATTGACCTTGGTTTTCTTCTTCTTCTTCTTCTTCTTCTTCTTCTTCTTCTTCTTCTTCTTCTCCTCCTCCTCCTCCTCCTCCTCCTCCTCCTCCCCGTCCTCCTCCTCCTCCTTATGGTTCTTCCTCTTTGATATTGAGGGGAGTAACAAGGGTGGGGAGATGGGAGGCCTGGGAAATGAATGTGATTAGGGTGAATTTTGCGAAATTTCTAAATAATAAACAAATAATATTATGTTTTTAAAAAAGTTTGTCGTAGGCAGATGTTGTGTTAAATGACTTTCCTAAATGTGGGCTCATGTTTACTATTATTTAAAAAGGCTAACCTTGGCTTGATACACAGTAGGTGAGACTCACATCTCCAGTAACCTGTTCCCCAGAGCCTCAAAGCAGTGCTGAGTTTGCTTAAGTATAAATGACCAGTTGCCCATGCTTAAAGGGATGTAATCATGTAAAATGAAAAGAAAAAAAGAAAGAGGCAAACCTGTGGGTTTTGCAGGAAATAGGATTCCAGAAGCCAACATTTAGCTTGAAGATAATTATGTATAAGTTTGATCTTTTATTTTCCTTTGATGTCCTAAAGGAACATTTATTCTAACACATCATTTATTTTGTTCATGCTTATATTCTTCAAAATGATTTGATAGATTATTTTCAACAATACAAAACTTTTCCTAATATCTGTATGTTCCTACACTGCAGATTTCATGTAGCATTTATCTTAACATTATGGTTTCATTTCTTATTTAAATGCTCCCCTCTATGTTGTTTATCTGTTAATGTAGTTTGCCTGTGTGCATATGTGCTTGTATGTGTGTTTGTGCACATGCATGTAGAAACTCTAAGCGGGCATTGGCAATTTTCCTTGATAGCTCTCCACTTTATTCCTTGAGGCATGGTTTCTCAATTGAACACAGAACTTGTAATAAAGCTAATCTAGCTAAGCACTTTGCTTCAGGGATCACGTGTCTCTACCTTTGGGCAGTGGAATTGTGGTCAGGTATATCAGACACTTACATAGGTGCAGGAAAGGCTGAATTCTGATCCTCATACTTGTAAGCAGGCACCTTACCTGCTGAGCTCTCTTCTCAGTCCTACACTACTACTTCTCCCAAGAATCGCTGTGCATGTTAATAGTGAGGAATATAGTAACTACATATTAGTGTCAAATATTAAAGATTCCCCAAATGAATCTGTATTATCCACTTACTCTGGGCACTAAGTTCCCTTGATTTTGCTTCTTTTTTGGAATTGGAGTAGGTCATTTCTTGCTTCAGTGACAACCTAGGCAAAAATTAACTGAAAGTTATAAGAAACTGGAGAGAAATAGAACTTATTGTAGTATTTTTTTCCTGATGCTTTTTTTTTAAACTACCCACTCTTATCCACTCTGGCTTGAGTGGCAACAGCCTTAGCTATATCTGTTTTGTCTACTTTAACTATTTCACAAGACTATCTTTCTTCCCAAGGACTTTGCCATGTTATGCTCTTTTTATTTTTTGTTGTTTTGGATTTATAAAATGTAAAACCATCAGTTTCTTGGAGCTGTAAGAAAGGAAGACGTTCTTTTTTTTGTTGTTTTTTTTTATTTTCCAGTTTAAATTTAGATAAGAAACGAGGTTGCTTCACAAGTCAGTTCCAGGTCACTCTCCCATTCCCTCCCCTCCTCCTGTGTCCTCCCCCCAACCCCCCCCCGTTATCCCCTCATTCCCCCCAGGAGGGTGAGGCCCTCCATGGGGGTGCCCATAGTCTGTCATTTCATATAGGGCAGGGCCTAGACCTTTCCCCAAGAGTTCAGGGTGAGAGTGCACCTCACTTTGTTCTATGGGAGTCCAAAGATCGTGTGTATACTTGGGATGGGTACTGATCTGCTGCCCAAGGCTCAATAGATTCCCTAGGCCTCCTCACTGACACCCAAATTCAGGGGGTATTGATCAGTCCCATGCTGGTTTCAAGAATTAACCTTTGTCTAGTCAGCTGTTTCTGGGGGTTAAACCAGCCCAGTCTTAATCCCTTTGATCACCAGTCCTCCCTCTCTGTTACTGGCTTTCTTGAGTTCAGCTCAGTACTTAACCAAGGGAGTCTGCCTCTTCTTCGATCAGCCACTAAATGAAGTTTCTGTTTCCCAGACTCTCTGGCCATAGGATTGTAGGCTGGCACTCCCCAGATCTATGTCTAAAATCCATATATGAGAGAGTACATGCCATGTTTCTCTTTTTGTGACTGGGTTACTTCACTCAGGATGGTTTCTTCAAGTGTCATCCATTTGCCTGTGAATCCCATGATTCCATTATTTTTTTCTGCTGAATAGTACTCCATTATGTAGATGTACCACATTTTCTCTATCCACTCTTCGGGTGAGGGACATCTAGGTTGCTTCCAAGTTAAAGGAAGACATTCTTACAAGACTATTCTACTGACTAATCAATGTGGGAGCCAGGTCGATGGACTGAATGGTTGAAAAGAAATTTTGGTGAGCAGACACAGCCAGACATCAGGGAGATCATACAAATATGTAAATAATATAGAATTTTACATGGAGGGAAGATGAATGAATATCTTGCTAGATAGTATGGAATTTGTCTGTCTAAAGACAAGAATTATTTTGCATTTCACTAAGCTATCGACAGTGTAAGATCCTAAAGAGCCTCTGTAGAAATGGAATCCAGCAACCACAGAAGGCACCCTCTGTAAAGAGAAGCTTTTTCCTTTGAGAGAAGCCTTCCCGCCGTCCTGGTTCTAGAGCCCCATCAGTCCCAAATAAACACACAGGAGGCTATATTAATTATGAAGCTGTTGGCCTTGCTTGTTTCTTACTAGCTAGCTCTGACTTAAGTAATTACCCCATAATTGTTAATCTAAGTATGTCTCTTACCAGAGAATAGTTCCGGGCTTCCTACCCCATGGCAGTTACATGTTGAATCTCCTGTGTTTCTCTTTCCCAGAATCCTCCTGGACTCCTAGTCCCACCTATGTAGATTCCTGTTGGCTCAACAGTGGTTTATTGGCATAAGACTTCCCCAACATCTCCTCTTTTCTGTTTAAACAAAAAGAAAGGTCTTAACTTTAACATAGTCAAATTATATATAACAGAACAGTTATCAAGTAAGAACATAGTTACAATATTTTATTTACCAACATTTAGCAAGATTTAAAGAAAATATCATCTATCTCATTCTGGTGAGTCCAAAGTCCTATATGTAGCCTATCTTTTATCATAACTAAGGAAAACTATAATTATAGCTCTCTGTCTTCAACTCCATCAAAGACCACAGAAGGATAATATATAAATACTAGAATTGACAGAGATATCTTACTGCCTGGAGAGTCACCCGAAGTTCCTCTGTAATGTTGGGGCAAACATCTTCAGCCCATAGGCCACAATGTGTCTGGAACACTTCTCAGCAAAGCAGGAAATTTCAAACTGTCCATCTGCATTGGCAGTCTGTCAGTCATTTTTCTGTGTCCTGCAGAAAGTCTGGTAGACTCTTCCATGAAGCAGGAACCCTGTAAGACTGAGTTCAGCAGTCACTTTCCCATGGGTCCTGTATGTCCAGATTATACAACAATAGTCAAGCAGTACAGGCAAGAGTAGTTTCTTTCTCAAATGGCTAATCTTGCCATTTTGAAGGCAAACTCCATAACAAGTTTCTTCAATGCCCATCTTCCTCTCAGAAGTAATTGGTGCTGCCAGGAGCAGACATTTCTCATTGTCAAGAAAAACCCTAAACCATTTTAAATGCCATTTTCTGAAGTTCTTTGAGAGGTTTGAAGACTGTTTATCTATCTCAAATATATTTCTGTATATCTAGAAAACCTAACTTACCTAACTATAAATTCTGTTATCATTAACTATCTATAGTCTATATTTAATTATGCATTATATTTTAAAAGATCAGTATAAGCACAATACTTAATCAAGAGGAGAAATATACACATCACAAAATTGACCTTGAATTTGTATCAATAAATGAAAACAATACCCATACCATAATTCCCCTTTTTACGATTAAAAAATGATTGGTTGTAATCATTAACCAATTATAAACAATCCCATTTAAAGGAAAACAAAGATTTATAAACAAGATGGGAATTGGGACGTCACTCATTCCAAACTGCTTCCTGCTGGAAGGGGGCACTCTTTATACCATGGGGATCATGACAAAACTCAGAAACCTTTATAAGTCCATATTTTCGGGGTCTGTAAGACTGCATCATCTTAGCTGTCTCAATTGTTGGAACACCTGGTCCACTGCTTCCTGGGGTCTTGGTTCGTCAAACCACAGAAGCCTGGAAGGAATCCTCAGCTTTTCATTTTCTGTAGGAATACAAGTAAAATCTCCTTTCCCAAGTAACATATTCTTATACTTAAATTTTGAAGTCAAGGCATTTTCAAAAGATAGAAGTTGGATTAATTTAGCAGCATTTATAATCAAGTGTACTTTAGTAGCAGTTCCTTCCTGAGCAAGCAAAAAACTGAAAAACACAATAGCATACAGTATCCAGACTCTCTGTGTATTTTCCATTTTTACGCGGCTTATTTATTTATCTATTATTACTTTATTTATTTTACTTTTATTTATTTTTCTCTGAGACAGGGTTTCTCTTTGGAAATCCACCTGCCTCTGCCTCTGGAGTAAATATTACCGGCTTGTGCCACCACAATGCCGGCTTTTCTATTTATTTACCATTTTGCCGTTTCATTTTCTCTCTTAATCTCATGTATATTTTTAAACACACTGTGAACCTTTAGAGGTTTTTCTTCATTCAAGTCTGACTTTACTGTAAATCTTTATGTTTTTCTGGCCACGTGTCTTATCTGTTAAACCCGCAGCTGTTTTAAACTGCCGTTTCAAGATGGCAGGTGTAAGCGTGATTCCAGCTTACCGCCTCAGTCAATGCTGACATCCAGCAAAAGCTGCCACTTCCAGCTGTACGTACACACCTTTCAATCGTTAGCAGAGTCTCTTAAAACAACCTTGCTGTTTTTTTTTTTCTTTTTATGCCGAGTCAGGAAGACTCCGGTAAGCAAGCCATGTGAATCTCAGCTTGTAGATAGCAAAACAGAGCCCATCTAAGAAAATGCTGCTACCAAAAATCTGTGCTTCTCTCCATTCTTCTATTTCTAATATTCCTTTAAATCTTTTGTTATTTTGCGTGGAAATTCAATCCCGCTCCTGACAACCATTTTGTAAAGAGAAGCCTTTTCCTTTGAGAGAAGCCTTCCCGCCGTCCTGGTTCTAGAGCCGCATCAGTCCCAAATAAACACACAGGAGGCTATATTAATTATGAAGCTGTTGGCCTTGCTTGCTTCTTACTAATCTAAGTATGTCTCTTACCGGAGAATAGTTCCGGGCTTCCTACCCCATGGCGGTTACATGTTGAATCTCCTGTGTTTCTCTTTCCCAGAATCCTCCTGGACTCCTAGTCCCACCTATCTAGATTCCTATTGGCTCAACAGTGCTTTATTGGCATAAGACTTCCCCAACAATCCTCCTGATTTACATTGAAGCCCAGAGTTATTCTGTTCTGGGTTCTCTCTTCCCTGTTATTGTTTCTATATGGTTAATCTCAGAAGAGAAACACAGTTGCCTGCACTGACTCATCTGCTTGTGACTTGCAGACTAATTCCCACAAGTTTTTATTATTATTTCTTTCTACCTATCAGTATTGGTCAATGTTTTTGAAAAGCATCAAACTTTTATGTTCTTTTAGGAAATATGAGATTAATACTGAAATAATTTTTAGATCATTCATCGAGTAATACATGATTATTTATCTTTTATTTTGTTTTAATTTGAGGAACAGCAAATTATAAACTTTATACATTCTGTTAATTTTGATTTCTGCCATTTTAACACTCTGACATAAAATTAAGAAGTGATGATTTTAAATTTGCATTTGTTTTAGATAGAGACTGTCTTAAGCTTTAAAATATCTTACATAAACAAGAGCAATAAATATTATTCTGAATGCTGTAAATTCTCAAATTTTTAAATGACCTGAAAAATGACATATGGAATATAGTTTGGTGATCAGTATTCTGCTGTCCT
Source organism: Mesocricetus auratus (assembly GCF_017639785.1). Lineage (NCBI taxonomy): Eukaryota > Metazoa > Chordata > Mammalia > Rodentia > Cricetidae > Mesocricetus > Mesocricetus auratus. The sequence goes on from NW_024429266.1 coordinate 93,706,941, forward strand.
GATTTTAATAGCTTTCATGCTTTGATGTGATAGAAAGACTTAGTCATAAACGCCAAGGATGCTAATGCTTACAATTTTGTTTCACTTACTTAATATAAATTTATTCCCCTTATCAAATATGCAAATTCAAGTGTAATTTGCAGATATGAAATGAACTCTTATGAACATGGAGACAGTAAATGTCAATTCGAAATTTTAATGGGAAAGAGAAATATGACATAAATGATGAAGTGTATTGATCATGAAAAGCATCTGTCTTCTGGTATCATCACAGTAATTTTTCAAAATATCTCCTAGTCATGTATTAGTATGTTACTGTCTGATAGTCTCCCTGCAGCCATCTGTAGCATGAGTTCTAATAGGTCTTAAAATAAAAACCCTGAGTCTGATATAGGGGAAAATGCTGAACGATCATAGAGAGGAAGGTGCAAGCCATAGTCACACTTTACCTTGCTAACTTCCTATCCAAAAGAGACTAAGCTCCTGTCTCCTCCTTCCTTACCACTTCCTCTCTCCATCCAGCCATAACACTTCCTGTCTATTTGCATAGACTGCTGGATCTCTAAGGTTAACTAGTGGCTAGCTCTACCCTCTGGTCTTCAGGCAAGCTCTATTTGTTAGAGTATAAACAAAATATTACTACAGCCATCCTTTCCCATTTCCCATACCTTCTATTCCAAAAAGTGAGCTCAACACAGCATCACCTCACAGAGTTCATTTTCTTGTTTACTTCTACAGCAAGACAGAAAAATAAACCTTAAATAAGAAAAATACAATAAGCAATGTTCAGAAATCACGATCCAAAGATAGTGTTGATTTGATCTTTCTCTTATTTAAATGCAAATACTTTATCTTGCTGAAGCATTTACTTTCCATTTCAGAAGCAATTACAGCCTGTGCAGAGCTGTACTCCACCCCTCAATTGTCAATACTGTACTATTTCAGCCATAGGGGGGAGAATTATTCTTTAACTGTTGTAGCCATAACATCTTTGGCTGGACTAGCAGAATCTCAAGTTCCACTGCACTGCAATTCTAACTGGATTTTTTTATTCAATTCACTTGACTATAGATAAGGTTGCCAAGGCAGACACTTCAGTAATGAACATTCTTTTTCCATTTTAAGTGTTTTCACCTGTTTTAAATCTGAGCTACTCTAACTCCTATTGCTAAATTTGTCAGTGTCTTCCATCATGTTCTCAAGAAATTTTCTATTACAAAGACTATGTGCAGCATGCGTTTAATATAAAACCCATATATAACTGGGCTTCTTGAAGACAAAAGACATTTGTAGGGGTAGTTTGGATTTTCTAAGTAAGGGCTCAAACATAGCTTTTCCTATGTTCCACTAATTCTCTTAAAGTACCAAGGAGACTCAAGTTTATTCTACAATTAAGGATAAAATCTCCCCAGGGTTTACAAGCTGTATGAAAGGATGACAACATATAGGGAATTGATGTGGCTGCACTTCAAAATTAAGGGTAATGTATGAAGTTTCTGTATTCAAAAAGGGCACGTTTGGAGGCATGAATGAACAAATTAGTCCACAAAATCAGCTCTCAGAAAACACAAAGGCTTCTAAAGAGGCAGCTGCAGATAAAACTGATGATGGTAACAAAAAAGAAGATGCTGTAACTAATACCATATTGGGTGCCTTTTACAATGCTTTAGTTCATGACCATACATTCAGAGTGGCAGTTGCATAGCAAAGGCTTAGCACCCGAATCAAACAGTTTTGCTTTGACTCCTCTACAAGATGCTTCTTTGCTGATTTGGGAAATTTTATTTAGATCTTTTGTAAAATAAGGACATTAATGATGACCAACATGAAGGGTATGTAATATATTTGGAACAGTGCAAACTCTATGGCATATTTGAATGAATTTGGAAGGAGTTACTGTGATGGAAATTTTCTCAACACAGGTGAGCGTAACTTGGGGCTCTAGATTCCTGGTCATTTCACTTCCACTAGAACCCCCACTTTCCACTAGGCTACATACTTTTACATCTTTTGTCTCCAAAACTTGAATTAATTTCAGAGACAATGGAACCTGTGTGTGTGTGTGTGTGTGTGTGTGTGTGTGTGTGTGTGTGTGTAGGTGTGTGTTGTGAGTAATTGGGTGAGCTGGTCAGACAAGCTTGTCCAAATGTAGATCTCCACAATGTATTCATATGCTGTTCCTTCCTGTTGGCTGAAGAACAGTGTCCCCACAACTTCAAAGGGCAATGTCTTACTTGATAATTCCTAGCGTCCAGGCAGTTGTGAAGTCTAGGTTACTATATAAAAGGAAAAAGAATGATGACAAGAAACCAGAACATTTCTGGATTGTCTGGCTTCCAGCCAGGACAAACCTGCCTTCAAAACCAAGGACTTCTGGCTTCTGGCCCAGAAAATTTGGTTATCAAGTTCCAGAAACCGAGATGCTCTTTTCAATATTCTTTCCCAAACTGCCTGACAAATTCCTTTTTGCTACTTTTATCAATATGTTTATTATTGCTATCACCATAAAAGTGAGAACAATTAGAATTAGAACCATAAAATGCATATGCTTTTTGATCAGGCTAGTATGCAATTTGACGGACCTGAAACCATGACATTTATTATTTCTGTCCAAATATGATTCTGAAGTTTGAAAGTTAAAATATAACTGTTTTCTATGTACCAGCACATAGGCTTGGGGGTACTTATTTGTCTCATCATTAATTATCTACTGACATCCTTAAAAGCAGGTTGAAAATAATTCCTATATTTCAAAGATTATTCTAAAATATAATTAACCCATTAATAAAAATACCTTTTTTCATGTTTTTCAATGAAGATGTCCCCTTAGCTTATTTTCATATATTCAGATGCATGATCTGTTTTTAATCTCTCTCTATCACACCCCACTGTTACTGGATAGTGAGTTATTTCTAAAACTATTATACTGCATTGAATCATAGACTATGATTGTAACTTATTTTGTCTGTGTATTGAGTTCTTTCAAGTAGAAACATCCAAGCAAACATAGCCAAGCCTAGAGATAGCTGATAGCATAATAGCTTTGAGCTTCTATTTTAAAATCGAATAACCTGTTTTTGTAATAATGTAAGCTGGTCACACTGTTGTTTTTTTTATTTCTTTGGGGAAAAATGGCACGGCTACAGGTAGTAATGACTTTATTTATAAATCTGTTTCTATGACTTCTTGGTGCCAGAGTGGTTGTTTTGATGCAGCACAGGCAGTTCCATTGGGTCCTTTGAACACCCAAAAGAACACATGTAGGACTCACCTGTAAAAGTGATCACTACTATAAAAAGAATGTTTAGATTGTTGCAGGTCCCAACAAAAGGAAAAGAAGTCCCATTCCTTTGGCAACAAATCTGAAAAAATAATACAAAATGCATTGCAGAGTCATAACAACAAAAATGTAGAAAGAATATATAAGAAATGTAAGCTTTACATGAAGAAAGTCTAATCTCTATGTGTTGAGGCAAAGGCATAAATGATTTTCTGTTTTTCACAATAATGTTGTTTAATCTGCTAATTATGCAAGTTGAATTTGAGGAGCATGTATTATCTGACTGATGCAGAGCCAGCAGAGAATTCTCGAAATTATCAGTGGCTAGGCTTAAAAATGGCCACTATTCCTGATCAGGTGGGTGGGAAGTGGGCAGAGAAGGAGAGGCCTCATTGGACGGAACTGGCCAGGCCCAAACTGGGACCCATAAGGGCACAGGCTTCCCACAGTCTCTCTGAATGAGCACCCAGAAATCTGGTCTGGTTTTCGTGAACTCCCACAGCATCTGCCTACAGATGCCCCCCTCCCCGCGCCCCAACTACTGAAAAAATGGAATCCCTTTAACCTCTTCTCAGGCACTAGCCCAAACAGAGCTCCAAATTTTAAAAACAGCAAAAACATTCAAATTATTAGGTATGAAATGCTGCCCTGCATCTTTCTGTCTCAAAGACAGCAGCTACCCCTTCCCCTTCCACCTCCCATCTCCCGGATAATTTCTGTGCTAAGATGAGGATGAGGCCCGTAGGGGGCCCAGGCCATGAGCAGAGCCAGAGTGCCAGGGTGGGTGAGACATTGTAGAGGTGCTGGTGGCACGGCCTAGTTCACCAGTATCTCCTCCCACCAGGCCAGCTTACTTATTCAGGGAGAGTGACTGCATTAGCTTTCCTGACAACTTTGCCCTCCTCGTTTTTCTTTCTTGATATCTCTTCCAGCTGAGTCTGGATTGTTGCCAGGCAGGCAAGATCAGTCATGGACTGCTCCCAACCAAATGCGTCTTTATGTAGCATGCTTTTGATTTCTGCCTCTCAATTTCGTCTCGTTCTCTCCTTGAAAGCTCCTTTGGCCCATCCAGATACAGTTGTGTAACCTTCGTGGTTGTCTGCGCCACCTGGTTGGGGTTCTAGATGTCAACGAGCCCTTGCACACCTTTTTGGTTGTGCTGGTAGTCAGCCTCTTCATCTATACTCTTATCTGAGTCTAGGAACTTCTTGTGGGGGTCACAGCAAAGCCATATCAATTTTCTTCTTCGTCCTCTTCCTCCTTTTCTTCTTCAACTTTCATTAATTCATTTCATGTATCCCGGTCCCACTCATCTCCCCGTCTCCTTTCTTTTGCCTTCTAGCTTTGCAACCTCCCTCCCCCTAAAAAATTTAAAAATAAAACCCAAAATAATTATATGAATGTGAACATGTGACCTTTGTTTTTTAGGGCATGGGTTTCCCCACTCAGTTTAAGAGTTTCCGGTTTTATCCATTTACCTGCAAATTTGATTTTTTTTTTTACAGCTGAATATATTCCATTGTATATAACTACTGCAATTTTATTTAGATTCCATTCTTTTGAACAGGAGGATGGAATTTTCTCTTAATGGGTTTCAACAAATTCAAATCGGAGATATCTGCACACACCTTGTATCATATTCCAAATAGTAAGGAGAGGAAAACTGATGCTGTCCTCAGTAGTGTTGTCATGGAAATGTGAGGTGGGCCTAATTATCAAGGCAATTCCCATCCCTAGGGGGCTCCAAGGTTATTAAGAGCTACCCAAGAATTTGTGGGTTATGTACACACTTTAAAGTAAGGAAACTTGCATGGATTTACCAAAAATAAGTGAAGGTTAGCATAAGGATGAAGAAATGTTTCATCTGCTGCAGTCACGCTTGTTAAGCACAAAACTTTTACAACAAAATTTCCTCTTGATGAGTGAGAAAGTGTGAAATTTGCATCTTCTCTAATGGAACTAGCTATTCACTGGGTCTGTCTTATTGAGACTTCTTTATTACTGTGTTTTATTCTAATTTCCCTTTCCCATTTGAATGTTATTTGCATATCTGTCACAATGTGTAGTCTCTTCCTGGGGTAGAAATATGAAGACAGCTGAAAGTAATCACTGATAAAGACTATCACACACACACACACATTCATTTTTATGACTTTCTTGAGAAAATTCACACACAGCCGGACTGGAACCCATGATGCTGTCTGTTAATGCCTGTCATGCATCTCACTGAACTTCCTTTAAACTGTGTGTGCAACTTGTATAATTATAATGTCTCCCCCCAAAGGTGGACATCACAGTATATCCAATGCAGCTTTGTCTTAAGCATTTGGTAATAGTAGCTATTACTTGACATCTTAATTAGGCATTAACCATGTTAAATTCTAAACCATGTATTTTTAAACATAAAATGTGATAAACTTCGTTAAGTTATAAATTAAATACAAACTTGGAACTAGAGAGAAGAGAAAAAGTGTTTTTAAACTTTCAAACTTTCAAAGCAAGAGTTCAAATAGTAAAAGTAACCCACAAAGGCAATGTCACAAGACTTTCCAACCCCTTGAGCCATTAAAAATAATCTAGGACATTCCATTCAAGGCAGGACAATACAATTTTGGGTTGTCATGGGGATGAATGAGGTAACCTAAATGCCCTCTCCATCTTTAAATGCTTTAAAATCTACAATGACATGAAGACTTTTTTTATTTTCTTCTGTAAGTCTTGCTTTTTTAAAAAATCAGATTGCTTTGATAACTGGCATCTTTAAATTTCTGTAAGTCATTTCTTCAGCAATAAGCCTATCATAGCTTTTAGATTTAAGCTAGTCTTTACACTATTTATTTTCAACTGACTTGGCAAACTATTTTCGTATCAGACACAAAACCTAAGGACAATTTACTGCTCACCACAAAACTGAAATCTTGGTAAAACTTATTAACGGTTTGGGGCTGGACTCAGTTGTACCTTAAATTTCCTTCAATTTACACAGTATCATCCTGTCATTTATTTTTCCCATCATTCAACATCATCTTGATCATTTATTATTTGACTATAAGGTTGGGTTGTAGGCTAATGTTAATATATAAAGGTAAAATACCTTTCATATCAACAAGACTTGTTATTTGTAAAAGGAATCGAGATACTGGAGTGGCCAAATATGTAGGGCATAATACACATGTAGGTCAGAACTTGTGGAAATTTCAGAAATCATAGCAAATATTTCCCAGCAGTCTAATAACTAAGGTCTATTGCAATTCAGTTTATGTATAGTTCTTTTATGCAATTAAGTATGAAGACAGAGAAAGTAACATTCTCATCAAATTGAGGTCAGATGCAGTAGCGGACAGTTTACCTTGAATAGTTCATAAGCTGTGATCTTTAAGCAGAATATAATATTTTCATTAATACTTTGAGAATCATAAAAAAGGCATTGTGGTAATACCTGTCCACTAATTCCCTCTAATTCCTAAAGGATCTACACCCCCTTACCCACATCCACAGTCTTACAGCAAATGCACTGACTTTTCTGGCTCTTACAATCTTTCACCATGTTCTGTGGTATTTCCTTAGTCTTGAGTGCAGGTGTACGTGTGTAAACAGACTGACTGGGGACAGGCATCTGAGATTAAGTTGTTTTTTCCCCCTGAATTTTGAGCAGTAATGACTTTTTTGAAATATCTTCACATGCTGGGAAAACACTTCCTTTGATGAGGTGTGTCAGCTGTAGTTGCTGTGGGTATAAGTATTTAGATGTAGTTATAAATTCAATTAGGGAAGTGATGGGGGCTGGTTTTGTTAGGTTCTATGACTTCACCAAGCTCAGATAGTTACCTAAGTTTATAGTACCAATCATGAGTTTGCTCATTACATATACACAATGCACTTGTAAATTACTGAAATTTAAATTAACAGGAAATAACATGATGCTCAATGGATTTTTCACACAGCCTTCATGTTCTTGGTCCCTCCTTCCTGTTCCCTTTGTTGCCCATGCTTTCCAGCCCAGGCATGTGTCTTCCACTGAACAGAAAAGAGATGCACATTATATTTACTTCACAGACAATCTACATTCCATTGGCATGACTTTTCATATACTAAAATCAAAACAGAAAACAGTCTATGCAAATGATAAATAATAATTCAATATTGAAAATTCAAATGCAGTAAACATGATAAAAAATAAATTGTATGATATCAGCATAAGGAAATATGGACTTCAAATTTAATAATACCATATTATGTAAATGATATTTTTATTTTACATTACCTCATAGAATAATTAATAAACAAATCTAACTATCAAGGGCCACATTTTGTTGAAATTCCCACGTAGTCTCCTCTCTACTTAGAGCTGTCAACGGTATTATAGAGTTATTACATTAGGCCTTTCAAAAGACATTTTTTAAACTACTTTGGTAAACCAGGAATTTTTTAAAAAATATTTTTCCTTTTTTCAATTTAAATTAAAAACAAGCTTGTTTTACATGTCAATCTCAGTTCCCTCCCTCTCCTTTCCTCCCTTGACCCCACCAACCTCCTATGGCATCCCCTTTCTGCTCCCCAGGGAAGGTGAGGCCTTCCATGGAGGAATCCTCAAAGTCTGTCACATCATTTGGAGAAGGACCAAAGCTGTCTCCCATGTGTCTAGGCTGAGAGAGTATCTCTCTATGTGGAATGGGTTCCCAAAGTCCATTAGTATACTAGGGAAACCAGGATTTTAAAAGTCTCCTTTAAATGCTTGTAGCATTGCCAGCTTCTTAGCATGTCCCATGCTTCACTGACCAAGGTTAGGATAGTCAACCTTGGGAAAATGCAGAACAGTCTCTATTTTTTTTTTCAGAAAAATTCACATGTTTGAACATTCCCTACAACTGCCTCCTTGTAATGCAGGATGTGTTCTGTTGGTTCATGAGTTCACTCACCTGTTTTAATTATGTATGACCAACTAAAGCACATTGAAATCCCCATTATTTTCATCGCCTTAATTCAGAAACTTGTAATCCAAAGTTCATTAGCCAGGGTGCCCTGGAGGACCCACTCCATATTTCAGGCCTCCTTAGTGCATGACATTTGTGAAACCTTATTTAAGAAAATTAACACAAAATTAAATGTAAAAGTGCATGTCTCTGAAAATAAGATGTTAAGGATGGTAAATTATAAAATGCAAAGTTCTTTCAGTTACAGAATATTATATGTCAAATTCTAAATAAAAATAATTCATGACACATAAATCTGTTTGAATTACCTTCTGGCAGTTTTTTTGGGGATGGGTTTTCCCGTTTTAGGGGTGATTATTTTATGCTCCTTTTTGCTGTCTTTTATTTTTATCTTATAATTTTAATGTAGAAATTTCTATGAACTTAAAGAGCAGAAATATATGTTTCTATGAGTATTGTTGGTAAAAAATATCATGCTTGCTTTTTCCATTTTTTGAGTTTTGGAATAGTTTCCTAGTCCTGTAGGTTTATTGCTAAATTTAAAAAATGGCTATCAATATGCTCTTTTCCATAAATGTTAGATTCCTGCTCACACTCTCTCATACCTATAGATCTGCCCCTAAAATAGAACTGAATTCCTAAGAATATTGTCTGTTATAATATCTGTAGTGGGCTAAGTTGTTTCCTGCACACATATATTCAAGTCTTGACTTGTATTGCAAGCAAATATGGATTTACTTGAAGATAAAGGGGAACAGATGTAAGCCCATTACCCCGAGATCATGCTGGAGTAGTGTAGGTGCGAATTTCACTAGCAAGTTCTAGGCTTTGTCCTCTCAGTGCTCACGATAGGCCATTCTATTTGAGGCCTGGCCCCCCAGCTGGATGTCACTGTGGTATAGTGAAAACTTTGGAAGGTAAGACACAGAAGACACAGGGTGAGTCTTTGAAATATTAGGAGCATTCCATAAAGTGAGGGGTGGGACCTAGCTCCTTGTTTCATTACTATGCTTTCCAGTACCTTACTCAGGGTGAAAAACAAGGCTAGTGGATCATGGGAAACAATCTCCAAAACTTCAACCCATTGTAAATTTTTCTCATAATAACTAGCTTATCTCAAGTGTATTTTATAGTAACAAAAAGATGATTAATATAAATACCAGCTTTAGAGAAGAAGGAAAGGGGAATTTGAACATGGCAATGAACAAGAAACAGGTAGAGGAAAGAAAGCCATGTAGAGGCAGAGATAGAAACAGACAGCTAAGAACCCCGGAAAGACCCTGGAAATCTTGACAGCACACAATTCTCATGGACTGTGTGTCATAATTTTTAGTTTGTATTCATAATTTAATCTGGGATTGCAGAGTCCCTGAAGGAAGAAAGAGGCTAGACAGAGATGTTTTACCCTCATGTTTTAGATAGTATGTCATCCTGGTAGAAACTTGACTTTAGAAATCTAGCATCCAAAACCATGAGACAAAAATGCATCTGATTTACATACCTAACAGAAATTGTCTCGACATCTCTAAGAATCCCACCACCCCCACACACGTGTTGTAAAATCAACTATAGTTTTAAAATATACCTGCAAGTTCTTTGCTAGTCTATTCAATATGGTGAGCCCAGTCCTTCTCACTGCCTCCCCACTACTTTGAACATGAGCCTCTTTTACCACTCATGTCTGATAATTAGAACAAAGGACAGGAGACACTGCCAGAGTCTTCCTCCTCTCATTCCTTTCTCTAGATTAAACCAGGACACTCAGGAAATCCCATGAAGAGGTCCGCGCAATGAAAACCAGAGGGCTCCTGCCAACAGCTGTCACGCTGAGCCATTTGGACATTTCCTACCCCTTATTAAGTCCTGTATTGATGGCCCACCAGACACCAAAGCTAGTTAGGAGCCATCCCCGAACAATATAGTGCACACAGCCTATGTTAAATAAGTGAGTTCAACTAAACTTTGGAGAATACACTAGGCACCGATATGCAAATATCTGTGTATATTTAAGATACACAGGAAATTTTCATTTGGTAATCCCAATAACAAATCAGGACAAAATTAAATTTATAGGCAGCTAAATCATCTTTCCTAGACATGTTTCGGGCTCTACCTACTTTTTTGGATTACCTTTACTTTTTTGTATTTATAATGTAATGGCTTCATTTCCCCTTTCTTTTCCTCCTTCCTGTATATCTTCCCTTACTCTGTGCCAACTTCATTGCCTTTGTCCATACTAATTAAACTTAATGTATATGTATATGTAAATACATATATAGTTCTAAATGCAGCCTGCTCAGTCTGTATAATGCTACTTGTCAGTAAGTTTTCAGGGCTGACCATTTGTTATTGGATAATCAACTGATGTGTTTGTTCCTGGGGAAAACCATTTCTCCCTTTCCCAGCATCCCTTAATTGCCTGAAGTTATTTCTGCAAGATTAGGACCCTATGTGCTTTTCCTATTCACTTTATCATGTCTTCAAAATAATAACAAGAATGGTTGGAGAACTTAATCCTGTTTTGTTCACTTCTTCCAGGCTGGACACAAACAAGCACTGACTCATGTAAGTCTTTTTCATAAATAGAACCTCTCGGGAATCATTTCTATGATAGACCTGCCACTAATTATATATATACGTGTCATAATTAGTATCATACACACATACAGACATTTCTAAATTTAGTCTAAATATATTACTGACCCAATTATCAATTAACTGAATCTATAAGACACATGTTATTACTGGAGAGTCACCAGAAAATGATGGAATGTAGTAAGACAAAAATCTTGCTTATGCTTAAAATAATTTATCTTATAAATTTTATAATAACTTAAAGTACGGCAAGCAAATCACTGTGTTCTCCCAAGGCTGGAAAAGAAAGAGTTCAAATTAATCCCCACAAAACTCAGGTTCCCTAGCTCAGAGAGAAATGTACTTCTCATCCCAATTCACGCTGAGTTAAAAGGAGCGGGGATCGACATGGGAAGCAAGCCTGTTTCTAATTTAAATTAAAAAATTAAATATAATATAATAAAGTAAAACAAACAAAAAACCCACATGTACTATCTTGTGTGTTTTGAACCTGGCATGGCATTTTACTCATTGGTTATGGTCCCAAGTATTCGGAATATCAGTTTGAAACCATCTTCATAATTTTTATAAAATTAAAACCAACCTACCTAACTTAAATTCCAAATGAACAACCATGAGTGTTGTAAGTGTATGACAGGAAGTTTTTATTCTAATACAAAATAACCATCATAGAAATGATCATGTCAACCATTTGTTAAGATCCGCTTGCTTTTAATTTTTTCTGGTGGATGATGAAGTATGGAAAAGAAGCACCACCTGGCGCCTCATAATTTCAAGACATGATAAAGAACTGCTTGTTGCCCTCTTTTCCTTTGCTACCCTCATTAACATGTCCATGACACACAATTTTCAAAGTCTACAAAAAGTGTATTTAGAATAAAAGAGGAGATTAAGTTGTCTCCTTCAGTTTTCACTAGCAGAACAGAGTATGTATTTAATAAACACATGTATTTAATAAATAAGCATACTGATATTATATGTATATAATATTAATTATATGAAATGTATGTATTTATATGAACTGAAATATTAAAAAAATCAGTTGGCTAATTTACAAATTAGCAAACTGATAATTTTTATTTTCATGATGATGATCACAATAGAAAAATTTAGCAGAAATTCTATAGATTGCTTTTCTTAAGATTGCCATTTTTACTATGTTAATCCTACCTATCAAAGAGCATGTGAGATCTTTCTCTATTTCTTCAAAGACTTAAAGTTTTTGTTATAAAGTTATTTCACTTGTTTGGTTAGATTTACCACAAGATATTTTAGGTTATTTGTGGCTATTGTGAAGGGTGATGTTTCTCTGATTTCTTTCTCATCTGTGTAAAGGAGAACTACTGATTTGTTTTGAGTTAATCATGTATCCTGTTACATTACTGAAGGTGTTTATCAGCTGTAGTAGTCCCCTGGTAGAATTTTTATGATCACTTATATATACTATCATATCATCAGCAAATAGCAAAAGTTTGACTTCTTTTACAATTTATATCCCAAATCAATTTATAGATTCAATGCAATATCCATCAAAATCCTAGCAAAATTCTTCACAGACCTTTAAAGGAGAATATTCAACAAAAATCTGACTCTTGACAAAGAAAAGCAAGAATTATAAAATGGAAAATAAAGAAAGCATTTTCAACAAATGATGCTGGCATAAGTGGATGTTGACATGTAGAATACTGAAAATAGATCCATATATATTACCATGCATACAACTCAAGTCCAAATGTATCAGTGACCTCAACATAAAACCAACCACTCAAAACCTCACAGAAGAGAAATTGGAAAGTAGCATTGTTCATAGTAGCCAGAACCTATTATGAACGTAGATGTCCATTAACCAATGAATAAAGAAAATTTGGGACATTTACACAATGGAGTACTACAGTAGTAGAAAAAATGACATATTTACATTTTCAGGCAAATGGAAGGCACTAGAAAAAAAAAAAAAACATCCTGAGTGAGGTGACCAAGACCCATTAAGTAGATATTATGCACAAGGACAATCAACCTACAGGCCACAACCCTAGAGAACATAGGCAACAAAGACTCCAAGAGACATAAATGTATCTGTCTAGAAAGGGGAATAAGACAAAATTTCCTGAGTAAATTGGGACATGGGGGTGGAGGAGTGTGGATGGGGAGAGGGGAGTAGGGACGGGGAGTTGTGGAAAAATGTATAATTCAATAAAAATGGCAAAAAAATACAAAAATAAAAGTTAATCAGAAAATCAAAAAGTCACTTTTCATTGTTATATACAACTGAAGTTACAAGGCAACCTGAACTTTCAGAAGAATACAGAAAAAAATTACATAATTAGAAATAGAAGTCATCATCTAAGGGAAACATCAAAATGATGGTTGATGATTTTCTGGAGGCTTGAATGTATACTGACTTCATAGTAAATGCCTGTAAGCTTCCTTTGTACTTGGATGGAGGGTTGTACATTTCACTGAATTTCTTTTTACTTGGGTAGAAAGTTCTATATTTCACTGAATTTTCCTGTTTGGGTTTCTCCAAGTTCTCATGGAAATGATCACAGAGAAATCCCTTCATGCTTTTAATAAGGGGGGATCTATGCTGAAATATCCATTTATTTTTTATTTAAATTAGAAACAAGCTTGCTTCACATGTCAAACCCAGCTTCCTCTCCCTCCTCTCATCCCCTGAACCCCCACCAAGCACCCCAGTTCCCATCCCAATCCCCACTCCGTAGCCTAGGGAGGGTGACGACCTCAGTGGGGGATCTGCAGAATCTGTCATTTCGCTTAGTGCAGTGCATAGGCCCTCCCCCAAGAGTCCAGGCTGAGAGAGCATCCCTCATTTGTGGGATGGGCACCCAAAGTCCATTTGTATGTCAGGGATAAATACTGATCTACTACCCAAGGCTCCATAGATTGCTTGGGCCTCCTCACTGACACCCGCATACAGGAGGTCTGGGTCAGTACCATGCTGGTCTCCCAGCCATCAGTCTGGGATCCAAGAGTTCCCCCTTGTTCAGGTCAGCTGTTTCTGTGGGTTAAACTAGCCCAGTTTGACTCCTTTGCTCACCAGTACTCCCTCTCTGTCACTGAATTCTAGGAGTTCAGTTCAATGTCTATTTGTGGGTGTGTCTGCCTCTGTATTTGGGTCATAGATGTTCAGGACTGAGACTTCATCTTGGTAGATTTCTCCTGTGATGAGTATGAAATGACCTCCTTCATCTTTTTTTATATTTTAGTTTAAAGTCTAAATTATTAAATATTAGGATTGTGAACCCTGCTTGTTTCTTGTGTCCATTTCATAGGAAAATATTTTCCCAACCCTTAACTCTGAGGTAATGCTTGTCTTTGAACTGAGGTGTTTTTCTTTTATACAGCAGAAGGATGCTGTCTTCGAATCCATCCTATTAGCCTTAGTCCTTTTATGGGCGAATTAAGGCCACTAATATTGAGGGATATTAGTGGCTGTTGATTGCTGCTTTTTGTTTGTTTTTGAGTTGTTGTTGTTGTTGGAATTGTGTGTGAATTTTCACACATATTTTCTTTTGGCTGTTGGTAAAGTGGGATTATCCATAACCTATGTTTTTCTGGTTGTAGGTAGCTTCCTTGGGTTGGAGTTTTCCTTCAAGAACTTTCTGTAGGACTGGATTACTGGACACATATTGTTTAAATCTGGTTTTGTCATGGAATATCTTGTTTTCTCCATCTGTAGTGTTTGAAAGCTTTGATGTGTATAGTAGTGTGGGCTGGCATCTGTGGTCTCTTAGTGTTGGTAGAATATCCAGTACCTTCTGGCCTTCAGATTTTCCATGGAGAAGTCAGGTGTATTTCTCATAGGTTTGCCTTTGTATGTTACTTGGCCTTTTTCCTTAGATGCCCTTGATATTCTTTCTTTATTCTGTATATCTGGGGTCTTGATTATTATGTGGCCAGGGGCTTTTTATGATCCCCAATATATGGTGTTCTGTAAGCGTCTTGTACCTTCATTGGCATGTCTTTCTATAGGTTGGAAAAGTTTTGTTCTAAGACTTTATTGAATATGTTTTCTGCCCCTTTGAAGTGTTTTTCTTCACCTTCTGCTATACCTATTAATTTTAGGTTTGGTCTTTTCAGTGTCCCTTATTTGCTGGATATTTTGTGTTAGATATCTTTTGGACTTAAGATTTTCTTTGGTCGATGAATCTATTTCTCCTAGTGTATATTCAACAGCCGAGTTTATCTCTTACATCTCTTGTGTTATGTTGGTTATGCTTGCATCTGTAGTACCTTACCATTAGCCCACCTTTTCTATTTCCAGTATGCCTTCAGACTGTGTTATTTTTTTATTGTCTCTATTTCAGCTTTCAACCCTTGCACTGCTAGAATTGTTTCTTGCAATTTTTGTCTTGTCTTTTTCTCCCTTGCTTGCATTTGTTGGATTTTTTTTGGTTTGTTTTTTTCTTCAATATCTTTAAAGGTTTTTCTCATATCCTCTTTGAGGGACTCTATCATTTTCATGGAGTTGTTTAAGGTCATTCTCTTCTGCTTCATCTGCATTGGGTTGTTCAGGTCTTGCTGGTGTAGAGTCTCTAGACTCTGGTGGTGTTATATTGGTTTTTCTGTTGCTGAGTGTGTTTTCCCTCAATATACATTTTTATTTAAATTAGAAACACGAACACTTCACATGTCAATTCCAGCTCCCTCTCCCACTCCTCTTCCCTTGTCCCTCCACCATCCCACCCAGCCCTCCAACCAATCCCCACATTATTACACAGGGAGGGCGAGTCCCTCATTGGGGGGATCTCCAGGGTCTGTCCTTTCATCCAGGGCAGGATCTAGGCCCTTCCTCATGTGTCCAGGCTGAGAGAGCATCCCCCTATTTGATTGGGCTCCTAATGTTCAGGAGTTCAGTTCAGGGTTTAGCTGTGGGTATCTGTCTCTGCTTCCATCAGTCACTGGATGAAGGTTCTAGAATGGCATATAATGTAGACATCAACGTTATCTTTAAGGAGGGGCTATTAATGCAGTCTTTCTACTATTGCTTAATTTTCCAGTTGGTGTTATCCTTGTAGATTTCTGAAGATCTCACTAGTGTCAGCTCTCTCCTCAAGCCTATAATGACTCGATCTATTATAGTATCTCTCATCCTGCTCTTCTCTATTCTTACCTCGACTCAACCTTCCTTCTCCCCCATGCCTTCTTCTCACCTCCTCTTATCCCCCTCTCTTTTTCTTGGTAACCTCTCCCCTCCCCCGTTGTTCCCAATCTGCTGAGAAGATCTTGTCTCATTCCACTTCTCTGGAATATTATGCATCTCTCTTGGGAACCTCCCTGTTTCCCAGACTCATAGGCAGTGGGATTGTAGGCTGACACTCCCCTGATCCATGCCTAAAATCCATATATGAGTGAGTATATGCCATGTTTCTCTTTTTATGACTGGGTTACCTCACTCAGTATGGTTTTTTCTAGTGCCATCCATTTGCCTACAAATTTCAAGATTCCATTGTTTTTCCCCACTGAATAGTAATAAATGTATCACATTTTCCCTATCCTCTCTTCAGTTGAGGGGCATCTAGGTTGCCTCCAGGATCTAGCTATTACATATAATGCTGCTATGAACATAGTGGAACAGACATCTTGTGAGAATGGGAATTTTTGGGGTATATGCCTAAGAGTGGAATTGCTGGGTCTTGTGGTAGACTGAGTCCCATTTTCCTGAGGAATCTCCATACTGATTTTCATAGTGGCTGTAGGAGTTGGCACTCCCACCACCAATGGACGATTGTTCCCCTTTCTCCACATCCTCTCCAGCACAAACTGTCATTGGTGTTTTTGATTTTAGCCATTCTGACAGGAGTCAGATGATATCTCAGAGTTGCTTTGATTTGCATTTCCCTAATGGATAAGGATAGTGAGCACTTTCTTAAGAGTCTCTCAGCCATTTTATACTCCTCTATTGAAAATTCTCTATTTAGTTCAGTCCCTCACTTTTTAAGTGGATCCTTTGGTGCTTTGGAGTCTTGCTTCTTGAGTTCTTTGTAAATTTTGGAGATCAGCCCTCTCTCAGATGTGGGGTTAGTTAATATTTTTCCCAATCCAAGGGTGTCTTTTTGGCTTGCTTACTGTGTCCTTTGCCTTAAAGAAGCTTTTCAGTTTCAGGAGGTCCCATTTATTAATTGTCAATCTTAGTGTTTGTGCTACTGGTGTTATATTCAAGAAGCGGTCTCCTGTACCAATTGGTTAAAGGGTACCTCCCATTTTCTCTTCTAACAGGTTCAGTGTGGCTGGATTGTTCTTGATGTCTTTGATGCATTTAGACTTAAGTTCTGTGAATGGTGATAGACATGGATCTATCTGCAGTCTTCTACATGCCAATATCCACTTTATGCCAGCACCATTTGTTGAAGATGCTCTCTTTATTCCATTGTATAATTTTAGCTTCTCTGTCAAAAACCAGGTGAACATAGGTTTGTGGATTAATCTCAGAGTTTTCAATTTGATTCCCTTGGTCTACCTGTCTATTTCTGTGCCAATACCAAGATGTTTTCAGGATTATAGCTCTATAATAGAGCTTGAAGTTATGGATTGTGATGCCTCCAGATGTTGCTTTTTTGAGTAGGGTTGTCTTGGCTATCCTGGTTTTTTTGTCCATATAAAGTTGAGAAATGTTCTTTCAAGTTTTGTGAAGAATTGTGCAAAGAAAAGTAAAAAGTGTCAGTGCAAGAACAGTCGTAATTGAAAGCAAGGAGACAGTAGAAAAACAAATGTGACATTATTCCTTGAAGACTATGATCCTGTGATTTTTTTCCTACATTATTACCAATTATTAAGAGATGCAAATTTCTTTTATCAGAAATGAAAATGTCATGTTATTTTTGATCCAGTGGTTATCAAAGGAAAAAATTAACAGAAACTAATGATGCTAAATTTGGCAACATGTATGACATGAAAACATATTTAAAAACACAAGCTATAAGACCTACAGCTACACTTAAGGCTCAGAGAATATCATGGAAGAGAGGCCAGGAAGTATATAAGAGTGAAAGGACCATGGTACCTGATGCAAGATTATATTTTCTTTATATGACATGGAAGCTGCATTAAAATATCAATGTTATGGTATCCTGTGAAAATCTGGAACATGACAATACTACATGGCATTATAATGCACATGGAGGAAATTCCACAATGTCCCAAACTTATCTACAGAGATAATGGGAATTAATGAGAGGTAGTTAATGGGAGGGAGACAGTCTTCTCTAGAGATGAGTCCAAGGACAGTTTAGCCAATCCCAAGAGGTCTTGCCTGAACACACACACATATCAACAACAAGTGAGAAAAATGAAAAGGAAATAATATTAAGAGCTACCTTATTGCCGAAATTGAGTCCATGATAATTGTCGAAAGCAGAATCTAGCAAAAACAGAAGGATTTCATTTTGGCAAATTCAACTAAAATTGCAGGAAAAATCCTATCAATTCCTTACAATTTCTTTTAGGCTATATAAATACATGGAACACTCTTTTATTTTTTTTCAAGAGACCAACATTACCCTGAAACCAAAACCAGAAAATGCATTGTAAGAAAGGAATATCTATGATTCCCTCTTCCCCCTATTCTACCCCCACCCCCTCAACTTCCTGTCCCCCATGACCAACTCTCTTCCTCTTCACCCCCTCTCTTCTTCACAGGTCCCACTCCCCCCCAGGCACCAGAGCGACCTCGAGTGATCTAAAGGAATAACACCAATTGGCAAGCTAAGCTATAGTGGAGAGACCACCTCGAATGCCCATTCCTGATAATGAACTTGATGTCTATAACCATCCGGGAGCCTTCATCCTGTGACTGATGGAAGCAGAGGCAAACACACAATTAATCACTGAACTGAACCCAAGGAACCCAGTGACAGAGAGAGAGGAGTGATGAGCAAATTGGCAAAGAATGGGCTGGCAAAACCAGCAGAGACAGCTGATCTGAACAGGGGAGAGTCTTGGACCCCAGACTGACAGTGGGGAGGCCAGTATGGAGTAAAATGACAGACTCTAGATATCCCCTATGTGGAAGGATTTGGCAATAGGGTGGGAGGGTAGGGGGGAAGGGGAGTGCGGGAGGAGGGGAGGGAGAGGGAACTGGGATTGAAATGTAAAACAAGCTATTTAAAATTAAAATAAAAAATGATAAAAAAGAAAGGAATATCTATCAGGAATATAGATACAAAAGTATCCAAGAATTTCATAATCCAATCCACTTCAACAATGTCTAAAAATATGTATCATTAAAGAGTAGACTTTATTTCAAGCTGGTGTTGGTGGCACATGACTTTAATCGCAGCAATCGGGAGGCAGAGGCAGGTGGATCTCTGTGAGTACCAGGCCAGCCTGGTTTACAGAGCGAGTTCCCTGATGCCTCCAAAACAATACAAAGTAACCCTGTCTCAAAAACAAAACAAAACAAAACAAAACAAAAAAGAGTAGACTTTATTTCAAAGCCAGAATATCATTTAAAATTAATTCAGGCAGCTTATCATCTTTAAAAAGGCCCAAATAAGGAAAATTATATAGCCAAAATAGCTGCAAAAGAATGATACAAAAACTCACCTATTCATTCATAATAAAATAATAAAAACTGTATGTTCATTCATGAAATTTCTGTGTTTTTTCATACCATATCACAAGGAGAACAGAACATTCACAGTCTATTAAAAACAGCAACAACACAAAAATACAGCTAATATCAAATGGAATGTTGATGAATGAGACACCTCTAAATTTGGTAAATAAATATGATACCTCTTTCCTGTAAGATTAATACTGTGCCGAGATTCTAGCAAATCATATAAGAACATTACAAGACAGGACAGAAAGTATAAACACTTTAGAAAAGAAATAGTCTGATCTAATAGTTGACACAATTTTCTAAGTAGAAAATTCCCAAAATTTAAGAAATAAATATACATTATAAGTTATATATATATATATATATGGTCATTCATAAAATTGTATAATGTTTCAGGAGAAAGTCCTAACATATAAATATAAATGAAATCTTATATAGGAGAAACACAGAAAGAAAACTGAGACTCAGAAGTCTAGCACCATTATATGAAATTCAAAGACTATTATATACTGGAGATAAAAATTTATATTTGCATATATAATGTATGATAAAAGAACTTTGATAAATGTAACTAAAGAGGATTTAATAAATGAATACATGTTTCATATTCATGGACAAGAATATCAAATATTGTCAAGAGGAAGTCAGCTCTTTCTGGCTTTCTATATTTGTGCAACTCAATGCAAATAAAATTTGTAACAGGCTGTTTTGTACTTGATGGCATAATGATTATAAATTTTCCACGGAAGCCCCAATACTCAGAAGAGCAAGCATAGTATAAGAAATGAACATTAAATAACTGGATTGCCTAACTTCAAGACTTACCAGAAAACTACAGATACCCAATTTTATATGTTCTGAGAATTGCACTCCAAGTAATTAAATTCAAACAAATTATAGTCTGTGCTATGCACATATATGTATAAGAATGCTAAACATGTAGGTCCTCACACACAATGTTTCTTTTACTAAATATTTACCCTCCTCTCTTTCCATGTTGTAGTCTTTTTAGGGTTTCTTATGAAATCAAATAAGACGACTACTAGAAAAATGTTAGTATTTGAAGAGATCTAAAAAGACTCAGAATTGAAAAGTAACATGTAATGTTGGAAATCAACTTGAGAAAGCATTGTCACCCTTTGAAAGTAGCTTAATTTACAAAACCAACCAACCAACCAACCAACAAAACACTGCTTCGAAAAAACAAGGCCTGGCAACCAATCAAAACTACCTTGAAAAAAATGGAAAAACAGTCACTTTATAATTTGTTAGTTTCTGAAAACGCTATGCTTATTGGTATCTATCAAATATTTTGAATGCTTTTTATTAAGACTTTTATTGTAAAAATCTTGAAGTACTATAATTAAAACTAGGTGGGTATTTTTTCTGTTGCTAACAGGTTATTTATTAGATGACCTCTGTTCCTTGAAAAGAAATACATGAAGGCTACCAGACCAAAAATTATTTAAAGTCTGTGTTAGCTACAATAGAACATAATTATTATTATTCTAAAATGACTTGAGTTAAATGAGAAGATATTACAATTAATACAGCACAATAGATATATTATTCATTTTTTCTACTGTCTCATTTTAGTGTCTCCAAAAGACAGAAATTCAATACTGAAGCAAAAGGAAATTTGTCGATTTTAAAGACGAGTTTGAACAGATTCTGATGGTGACAATGTAAGCCTTCAAGCTTGGTAAAGTGTAAATGAGATTGCAATTTATAGAAAAGCAGTCACCACAGTCTTCTTATTTAATTAGCTATCCTTTTTATCCAATATACTCATTTAACTTTTATAATCGTAAAAATAGTTCAGAAAATACTTTTTAAAATGACTTTTAGTTCTCAATCTAACCACAATACTGACACAAACTGCTCTGATCATCTGAGTCAGTTCATGGTGAAAATATCTGTCAGGTAGGTTGTGAGCCAATCATATATAACATAACATACATTGATTCCTTTTCTAAACTATAGTTCAGCCAGGAGTATGGGATACATAAGGATGCTATAGGGCTAAATTCTTTGAGTTTCTAGGAAGAAAAACATCATGAAATTTTGTGACCAAAACCATCAGATACAGATGGACATTATCTCAGATTCTTTTGTGAACTAGTGAAGTCCTTATTTTTATTTAAATTGTGTCAGTTCTTTCAATCCGCTCACATCAAATTTATTTAAAAATGAGTTTTCTTTTTAAATAACTTAAATGTAACCACTTTAAGTAAATGTAGTGCCAAGAGATAGTAATCTCTACAACCCACTTCATCAGTTTCCATATCTTTATTGAATACACAGACAACTAAATTCTCCAATGACAGCCCCCCAAATTATTCTTTGAATTTTACTTTAGAAGAGCAATTGTGAATGCTGGACCAATTGCAGGGGGCATGTGTTTATCCATACTAGAAGTAGTTGTAAAAAATGTATTAAGAAAGTGTGATATCATATACTCGCAAATGCTGGCCCACAGGTAAATATGGAACAACATCTTTACATCAGCAAATTTTTGAGTGGACTTTAAATATATAACCATTGTTTAAAAGATGTCATATTGGTGCTGGTGCTCCTTTTTTTCTGTAGCCCTCCTCTATGATTATTATCTACACTACACATGCTAAAGAAAATTCCTTCTCACCCACTCACATTCTTATCCCAGCCCTGAAATCAATCAAGCCGACACTCATGGGAACTCAAAACCCTCTTGGTCAGAAAAGCAGGTAGGCTGACTACAAGTCTTAACCTCTTCCTCCTCATGTCCAAAGGAATCCCGTTATCTCATCCTCAGATCTACAGCACAACACTTGGCTACAGCCTCCACTCATTCCAGGCACTCATCTCCAGTGGAGCACACAGATCCTCCCTTCTCAACTTCCTACCTCCACACATTGCTTTATCCCACCCCTCGAATACAGAGGGCACTCCCTGGAAACCTACAGGCCAATCTGATCATGGAAGCAAGTAGTCTCATACTAGATTATCATTGCTTCCTCGACTCCTCCAAGGTCAATTTCCCAACCTCCAGCAAACTTTCTGTTGTGGTCTCTGCTCATACCCTGCCCCTGTTTCCTGGAAACTAAGCAGATTCTGGTGGAATAACTTGATTTCCTTCCTCCATTGGACTCCCTCAGCCCTCCTCCCCTTTTAGTCCATCTTCTTTCTAAGTGCCATATCCCAACACCTACAAACACATTTTAACTGGAAACCCGTGGTTATACCTATATCTATCAGAAGAATCCTAGAAGAATTTCCTACCAGGCAACACACAGCTACCACAGACTCTTGAGAATTAGAAGGCAAATATAACCTAGGCCCAAAACACATACTCAAGAAGACAGGATCAGATATCAGCATCTAGATTTATAATTTTCCCCACTCTGGTTGCCTAGATACCAGCATGAAAGCACAATCAACAGCCAGAAGGACACATCTCCTATAGAGTCAAGCAAGGCAAGGGGTCAAGTTCTCCATATTGCAACATGGAGGAAGAACAAATCAAAAACCTTAAATCACCCTTTCTGAATATGACTGATATTCATTTTCTTAGACAAGAAATGAATAACCTCTTAAAGAAACCTATGAAAACACAAAAAACAGAGAGAAATGAATAAAGCTGTTCAAGTCCCGAGAGTGAAAAAAGAATCAACAACAACAATAATAATGATGATAATAATAATAATAAAATCCTGCAGACAATATACAAGTGAAAAACTTAGGAACTCAAACAGGAGCCTCAGAGGCAAGCCTCACCAACAGAGTACAAGAGATGGAAGAGAGTATCTTAGATATTGGAGACTTGCTATGAGAAATGGGTGCATTGTTCAAATAAAATATTAAATCTGAAAACATCCAGGCACAAAACTTCCAGGAAATCAATTAAAAATCTAAGAATAAGAATTGAGGAAGGAGAAGAAAACCAGGTCAAATGCACAGAAAATATTCTCAAAAATGTCACAGAAGACTATTTCCCTACCCTAAAGAAGGAAATATCTATCAAAGAACAAGAACCATACAGAACACCAAATAGATGAGATGAGAAATCAAAGTCACCCTGACATACAATATTTGAAATATAAATGTGCAGAACAAAAAAATTAATGTTTAAAACATGTAAGGGAAAAAGACCAAGTAACATAATGACAAAACAATGAGAATAACATCAGACTTCTCAATAAAAACTCTAAAAACCATGAGGGCCTGGATAGATGTTTGACAAACTCTATGAGACCTAAAGGAGTCTAAGACACCACAAAAAACTGTCATCCTAATAGGTGGAGAATATAAAAAATTTCATGACAAAACCAGATTTAAGCAATGTCTCTGTACAGTTCCAGCCCTATACAAGTCATTAAAAGCAGTACTCAAACTTGTGGAGGTTCACTACAGTGAAGAAAACACAGAAGTAAATGATCCCAGACCTGCAAATTAAAGGGGCAGAACACACACGCATGTGCATCAAAATAATGGGTATCAACAGGAAGGTCGACTGGGGGGGGGAGGGTAACGGGAAGAGGGAATCATGGGTTAGAAAACAGATCAGGCACCATTGTGACCTCTAGTGATCTAAAGGGATGACACCAATTGGCAAGCTAAGCAATAATGTAGAGACCACCCCGAATGCCCATTCCTGATAATGAACTTGATATCTATAACCATCCTGAAGCCTTCATCCAGTGACAGATGGAAGCAGAGGAAAAGACCCACAGTTAAACACTGAACTGAACCCAAGGAACCCAGTGACAGAGAGAGAGGAACAATGAGCAAATTGGCAAAGAATGGGCTGGCAAAACCAGCAGAGACAGCTGATCTGAACAGGGGAGAGCTCTTGGACCCCAGACTGACAGCTGGGAGGCCAGCATGGGACCGATCCAAACCCCCATGAATGTGAGAGTCAATGAGGAGGCCTGGGCTACCTATCGGGTCCTGAGCAGTGGATCAGTGTTTATCCCTCGAATACTAACAGACATTGTGTGTCCATAACACAATAACACAAAGAGGGCTGCTCTCTCTGCCTGGACTCTTAGGGAAGTGCCTGGCCCCTACCCTGAATGAAATGATAGACTCTAGATATCACATATGTGGAAGGAATTGGCAATAGGGTGGGAGGATGGGGGCATGGGGGGGGTGCGGGAGGAGGGGAGGGAGAGGGAACTGGGATTGACATGTAAAACTAGCTATTTAAAATAAAAATAAAAATAAAAAAACAAGTGCTACTCACTGACATTTCACAAACTCTAAGTCTCAAACTCCAGAAAAAAAAAAAGGCTAACAGAATGGATTTAAAAATCAGGATCTACCTGTCTACCTTATACAAACAGTCTTCAAATCAAAACTTATAAGAAGAGATTATGAAGAACACTATTTATCAAAGAAAAAAGTTTACCCTAGGGACATTATAAGCCTTAATAATTACATACCAAACACAAGTTCATAAAAGAAACATGTGACAGCTTAAATCACAGACTGAGCCTCAAGCACTGATAGTGATAGACTTCAATACCCCTCTCTGATAGACATGCCATCCAGACAAAAACTAAACAAAGAAATGTGTGAGCTGTCTGACATCATAAATCAAATGGACTAACAAATATTTCAGAACATTTCACCCAAATACAAAGGAACATATCTTCTAAGTATGTCATGGACTTTTCGCCACAGATGAGCATACACTCAGGTATACAGCAAGTCTCAAAAGATATAAGAAAATTGAAATAACACTGAAAATCTTGACATACCATGGATGAAAGCTGGATATCAACAACAACAGGAATTATAGAAAGTTTACCATCTCATGGAAACTGAGCGGTGCACATTTAATTTAAAAAAGGTTAAGACAGAAATTAAGAAATAACCAAAGACATTCTAATTGGATAAAAATTAGTGCACAGTAAATCCAAACTTATGGTACACAAAAATGGTTGTTTTAAGAGGCAAGTTTATAGTATTATGTTTACACAAAAAATGAGAGAGATCTCATACTAGTAACTTATGCATGCCACATATTGAAGTTAAATCAAGTTTGAATAAGTAATTTAAAGAGACCTAATATCCATAGAAGTATAAGCACTAATTAAAAGTCTCAATCAAAATATATACCAGTGCAGATATTTTAGCACAGAATTCTACCAAAATCTTAAGTGAAGAATTAGTGCCCGTACTCTAATCCAAGCAAAGTAGAAACAGAAAGAACATTATCCTACTGGTTTTATGGGGTCACAGTTACCCAGATACCAAAACAACATAGATCCAAGAAAATAAAAGAATTGAAGAACAATTTCTCTTATGAAGATTGATGCAGAAATATTCAATAAAATACTTAATAACAGAATTTATGAGTATATAGAAAAGATCACAAATTATGATCAAGTAGGCTTCATTTCAGAGATGCACAAATGATTCAATATATTTAAATTGATAAATATAATCCAGTATATAAACAAACTGAAATAAAAAAGAGGAATGCTTATCTTATTGGATGAAAAGGATTCTGAATAAATGCAACACCCTTTTATGATTTAAGTCTTAAACAGTGTAGAGATACAAGGGACATGCTTCATAGTATTAAAGGTTGTTTATAACAAGCTCATAAACATCATCATCTTAAATGGAGCACTGAAAGCAATTTCACTGAAATCAGGAAGATGACAAGGTTAAGACATGACAAAACAAGACAGTCTCCATACCTATTCAATATAATCCTTAAAGTCTGAGCTACAGAAATAAGATAACGGAAGAAGACCAAGATGGTATCAATCAGAAAGGATGAAGTCAAAGTATCTTTACTTGCAGAAGATAAGATAGTATACATAAGTTTCTTTAACAATTCCAGAGGAAAATGTCTATATCTGATAAACACTTTTAGCAAAGTAGCTGGATACAAAATTAACTCACAAAATTCAGGGGTACTCCTGTATATGAAATGGTCTGAAATGAAATGGTCTGAAAAGAAATCATAGAAATAAAACCTTTATAATCACCCCCACGTAATATGAAATTTCTTAGGGCAACTCTCACCAAGCAAGTAAAAAACTTCTATGAAAAAACTTCAAGTACTTGCAGGAAGAAATTGATGAATATATCAGGTGATGAAAAATCCTCCCATGCTTACTGATCAGTAGAAGCAATATAGTAAAAATGGCCATCCTATCCAAAGCAATCCACAAATTCAATACACTCCCCATCAAACTTCCAACACAATTCTGCACATATCTTGAAAGGGCAATTTTCAGCTCCATATGGAAAAACAGTAAATTTAGGCCAGCTAAAAAGAGTTCTGAATACTAAAATAACTGTGAGAGGCATTCCTATGCCTGATTTCAATTTGTTTCACAGAGCTATAGTATCAAAAACAGCATAGTATTAGCTCAAAACCAGACACATTAATTAATATAATTAAATTGGAGCCCAAAGCATGAACCCACACATCTTTGGGCAAATGATTTTTAATAAGGAAGCCAGAAACACATACTCAAATTAGCGAATCATATTCAACAAATGGTGCTGGTTAAACTAGATGGTTACATATCGATGAATCCATTTAGAACCACACTTATCACCCTGCATAAAACTCAATTCCAAATAGAATAATGACTTAAATATAAAATAAAATGAACTGAATATGACAGAAGAAAATGTATGGGATAACCTGGAAGTCATTGGCACAAGAAAAGAATTTCTGAACAGAATACCATTAGCACAGGCACTAAGATGAATAATCAATAAACAGGAACTCGTGAAACTGAAAAGCTTATGTATACCAAAATGCACAGTCATTTGGAAAAGGCTGTAACCAATAAATGGGAAGAGGTTTTCTTTTATCAACTTCTCATCTGATAGAGGTCTAATATTCAAAATATATAAAGGATTCATAAAACTAGATATCAAGAAAGCATATAACCATACTGAAAACTACTTTGAGATTTCATCTTACACCAGTCAACTCGTTATGCTCAACAATGCAAGCAACAGCTCATGCTGGTGAGGATGTAGAATGAGGGGAATGCTTATCAACTGGTGGCGGGAGTGCAAACTTGTATAGTTATGGGAATCAGTGTGGCAGTTTCTCAGAAAGATAGAAGTAAATCTGCTCCAAGATCTAGCTATACCTCTTTTGGGCATATACTACAAAAGAATCTTCATCCTATCATACAGACTTCTATTCAACGATGTCTATTGCTGCTTTGTTAACAATAGTAAGAAAATGGAAATAACCTAGATACTCCTATATAGAAGAGACAAAGAAAATGTAGTACATTTGCCCAATTTTTTTTTTTTTTGGTTTTACGAGACAGGGTTTCTCTGTATTGTTTTGGAGGCTGTCGGTCCAGCCCGGCCTCGAAATCACAGAGATCCACCTGCCTCTGCCTCCTGAGTGCTAGGATTAAAGGCGTGTGCCACCATCGCCCGGCCATTTGCCCAGCTGTTTCCAAATATGGCATCATGAAATTTGCAGGCTAACGATGGAACTAGAAAAAAGACCCAGACCCAGAAAGAAAAACTATAGTATGCATTCAGTTATGTGTGGATATTACCTGTTAATTCAGTGATAAACAACAAAGAGGGATGCTCTCTCAGCCTGGACTCTTAGGGGAGTGCCTGGACCCTACCCTGAGTGAAATGACAGACTCTAGATATTCCCTATGTGGAAGGAATTGGCAATAGGGTGGGAGGCTGGGAGGGGGCTGGTAGGGGGGATGCGGAGGAGGGGAGGGAGAGGGAACTGGGATTGGCATGTAAAACAAGCTATTTAAAATTAAAATAATAAAAAACAAACTGCAATCTATAGAACCACAGAGGTTAAATACAGAGTAAGAGACTAGTGTGTATAGATACATCTCATTAGGAAAATTAAAAGGAATAGGTAATTAAGGATGGATGGGGGCTCAAATGATAAAATCAATATGAGAGGAGTGTAGAGGGAGATGAGGAAAGGATTATGGAAGTGACTGCTAAAATTAAGGACCATTTGATGTTAAGTTTGGACATCTAATACATGAGAAGCTTCCTAAAATATATACATTTACATAGGATATCTAAAGGTAATTTCCAAATAATTTGGGTGACGGTCCTAAATGCTCATCTCCTGTCACCAAATAAAGCATCCAGTTACCAGAATTGGGCCATATAATTGAGTTGTCCAAAGGGGTCCCATGGATTTCTTCAGACACTCCAAGTTGTTGCCAAAAACATGGTTTGCTTTCCATAAACTGACGGCAAGGGCCCATGCTGAAGACAATCCCACACAATTCATTGAACATGAAGAAAACTGAGGTGGTGCCTACAAAGAAGCTTGACAGTTATGTTCTACCATTGTATGGAGCAGGAAGATAGTCTGCATGCTACCAAAAGAGAAGTGTAAACACCAAACCCTCCGCAAACCATTTATCTACAATAGTGTCCTCCTGGAAGATATGGTAGGACAGTAGTGCATGGAATTTTTGGAAGCAACCAACCAGTATATGATTTGACTTAAGTCCAACTCCACACAATGGGACCCATACCTGACATTGCTAGTCTGATCAACAACCAGCGATAGATATCCTATGGACTTGGGGAAAACCAAATACTACTGTTTAAAGAGGGAAAACACATAGCAATTAAATGATTCCTGATGACATTCTGCTATCCTTACCTGTCAGCACAATGCTCAGCCATCATCAGAGAAGTTGCCTCTTGCAGCAGATGAGAACAAATACAGAGATGCACAACCAGACATTATCCAGAGAGAAACAAGGACCTCTAAAATAAGCAAAGCACATAGGAACTCACTGAGACTGAAGCAGCACACACAGGATCAGTATGGGTCTACACTGTGTCCTCTACATGTATATTGTGACTTTCATTTTATTGGCTTTGGGCTTCCTGATGTGTGAACAAACAGGTCTCTGCTTCTTGTGTCTTCTCTTGGGGTCTTTCCCCTGTGTTTGTCTTGTCCAGATCCAATGTACTATTTTTTTCTCTATCTTATTTTTATTTTATTATTATTGCTTAGGAGCTTGTTTATTTTCTAATGAGAGGCAAAATGGAAATGTATTTGGAAGGAGAGAAGGAGAGAATTTGGGAAGTAGAGGGAGAGGAAAGTAATGTGCATGTATTGAGGAAAAATATCTATTTTTAATAAAAGAAATAATAGGACAAAAGAGGAAAATTGCTTTCCTATGTTGTTGAAGTGTCAGTCTTTACTGTAAACACCAATAATCTAGTTGGGCACTGTAAGATTCTGGTTCTGTGGAACTATATTCCAGTGTATTTTTGTGTCAGTGATGGAAGGGATGGGTGGAGGATGAAATGATTGGAAAATTAGTAAATATATAAACTAATTCTTAAGGATAACTTTAAGAATAGTCAGGCATTGGTGGAGTAACATGGCAGAGTATCTCCTATTGAGATTCACCAATGTGTATATAGGGGTTCCTTTTCTCACTGAAGTATAATTTGGGCAGATTTTGAAAAGGTGAAGAGGAAAGTAATATGAAGACATAGACTGTAGAGTTCTTTAAGCATCAAGCCCATCAGGTTGGTTACAGAATACTGGAAAATGAACTCATGCTAAAAAGCAAGAAAGACAAACAAATGTAATGGAGAAGCAACCACAGCTCCAGCAAGGGAGTTGATTTCATGTTTGTGTTGTATTTTAGTAGCTAACATCTGGTTTTCAATATAATTGGAATAAAAATACTAATCTTCATAGAAAACAGAACAATAAAATCCTGGGGACAAATTAGAAGTGATGTAATGACAATTTGCTTTAGTTTGAAGGGCAGAAATAAATAACTTAATAGGGATATAATGATCATAGAAAGACTGACATCAAGTTTGTTAATAAAATAAACTAGAGGGATTTTTATCCATTAAGCAAGGAGGATATTAGACATAAAGTAAGCCTATTGTATAACACTGTGCTTATTTTAAATGGGTGATTGTTTCATTTTTAAATACATTTTTATTTATATTAAAAACAATCTTATTTTATATACGAATCCCAATTCTATCTCCCTCCCTTCCTCCTATGTCCCCCACAAACCCTCCATCCCAGCCTCCTTCCACTCCCCAGGGAGATTAAGCCTTCCATGAGGGATCAAGCATGTGGAGAAAGGAGAACACTGTGTTTTGAATTTTTGTGTAACAGTCTGAGTAAGATTTTTCTTAACTGCTTTTAGGTTAGAATGCAAATCAAAGTCTTTCTCACAATTAGAATCACTTTTCATAGCAAGTTATAATACAGCATGGAGGATTTTGTAAGTCTAGTGGGTTTATTAAAATTAATAAAAAGAGACATTATATGAAATGTCAGTTTAACTTGTAAAAGTAAAAAATATTTCAAACTATTATAAAATTGAATTTAATTTTAAAAATTTTGTTAGCTACATGTTTTATCTAAGATCCTAAAAAGTTCATGTGAAATTCCAGTGGACATGGTTTGGAATATGGTCTGGTTATAACCAACATTTTTGAAGCTAATCATTTCTGATAATGCAGTCAGTATATTTAACCTCTTCAAACAATTTAATAAAGAAAGGTTTGATCTTCGTTGAGAGATAATATATTATAAAGTTAACCAAAGTAAGTTATTTATAATTCCAAACGTAAAATGACTTATCTACTTTAATAATAACCATTCTTTCACTCAAAAGCAAATAGCTAGTCAAGATGGTACATGCCTGTAATGTCAAAACTCAGGAGGCAGGCAAGAGGATCATAAACTTATGTCAGTCTGAGCAATAGAGTAAGATCTTGTGTCAAAACTCAAAAGAAAACAAACAGAATTTTGTATAAAGCAGAAGTTATAGAAAACAACATTTAGAAAATAGATGCAGTCTCTTTAGCTCCCAATCTAGAGTTTTGCAATCTAGAAACCAGGTGAAATGGAAAAAAAGTTGCATATCATCTATGAATGCTATAAAACCTGTTCAGTATATCTAAGGTGCAATCCCCTTGATTTTCAGACCTTGAACATATGGGGAATGTGTCTTAAGACCAAATTAGAAAGTGTTATGCTGATTAAAAAGCAATTTGCAAACATCAAATCACAGGTTATAATGTTTGCAACTAAATGTTAGCTTTCAGTTCAGCAATGGCTTTGCCTGCCAGAATGTTACTGTTCTGATATTCATTTAAAGTTCCCTTTTACAACGACCAGTTGATTTTCAACTCAGTCTGTTTCAATAAACACAGGTTAAACAGTGCTTCTTAGAAAAGCCTCTGTCACAACACACAATGAACTTCCATGGTACATTATTATGGGCAAATAGAATGGCTGGATGGAGTTCCCAGCCTGTGATTATTTTATTAGCGCTCTTTAGACCCAAGCAAGTTGAGATCCCTGGGAGGGAAATCTAATCATGTATTTAAAGTTCTTTTGCTGGAGGGTGGCTGTTGATGAAAGGGTATGGACATTTCCTCAGACAGAATTGGCTGCTATCTGCAATTTCTTAAGCACAGTTTGCTTTGTTCTCAGCTGTGCATTGCTATTTGGATAGAGTACAATGGCAGCAATGTCAACCTTACCACTTTTCAATGAAATATTCTGTCTTAAAATATCTATTAGGTGTAAAGTATGCTTATTTGGGCGTTTCTATGTAGTAAGATTTTCATTCCCTTCATTTTTTGCCACGTTCTGTATATTGCCTCAGCAAATATGTATTGAGCATTTATGTTTCAGGTGTAATATGGCAAGCACTAAACAAGCCAAGCTTTCAGTGAATAGTTCAAGAAGAGATATTGATTAGATACTTTAATCTTGCCAGTTTGTTTTCTTTCTCTATGTAAAATTCACACACTGAAGCCTGAGCTGAATTTAAATTACATTATAGCTATCCCCAGTTCTTTATAAGAGCATCTATCTAACCAAGATCCAGGATCCAAGGCCTGGGATTTTATTCCCAGTCATTTTCTCATATTAATTCTAACTCACCTTAAGTAAGTCTCACACTCACCTGTGTCAGTCATACAAATAATGAAGAGCTTTTAGTCAAATGTCGTTCTTGTTGCACCCACTCAAATAATCAACTAAAAATCTAACGAGTTCAGACTTAGTTTCCATTCAAGAATCCAAACAGATGTTGTAACTATGGAAGAAATCACATGCTTCAATGATAATTTACTACTTAAAATCTGTTCTTTTTCCTACCATGTGCAACTACAATTTTTGAACTAATATTTCCAGTTTTTATTTGTGTCTCCTTAGAATTTAGTCTGCCCATTATGTCTTTCCCCAAACTAGCGAAGCTTAAGCTGCCTTCAACCAAACTACAAAAACCACATTAAAGCAAATCATGTAACATGCACCAGCTTGTTGCTATGTGGTCACTAAGAATTTTTACACAGATATTAGACTTATCATCAGTGGTTCAGAGGCCAAGCCAAGAAATCTCTGGATTGCCACAGGGAATATGAAGCCAGCATCAGCTAGTATGCCTTGGCTGTCCTCACAATTCAGAAACTGGTTTTACTGATCTGTCCCTTTTCTCTATTTTTATAGAAATTCTCCTTATGAAATCTGTGTTTACATTTTCAAAGGAACATGATTTATACAGTTGCTTTTCTTTGTGTTTTTCCCTCAAAACAAGTATGGTTATTATTTCATTTGGAGCTAAGAAATAATATAAAGAATAAAGAGTTGTATATTATGAAGATTGACATTAGTCTATGTAATGAACAAGATACTCAAAGGGCTCAGGTCCTTTCTCTTAATGAAGGAAAAGCATTCAAATGAAAAAAATGAACTTATAACCTTCAAAGGAAATAATATGATCTAATTTCTTGAAAAATATGAAATCCTTTTCTTTCTTTTTTTAATTTTTTATTTAATTTTAAAAAGCTTGTTTTACATGTTAATCCCAGTTCCCTCTCCCTCCCCTCCTCCCACAACACCCCATTCCCCCCTGCCTCCCACCCTATTGCCAATTCCTTCCACATAGGGGATATCTAGTGTCAATGAAATCCTTTTCTAACTAAAACTTATATGCTTCTTCTAGCCTTATTTCTAACAAGGAAAATCCTTAGACGTGTGTGTGTGTGTGTGTGTGTGTGTGTGTGTGTGTGTGTTAGTGACTGCTTAGCTGGATGAGTTTTTTAAGTACTGGTGATCGAATTTAGTGCTTCACAGTTGCCAGGCAAGGGCTCTATGCCTAGATACACAAGTGAACCAGTGTTTACCTTACTTTGAGATAGGGCCTCATTAAGTTCCCAGGCTAGCCTTGAAGTTGAGATTCCCCCTGCCTCAGGTTCTGGAGTAACCGTGAGTACAGACCTGACTCACAAAGTTTAGCTCCCAATCATTTTTTCCATTGCCTAATGTCAACAAAAATAAGTCAAGTTGACTCATCTAGGTTTTCCTCTACTCTAATAGTATTCCGCAGGAATATTCTGTCCACCTAGGCACCTCCTTTTCCAATTATCTATAAAACCCCATTTTGTTGTTGTTGTGAAATTAAAGTTGACCCTATGCTCCCTTTCTGCTATAAAACTAAATTTTTCAGCTATAGTATCTCTTAACGTATTAAATATACTTAATGGGAAACTGTAGGTTGAGAAGCAAAACAGGAGATTATGCATTTAATAGTGCTTCATTTCTGAATGCAGGGTCTAAAGAAGGGGAAGGAAGTGGGAAATCTAGGTTTCAGTTCTTAGCCAAAGAAAAAAGCAGAGCAGGCAAACCACCAGAGAACATGGGACTTTGAGAAGATCTCCTAAGACAGGAGAATAAAATACTTATATCATAAATATCCCTCTTTCAGTACAGCTGCCTCTAGAAAAAGGTTGAAAACAACACCAATATGAAACTATAAAATGTTTTCCAACTGTTCTGTTATTTCCAGGCAACTCTTTTTTTAAAGTCCTTAAAATCAATATTGCAATTAGTTCTTCATTATGTCTGCCTTTGTTACTAACCAGTAATCCCTACAAAGACATTTTCACTGACTCTTATGACTCACATAGAATTCATTCTCTGTCATGAAGACAGTGCCTAAGACCAGGATCGTTCCTAATCAACTTTGCAAGTGAGATAATTTATTTTAAAATATAGTTCAAAATGATATTTTTGTTTAGATCACTAACTTTTATCAGCCAAAGAAAAGGAGTATTTCTATAATTGGAACTTCCTAGGTAGCCTACAGATAGATAACTCCTGCAAACAAGAGCTGAGAAGCTTGCCCACTGTGCTCTGACTTCCCCTCACTGTTGGGTCCCTTTATAACAGACTGACTATGAATCTCTTCAAGCTCACCATACTCTTCTCAGGAACTTATGAAATGTAAATATATTATTAGTACTTGCAAAGTTTATCAGTCTGAATCTGTCTAGAAAAACAAAACAAACCCAAAGCATTGTCTTTCATTTGAGATTTGGGTCTCATTAATCAAAAACTCTATTTACTCTTTGATATTTATTAATATATACTGCTACTCAAAATATCAAGAAATGGAAGCAAGGAGATGCCTACGAACAGATAATTTAACAATGAAAATGTAGGCTCTATGACAAAGAATTTTTATTTAGCTATAAAAAATTTTTTAGAAAAAAGGATGTGTATGATAATTCTTTTATTAATCAAGGGGAAACAAAATTTGAAAGGCAAATGCCATGTGTTCTCTCTCAAATGTGGATTCTATCTTACAATTCATATATGAATTTATATGAAGAGATGTAAATGTAGGTGAAGCCTAAATACCTAAAAAACAGAATGAAAAACTGCTATAGAAGAAGGAACAGGCAAAAGGACAAGTGACAAAAAAAACAGAAAATAACAAAGGAGAATGAAAAGGATTTGGTGGGTTGAGGCGACAGGATAGAGGGGAGACAGACAGGATGATCTAGTAAAACATGCCTTGTTTGACGTGCCCAAATGATATCAAATATTTTGTTACCTAATTTAAAAAGTAATAAAATATACACATATCTCATGCACAGATAGTCAACAAAGCTAGCTCACAGTTGTTCAAAGAATGGATGATGATGATCAGACATGAACTTGAAGAGGAAATTTTTACCTCCTGTCAGATTAGTAAAAACTACACATATCTTTACATACATAGAAGGATGTTGTAGTCATCCATCATCAGTGAACTGAATTCTCATACTTTTACAAAAAAAGAAATACAGTAGTTATTTTTAAATGTTTTTAGATGCATTTTTTAAAAATTATTAATATTTTCTTTCACCAGCATTTTTCAATATATGTTTTATTTAAATTAGAAGCATGCATGCTTCACATGTCAATCCCTGCTCCCTCTCCCACCCCTCCTCCCTTGTCCCTCTGCCAGCCCTCCCCCAGATCGCCACCCATTTCCCACATCATTCCACAGGGAGGGTGAGGGTGAGGGACTTCATCCCTCCAAGTGGAATGGGCTTCCAAAGTCCATCTGGATGACAGGGATAAATGCTGATCTATTGCCCGAGACCAGAAAGAATGCAGAGGCCTCCTCACTGACACCCTTGTTCAGGGGGTCTGGATCAGTCCCATGCTGGCCTCTCAGCCATCAGTCTGGGGTCCAAGAGCTCTCCCTTGTTCAGATTAGCTGTTTCTTTGGGTTTCACCCATCAAGTCTTAAGCCCTTTGATCATCATTCTTCCTTCTCTGCAACTGGATTCCAGGGGTTCAATTCAGTGTTTAACTGTGGGTGTCTGCCTCTGCCTCTGCCACTGGATGAAGGCTCTAGGATAGCATGCAAGGGAGTCCTCAATTACGTATCAGGGAAGGTCATTTAAGGTAGCCTCTCCACTACTGGTAAGATAGCCATTTGGTGTCATCTTTGTAAGTCTCTGGAGATCTCACTATTGCCAGATCTCTCATTAAACCTATAATGGCTCCTTCTATTATAGTATCTCTCATCCTGCTCTCCTCTATTTTTCCCTAGACTCAACTTTCCTGCTCCTCCATGTCCTCCTCTCCCCTCCTCTTCACTCCCTTTCTTTCTCCAAGCTTCCTCACTCCTACTCCGTGCTCCCTATCCCCTCAGGAGATGTATGTGAGTGTTTTGCTTGCTTGTATCTCTGTGCAGTATGTGTGAGCCTGGTGCCTGCCCACAAGTCAGAAGAGGGCATTTGATTTCCTGAAACTGGAGTTATGAATGGCTGTGAGCCACCCTGTGCATTCAGGGAATGGAACCCTTTGCAACAACACCATGTGCTCTTATCTGCTGAGCCATCTCTCAAGACCCAGGGCTTATTTTAAATCACATTGGCAAATTAACAGAAGATTCATTATTTAATTTAATTTATTTCTGCCATATTGTTTTTTTTCTCTCTGAGGTTTAACAATTGTCCTGTTTACATACATAGATTTTGATCCATTTATTTTTTTTTTATTTTTTTTAATAAAAAAATTGTATTTACTTAGAAGCATTCAGAATGTCAACAAAACAGCTGCAATTTTTTTTGCAATTACAGAGTGGTATTCAGTTAACAGAACAATTATCTTCGTATAAGCTGCATCAGAGACAACTGAAGATGGGAAAAAAAAGAAAAAAAAAAGAAAACTACCGTCCCCATATATAACTAATTTGTGCTGTGCACCAACAAGAACCTGCTTTAAATTTCCATGCCAATTTACAACCCCCAGACTGTACCAGGCAAGGTTAGTGGCTACTGAAAATACCACCAGGACAGGGCTATCTAAAGACACATTCGGTAGATCCATTTATTTTTAAATCCATTCTCCAGTAAGGAAAATATCTCAGTTCAGAAATCTTGGTGTGGAAAATTCAAACCCTGTTTATTTAAGTATTGAGAGGACCTTTTGACACAGCAAAGGATAAATTGTTAAAATAAAAGATGTCATATTTAGAGCCTTTCTTCGTTTTATTTTATTTATTTGCTTGTTTTTGTTTTGTTTTGTGTTAAGACAGGCTTTCTCTGCATGACAGCCCTGGATGTCCCAGAAATCACAGAGATCCATCTGTCTTTGCCTCCCTAGTGCTGGAATTAAAGGTGTATGCTACCACCACCTGGCTTTTTTCTTTTGAAAATAATAATAATAATAAATAATAATAATTACTAAAATGATAATAAACTACGATCTGTTATCCTAGCTAAATGAATATATGGTAAGCTATGAAATGACTTTTTTGTACTGTTTTTCCCTAAGTGCAGGCATCACCTGCAATTCACTGCCAATGTGTTTTTGGCTGCTCCATTAACATCAGATATGTTAAATGTAGGTTCAGCAGCAATTTTCTAGAGCCCCATTTTGAAGACATGTTAACAGTGATTATTTCCAGCAGACCATTTACTTATCAATAATATTTGAATCACAAGTAAATACCCAGTAAAAATAATTTATCCTTCCAAATACAAGCATCCTCTGAATTGACAAACGCAGTAGGGACAGGTTCAAAGGAAAATTCCATATGTACTTCTGTTTACCAACAACATCTTTAACATATCTCTACATTTGCTTTTATTAATATATTAATATTCTATGAACTTCCAACTTCTTTCCAGTAACTAAGAATGATGCATTCCCTTGATGTGGTATTTCTTTTTGATTCTTTGTTCAAACATTTATAACAGAGCTATTTTCCTTATACTAAGAGGAAAATGAACCAATGTAGTGTTTAAAAATGAATAAAGCAGCAATTCCATCATCTAAATGCAATTCAGTTTTAAAATTGTGATAAATTCACGAAACAAAATTTGCCATTTTACCATTTAAAGTATATCACTTAGTAGTGTTAAGTATACTTCCATTGTGAGGAAATCCTAGCTAGAATGCTTTTCAGCTTCAAAATTGTAGCTCTATGCCCATTAAACAAACACTCAGTTTTCTTTTGCCTTTAGTAAGTACTATCTACTTTCTGTTTCTGCAGATTTAACTAATGTAGGTACCTTAAAAGAGTTGAAGCTGACAATACATTTTTTTAAATGACTGGCTTGTTTTAATTAACTTAATGTCATTAAGATTCATCTTTGTGGTACCACGTAGCAGAGAAGGTGACTGCTAACACTTTATTTTACCTTATTTAAATATTTCACACTTCATAATTTTCAGGTACATCATTTACTTTCTGCTTTACACCTACCCTCAGAATCATTTTCTTAAGCATGAAATACTTCTGTTATCAGTATCATCATTCCTGACTACAATTCCAACATCACAAAAAGTTTCGCAGTACAATTTTCTTTGTCCATATGTATATATACACACATCCACATTTATACATTTGCTGCCTACTCGCAAAAGTTCTCTCTTCCTCCCATTTACTTTGATTATAGCTTGGTTTTCATTTAATTAGGATGTTCAAATTTTCTTTTGATTTCATTTTGTTTTTTTTGTTTATTTGTTGTTTCCTTTACCTAACTGAATCTTTGGCATTTATCTACCTATTGATTTAATATTTTATCAAAAATTATATATGAACAGATACTGTATATGAGACACTTGCAAAGTACTGTGATATAATATAAGGAATGCTGTAATGCCTGTGTTTCTGATGTCATTGAGATTAGAATCTTTTAAGTAGGTACAGATGTGGCAAAGTCTAAATGTAAATTAGTCTAGAGTTGAAGATTACAGAAATATTAAGTTTGGGGTGATGAAAATAATGAAAAACAGGCTCAGGAAGACAGTATTTGGTTGTTTCAAGAAAGTTATCATTGGATTACATGAGAGACATTCTAACTAGAAGAAGAAATGCATGGGCAAAAAATGTAGGGAATGAAAATGGAAAAGGAATGAAAACCAATTTGTATATGAAGGTAGCAGACACGGGAGGAAGTCCTGGGAAGTAGGGAAGGTTCAACCTCATTGGAGTCTCTAAGTCCACGGAAAGCCATAGGCCAACACATGAATGAATGCATACTGTTTAGTTTGAAAGTTATTTTGTGAATCACAGTGGTCTTATTACATGCCTTTGCTGAAAACAGTGAGGATGAAAATGAAGAGGGGGATGAAACTAAAAGTACATTTCCCTTATCCCTGGATTAGGACTGGATGGGAGAAAGTCAGAAGGTAGCAGAAAAATCTTGATATTCTGGACTTTACAGCTAATTGGATGGTGATACCATTTGTAGAAAATTCTGGGAACAGGACTGTAGGGTGGAAAATCCGATGATTTGAGTCGTGTTGACTGTCAAGCGGTGCAGTTGGCTACGATGGCCTGATGCTGAATTTTGCGTTATTCTTTAATCTTAAATATTGTTTATAATTTTTGTTTATATTGTTTCTAACTGTTTGCTGCTTTTGAGAGGCTGTAACAAAATACCTGTCAGAAAAAAAAAACTAAAGAAGGAAAAATTTATCTTAGACGTATTTTCTGTCCATGATTACTTAGTCCTGTATGCTTGAGCAGAAAAATCATGGTTTAGTAGCTAATGCCAGAAGACAGCTTTATATTTACCTCATGGAGGGCAGAAAGCAGAAAGTGGCAGCAAGCAGCCAGGGAAAATGTAGCTTCACTTTCAGGCCCCAGGCACACGTACATCCACCAAAAGACTCTGTCCCTCAAAGCTACTGGACCTTCCACCCATGGAACACCAAGAGGGTTTTTGAAAACCTGAACCTATGGAGGAAACTTTCAGACTTAGCTTACAACAGCTATGCATCTTCATGTAGGCTATTTATGTCATATTGTTTTCAGTGGCCAACAAAACCTTTCCTTAAGTGTCTCCATCAAATATTTTAGGTTTATAGAATAAATTATCTCTCAATGAGATACATCATTTTTTGTAGATCATAGTGCAGACATAGACATATGCCAGCAGGTTAAGTGTATCATGCTGAGCTCTATATTAGAAAAGTTATCATTTGTTCATCTGTTTAAGCTATGACATCCCAAATGATAAACTTGCTCTCTGGTTGGCAAATTATGGTTCTTCTCTCAGTGCTCTCATGGATTGAAGATGAGTGTATTTTTTTGGACTCATTGAAGTCAACTGAGGAGAGAGGAATCCAGGAGTTTGTGTTTTATCTCAGATCTCAAAATGATTGCCTTGATTCTACGTCTAGCATCCATTGCAACAGGAAAGTTAGTTTGTGGATGTGAAAGTCAGGGCATGTTTTTTAGGACATAGATAACATTCTCAGACAAGCTACATTAAAAACCTATGGTAGATTTGAAAATGATAAACTGATCCTGGAATGTAGATTATTGGCAATTCAATGCATGGGAATGATCAGTATTAGGGTGGGGGTGGGGTTAATGTGGAAGGATTGTTGTACTGAACTAACCACTGCACTTAAATTCACATCAGAGGAAATGGTTTCATCTTAGTAAATGACCAGACAGACCACAGACAAGTAGAAATACCCAATAGGCAATTCATCTTAAGTTTGGTTGTTAAGAATTTCTATACTTTCCTTCAAATTTGATGAAATTTCAAAGTAACTTTGAAATTACATGTCATTTTAAATTTTTCAAGAAGTGATTATTTTCAAACTTAAGAATCATAATTTGACAGTAGCAGATTTAATTGATATGTTTTGGGTTCTGCCTTCTCAAAACTATGCACACACATGTATAGATATTTGTATAGCATTTGACTTTAAAAAATTCAAAAGTACAGTCATTATTTATGATTGAACCATTTATATGATTCAGCTATACACCTCTATCATTCAAATTTACTGACAGCTAATTAAATATAATCTCAGTAGGGAAGACTTAACATTCATTCCACTTAAATTGACTGCTAGAGGGAAAATACTAAAAATTTCAATAGCACTCGTCTTGTTTCTTTGAATTCATGGGAGAAAAATCTTTCAGCACATTTAAAATTAATAAGATGCTGAATATACTCCACATAGAGCCAGCCTTCTCATTCATTTGAAATTTTAAAAAATCTAGCTTTCCTGCTTTGTTTCTTAACTTTAGCAAAGACCATAAAAGTTCCAGTGTATCGTATTATCCAGAGCACATTATTTTCCCTAAAAGTGTTACAGGCTTTCATTAAATATCCTATTGATTTCCATAAGAAAAGGATTTCACATTTGTAACTGCTTCCATATCAAGAGTATCTCCATGAGTTTTAGGTCTATTTGGGCCTTCTCTTGTAATAATGGCATGGCT
This sequence comes from Mesocricetus auratus, assembly GCF_017639785.1. Taxonomy (NCBI): domain Eukaryota; kingdom Metazoa; phylum Chordata; class Mammalia; order Rodentia; family Cricetidae; genus Mesocricetus; species Mesocricetus auratus. The sequence continues at coordinate 93,748,347 of NW_024429266.1, forward strand.
CCCATATGAGGCATCAAAAAGTCCCTAAACTTCAGCATTCAATTTGACTCTAATATTTCTGTATTTCAGTTGACTGCCAGGCATTCAAAGTTCAGTCTAGATGAATAACTATCTACTTGTTAAGCAGTGTAGATATATGGTTACAAATGAATAGAAGAGCAATGAGCAATATATTATGTGGCAAGTGTGCTAATGGAAGGCATTCTTGTAACTCTTAACCAACAGTGTCCTCACTTTCTGAAGTTGGACAATAACAGTTTGGAAGATATGAATGTGTCGAGTAATTATGTGCAGTAGTAAAATGCCATATCCATCTAAAGAGACATCTGAGTGTTTAGATGATAGAGTGAAGAAAAAGGTCTGCCAAAAACAGAATCTGTTTTTTATTTTTATTTAAAAAAAAAAGAAAATCGCAGGGAAATGGATAGCACTGGAAGAAACCATCCTGAGTGAGGTAACCCAGTCGCAAAAAGACAAACATGGTATGTACTCACTCATATATGGATTTTAGACATGGATCAGGATAGTGCCAGTCTGCACTTCCACTGATAGAGAGTCTGGGAAACAGGAAAGAACCTAAAAGATATGCATATATGCATAGTACCCAAGAGAAGAGGATTGAGACAAGATCCTCTGAATGGATGGGGAACACGGCGAGGGATGGGGGGGAGTGGGAGCTGGGAAGAAGAGAGGGGGTGAAGAGGAAGAGAGTTGGTCATGGGGGAACAGGAAGTTGAGTGGGTGGGGGTAGAATAGGGGGAAGAGGGAATCATAGGATCGAATACAGATCAGGCACCAGAGTGACCTCGAGTGATCTAAAGGGATAACACCAATTGGCAAGCTAAGCAATAGTGGAGAGACCACCTCGAATACCCATTCCTGATAATGAACTTGATGTCTATAACCATCCGGGAGCCTTCATCCTGTGACTGATGGAAGCAGAGGCAAACACACAATTAATCACTGAACTGAACCCAAGGAACCCAGTGACAGAGAGAGAGGAGTGATGAGCAAATTGGCAAAGAATGGGCTGGAAAAACCAGCAGAGACAGCTGATCTGAACTGGGGAGAGCTCTTGGACCCCAGACCGACAGTGGGGAAGCCAGCATGGGACTGATCTGGACCCCCCCCAAATGTGAGTGTCAGCGAGAATGCCTGGGCAACCTATGGGGCCCTGAGCTGTGGATCAGTGTCTATCCCTGGTATACAAACAGTCTTCGTGTGCCTATAGCATAAAGAGGGATGCTCTCTCAGCCTGGACTCTTAGGGGAGTGCCTGGACCCTACCCAGAGTAAAATGACAGACTCTAGATATCCCCTATGTGGAAGGATTTGGCAATAGTGTGGGAGGGTGGGGGGGGGGAAGGGGAGTGCGGGAGGAGGGGAGGGAGAGGGAACTGGGATTGACATGTAAAACAAGCTATTTAAAATTAAAATAAAAAATGATAAAAAATAAAATAAAATAAATATTTATTAATTTAATTTAGAAGCAATCTTATTTTTACTTATCAATATCTGTTACCTCTCCCTTCCCCATCCCAAACCCCATCCATTCCCCAGGGAGGGTGAAGCCTTCCTTGGGGGATCATCAAAGTCTGTCACATCCTTTGTGGGAGGCCCCAGGCCCTCCTACTTGTATCTGTGTTGAGAGAGTATCCCTCTATGGGGAATGGGCTCCCCAAGTCCATTTGTAAAACTAGGGATAAATACCGGTTCCACTGTCAGAGGTCCCTTGGACTGCCCAAGTCTCCTAACTGGCACTCACATTCAGAGGGCTTGGTTCAGTCCATGTACTCTCACTTGGTCAAGTCAGCTGTTTCTTTGCTTTTCTCCAGCATGGTCTTGACCCCTTTGCTCATCCCTCCATCCTCTCTACAACTGGGTTCCAGGAGTATGTCTCAGTGCTTAGCTGTGGGTGTCTGCTTCTGCTTCCATCAGCTACTGGATGGAGGCTTTAGAAGGGTTTCTGTAGTGTAGTAGTTACCATGCTCACCTAACATGCAAAAACTGAATCTTACATAAATAATTGATCGAATGGATCCACATCTCATACCTGAAGAAAAGCTAATAATTCAATTTCATGTCAGTTATTTCATGAGTTAAAATTTTCAGAATTCAAACTATGTTACCAGTAATCTTATTTGAAAATACATGTTTCTTATTAATAGCAGAGTTTGCCTGATGTTTTTACTTTAAAGTGAGGCCACATATTTGTTCTAAAGTATTCTTTTATTTTTTCCTTTTTAAATTTAAATTAGAAACAAGCCTGCTTCACATGTCAATTCTAGCTACCTCTCCCTCCCCTCCTCCCCCAGGCCCTCACCAGGCCACCAGTCCCCCACCTAATCCCCACTTTATTTCCCAGGGAGGGTGAGGTCCTCCATAGGGGATCTCTGGAGTCTGTCATTTTATACATGGCAAGACCTAGGCCCTCTCACATGTAGCCAGGCTAATAAAGCATCCCTTCATGTGGAATGGGCTCAGAAATAAATTTGTATGCCAGGGATAAATGCTGATCTATTACCTGAGCCCCCAAAGATTGCTGAGGTCTCCTCACTTACACCCACATTCAAGGGGTATGGATCAGTTCCATGTTGGCCTCACAGTCATCAGTCTGGGGTCCATGAGCTCCCTCTTCTTCAGGTCAGCTGTTTCTGTGGGTTTCACCAGCCCGGTCTTGACTGCTTTGCTTATAACTCCTCCCTCTTGGCAACTAGTTTCCAGTAGTTCAGTCAAGTGTTTAGCTGTGGGTGTCTGCCTCTGCTTCCATCAGCCACTAGATGAAGGCTCTCAGATGGTAGTCATCAATCTCATTATAAGGGAGGGTATTTAAGGTAGTCTCTCACTATTGCTTAGGTTGCCAGGTGTAGATCTCTGGAAATCTCACTAGTTCCTGATCTCTCCTCAAACCTATAATGGCTCCCTCTATTATGGTATCTCACATCCTGCTCTCCTTTATTCTTCCCCGACTCAAACATGCTGCTCCGCCATGTCCTCCTCTCTCCTTGCCGTCTCTCCCTCAATATTCCCATGCTCCCTCTCCTCTCCACCCATGTTCCAAGTTCACTCAGGAGATCCTGTCCTATTCCCCTTCTCTGGGGTACCAAGCATATCTCTCTTAGGGTCTTCCCTGTTTCCCAGACATTCTGGCAGTGGGATTGTATGCTGGCACTCCCCTTATTCATGTCTAAAATCCATATATGAGTGAGTACATGCCATGTTTCTCTTTTTGTGACGGGGTTGCCTCACTCAGAATTGTCTCTCCTAGTGCCATCCATTTGCCTGAACATTTTAAGATTCCATTGGTTTTTTCCACTGAGTAGTACTCCATTGTGTACATGTACCACAATTTCTCTATCGACACTTCAGCTGAGGGGCATCTAGGTTCCTTCCAGTTCTAGCCATTACAAACAATGCGGTTATGAAGATAGTGGAACAGATATCCTTGTTGTATGAATATGCATTTTTTGGGTATATGCCTAAGAGTGAAATTACTGGATCTTGTAGTAGACTGATTCCCATTTTCCTGAGGAATCTCCATACTGATCTCCAAAGTGGCTTTAGAAGTTAGTACTCCCACGAGCAGTGGAGGAGTGTTTCCCTTTCTCCATATCCTCTCCAGCATAAACTGTCATTAGCATTTTTTATTTTAGCCATTCTGACAGCAGTAAGTTGGTATCTCAGACTTGTTTTTATTTGCATTTCCCTAATATCTAAGGATATTGAGCACTTTCTCAAGCATCTCTCAGCCATTTTTAGACTCCTCTATTGACAATTCTCTGTTTAGTTCTGCAGCCCACATTTTAATTGGATCCACTGGTGTTTTGGACACTTGCTTCTGGAGTCCTTTGTAGATTTTGGAGATCAGCCCTCTATCAGATATGGGGTTTGTGAATATCTTTTCCCATTCTGGGGGCTGCCTTTTTGTCTTGTTGACTGTGTCCATTGCCTTACAGAAGCTTTTCAGTTTCAGGTAGTCTCACTTATTAATTGTTGATCTCAGTGTCTGTGCTACTGGTGTTATGTTCAGGAAGCGATCTCCTGTACCAATTCGTTCAAGGGTACCTCCAACTTACTCTTCTAAGAGTTGCATTGTGGCTGGATTTATGTTGAGGTCTTTGATTCATTTGGACTTAAGTTTTGTACATAGCAATAGACACGGATCTATCTGCAGTCTTCTACATGCCAGCATCCAGGTGTGTCACCACCATTTGTTGAAGATGATTTCTTTTTTTCCAATCATAATTTTAGCTCCTTTGCCAAAATCAAGGGTTCGTAGGTGTGTGGGTTAGTATCAGGGTTTTCAATTCAATTCCATTGGTCTACCTGTCTATTTTTATTCCAATACCAAGCTGTTTTTAGGACTCTAGCTTTATAATAGAGGTTGAAGTCAGGGATGGTGATACCTACTGAAGTTCCTTTTTTGTGCAGGGTTGTTTTGGCTATCTTGGTTCTTTTGTTTTTACATATAATGTTGAGTATTGTTCTTTCAAGGTCTGTGAAATATTGTGCTGGTTGATGGGGATTGTATTGAATCTGTAGATTGCTTTTGGCAAGATTGCCATTTTTACTATGTTAATCCTACCAATCCAAGAGCATGGGAGATATTTCCATTTTCTGGTACCTTCTTTAATTTCTTTCTTTAAAGACTTAAAATTCTTGTGATACAGGTCTTTTACTTGTTTGGTTAGCATGATCCCCAGATATTTTATGTTTTTGGGGGCTATTGTAAAGGGTGATGTTTCTCTGATTTCTTTCTCAGCCCATTTATCATCTGTATATAATATGGCTACTGATTTTTTTGAGTTAAACTTGTATCCTGCCACTTTGCTGAAGGTGTTTATCAGCTGTAGGAGTTAGAGTGTAGAGCTTTTTTGGGTCACTCATTTAAAATATCATATTATGTGCAATAGTGAAAGTTAGATTCTTCCTTTCAAATTTGTATCTGCTTGATCTCCTTTTGTTTTCTTATTTCTCTAGCTGAACATAATAAAAGAAATATAAGCCAGGCATTGGTGGCACACGCCTTTAATCCCAGCACTTGGGAGGCAGAGGCAGGCGGATCTCTGTGAGTTCGAGGCCAGCCTGGTCTACAAGACCTAGTTCCAGGACAGCCTCCAAAGCCACAGAGAAACCCTGTCTTGAAAAACCAAATAAATAAGTAAATAAATAAAAATAAAAGAAATATACACTAAAAGAACATCCCCAACATTAAACCAAATGGAGAGAAACTCAACACAATTCCTCTAAAATCAGGAACAAGACAAGTCTGTCCACTCTTTCCATATATCTTTACCCTTTTTGTGATCCTTTTCCCGGAATAAAACCCTGTCCACTTGCACTCTGTTAAATGGCATCCTTTTCTTGAGGGCTGCTATTTAAAAATTATAGCAGGTTGTGCAAATCTTTTCCATTACTTAGGTATTATTTAATGCAGTATATAACTTTCATTGTGATTCAAATTGTAAATGTACGAAATTCTAAATGCAAATGTAGCAGAATTTAAATTTTACTTTAATTAGCACATGAAACATAAACATTGTAGTGTTATGTGACCTATCTTTACATTTAATTTAGATTTCCTGAAATTTGTTGAGTACATACAGATAATTTTAATTATATACAAATATAATTATAATTATATATGCTTAAAAATGAATTTCAACATAGAGGAAAAGGGACTCACTTTGATTACAGCTCAAATATCCATATTCTTCCAAATGTGCCCACAGACATAACCTTGATGCACAAACTTCCTATGTATTTGCTACAAATGTGCAAGCATGCATTTTACTGTTGACTTTTTTGCACTTGTATTTCCTTTTCTCTTTTTAAAAGCAATGTGATTGCTCTGGTAAGTTGTCTGATCTCTTAGTCACTGACTAAATATGTCCCATCTGACAGAGGAGGTGTTATCTGAAGAGTTCAGTTAGGAAGAGTATCACTGGTCAGGATTCCCATGAAATCATTACTCCAAAATAAACTTGGGCTTATCCTATCTAATGTTTCCATTAAAAGCCCTGATAACAGAGGACTGAAATTTTGCTCTGTAGGGACAGAGGATATATAAATTGTTACAATGTGTATTAAGAAGTATAACAGGTCTCAAATGGTGACCAGACTTTCTGAACATCCCCTTTGCCTGATTCAGTGTCTCATCGAATCTTGCAAGAGCAATGATGGGATGTCATCTGCACTTCCTCCTCACTGTGCAGATACTGTTACTCTTATTGATTTCATTGTACATATGTGGCAAGTGAAGATGTGGACACTCCCCAAGCTCACACAGATGCTGAGCAGCATGGGGGCTGTGAAGATAAGAAACACCTTCAGAAAAGAATGCCTTACTTTCTCCATTTACTACTTCATAGCAAAGATAGGATTCTTCCAACAATAAATACCAATATATAATATGGAAAGCAATACAGAAACATTTTAAGAATTGGTGAGATTCTTCTCCTTCCTCCTAAGAAATCACTATTTCTTCTGGCTAGAAAATAGTAATGATGTAATTGTCTACAGTATTGCAGTGAACTGTAGGCCACATTTCCACAGATAAAAGGCAGCGCTTCCCCCCCTGCTTCTCTGCACTGTATTATAGAGATGGACAGCTCTAAAATTTCCAGGAAAATATTCTCTTTTGATCTGAATCATTCAATAAACAATCATCTGCATGAAAATAGGTAGGACTGAGTATGGCAGGCACAAATGAAAAAGCCAGATCTCTGCAGTCTCAATGTAACATTTAATTTTATTAGCTGCAGAAAGGTGGGCTGATTTTTCCACAGTGTAAGCAATGTGCATAATTAATCCACACCTCAGGACTCCGGGGAAGATCAGTTGGCCAGCTTTAACTGTGTCCATGCTAGAATGAAATTATATAATAACTGCATAACTGGTGTCTGATTGTAAAGCTGCAGTTATGAACATTTGTGACTCCTTGATGCATTTGAAGGATGTTATCATTTGCTTTTGAATAAAAAAAGGAACAAAGGAACAAAAAACCCCCCACCACCACTACCACACACACACACACACACACACACACACACACACACACACACACTAGCTTTAGAAAGTCAACAAGGCATTCTGTTAAGAAAACAAAACAACAACAAAAAATCATTAATCCATGAACACTAATCATGTAAGATGGTGAAAGGTTCTGTGAATGTGAATAAAATTGGGCTGAATAATGACATTTAAAGTAAAATAGAAAGATCTGCAATTTATTTGCAGCAGTGAATGCACAGTTAAATTGCAGTCATTTGAAACACAGGGTCTTTTCAAAAACAATTGGCATCAAAACCATTTTTCAGGCTTGAATCATGTGCATTTAAAATATTGTCTAACTATTTTTTGGGATGAAGAATGGATTCAAACCACAGTTGATCCGAAGCCAAAAGGCCCTTAACTGGCAAGTTCAATTTCCAGCACTGCAGTAAACAGAAGAAAAGAGATCCAACTGTAATGTCATCTGAGTTTGATGTGACCTTACAAAAGACCCCTCGGCTTTGAACATTATATGATCTCTCTTTTCTTATTGTTTTCGTCATATTATTTCATCAACCCCTGGCTTCTGTAGGAAGCTGATGGCCAAAATTACATAGGGGAAAATAAAGGAACCCTGACTGTAACAGGTTAGTCTGAAATCAATAGGGACCCCAGTGGTCTGTTTCTTAATTTAGAACAGAGATGGGCTGCCTTGCTCAAAATGGATTCCCCAAATCACCACTGTTTGTGGGTAAGCCAATGGTAAAAAACTTCCTCTTTTAATATCTTCTGTTTTAATTTCTCTGATACTATACATCACCCAAAGAGCATCAGTCTTCTGGTACTATGAGAACGTAAGTATTGTTCCAGCTAATGTGAACAAGGGAAAATCATTGCAAAATGGTCTAGTGGGGTATGGCAAGTTTTATGTCTACAAAATATTTAAATACTAATCGAGCCAAACGAGGATCCCAGGCTTTTTTGTTTGTTTCTTGTACTTGTCCAAATATGCTAGCCAGTTACAAATAACCATGCACATTGACAAATTATGTTTATTGAAAACCTTCACTAAATGATGTTTCTACCATTTTTAATTCACTTACTTGTAATTGGTCAATTGTCACATGGTCTAATTTTGAGTAAAAGACTCATTGACTGAAAATTTAAAAATTAACTTTCTCAAAACCTTTTTGTAGACCAGATAATGTTCTACTTGCTTGTAGTAGTGACTTAAACAAGTTAGCAGTAGGTGATATTAAGAAATAGAGACAGACAGACACACTCCAAGGAATTTTTCCTCTCTGAACAAAAATAATTATATGAACTAAAAAAAAAAACAGGATTACCGCCAGAAAGAAGAGTGGCTTTGAAGTACATGGCATGGGAGCATGCTCACTTGCTTTCAAGAAACACAGGAAATTAGGTTATAGAGCTTACTGGGCAAGAACCTGTGTACAAATGCAGCCCTGCAGCCCTTACTTAGGCTACATAGGATAATTAGTCATCACCAGGTATCCATCTGCCACTTTTTCCATAGCACTGTAATTATCAGTATGTACTACCACATTTGGATTGTAGAGTTGAGGGCTAGTGTATATATGCAGTTACTCTGCACATGTATTTGCCTGATACTTTCCTAGGCTTCTGGTAAAAGATCTTGTTTGACCTTGTAAACAGTGGAGAGGATTAAACTGTACCCTAACTGCAATAGCAAGGCACTTAGGGACTAACATGATCTGATTTTTACTTAAATGCACAAAGAAGGTCACACTGAAGGTTACAGGATTGACTTTAGAGTGGTAGACAAGCATGAAAGCAGCAGCATCCATTAGAAGATGGAGAGAAGTCTCTACTTATTTTCTGTGTCTCCTTTGAAGTCAAAGCAAAACACTGAATGCTTGTTTGAGGAGAGACAAATTGTTGGAGGTATAAGAGGAAGAGCCTGAAATGAACTTTTACGTAACTTGTGGGGAGAGTTGGCTGAGGAGATTTGGAGCTTTAAAAGATCTACAATCAATGCAGAGGGCATGAATTAAATAAAACTCTCAATTCATTTTTTTCGGTGGAAAACAACAGAAAGAAACTAACTTCAACAAAACTAGACTTAAGCTGATAAACTATCATGAGTAGATAATTGAGTGATTTTTTTCCAACAATTCAATTTCATTCTTACTGGAATAGTGGATTCTTGAATATTTCCATGTTCAATTCTTACACAACATGCTATATAAAAACAAAATCAAATCAAATAAAAGAACAAACCCCTCTAGAGTTTTATGAACATCTTTATACTCTAAATAGCTCTAGAAACACCAATATATGGAAAGAACAACCATTTTTGTTTATTTGTTTGATTAAATAGTTAAAAAGAGATTTTCCTTGAAAATTTAACTTTCTGAAATTGCAGTCCAGTCTGATATGCTAAAGTCCTAATTCAAACTTGGGGACACTGATTTAAAGAATGTTCAAGATACCAGTGTCATCTCAGCCTTTCTATAATCCACTCTATTATAAGATTACACCTTGGGGGAGAAGGGCTTAGAAATATCTACATAAATATAGGGCAATCGAGGTTAAGAGAAGACAGTTAGCTGGTGTTTCAGGTACCATGTGAAGAAGCTTTAAGAGTTTGGACACATGTCAGGGTAAACGATTCTATCCAGCAATGACACTGAAATTGTTATAGGGACACTTAAGGATGTGTCCCTAGTGCAAGATTCCTGACTCACAGCAAGTCTCAATTAACCTTGATGAAAAGTCACTGAATCATGGTGGGCCACACAAAGACCACTGAGCAGAAGCAATCTCACTAGATTCTTTAGGCAGGCTTCAGTACTCAAGACTGAATGCTACCATCCCAACACTGAAATAAATAGGGTTTCATTGGTCACCCCTGCTCAAATAACTAAGAAGCAGATCTAGGCTTTGCTTGTCTTCTTTTCCTTTTGGGTTCATTAAGACTTTCTGATGTCACCTTAGAGGGGAATATTAAAGGAGAAAAGTGGTGGAGTCAATCACAGATATGCTAAAAGGCTGTATATCTGATCAAAGCCTGAGCATATTGGACATTCCTCAATAGTGTTAACAAGACTGAAAACCTTTCAGTGAGTAAACTTATTTCAGTTCTGTGGGGTTGCCAAGCTCATTCCCCTTTACATGGGAAGAAGAATCAGACTTTCCCCCTTAGCCACACTGTGACTCTGTGTCACCTTCAGGTCATTTCTCTCTTAAATAGAGTCAGACACACTTCCCTCCAGCTAGTACACCTTGGCCGGGAATCCCTCAATATAATTATCACTGTCTATTAGAACGGCGATTTTCCAGCAGACTCTAATGACTCCTCTTTCTCATTGCTGTTGACCTTAATGCTCTCAGACTCAAAGCTTTATAAATAAGACCTGCCACCATAATGCTTTTCTAACAAAATTCCTTTCCTGAATTAACATAGTTTTCCAGCATGCATCGGAATATATTTGTGTTCCATGGAACTATAACATATCATTTTATTCCATGTATATATAGTTTGCAGAATGCAATCTGTTAGTGAACTGTCTTCGTGAGTTCCTAAGAATAGAGGACCCGTGATGATGATACAAATGCGTGATTTTGAATGGGCTCCACTAAATAATTATTGATGATATTGTCATTAGGTACAAACCACCTAACTGTCTCTCTGTTCCCTGAATTAATATTTTACTTGTCATTTTCCAAGGTAAAATGATTGCACTGTAGATTTCAGTTGGTCTCATTTTTTCTAAAGTTCTTCCTTTGCCTTCTCTAAGAGTTTCCAATATAATTAATTTATGAACATGAGGCTAGGAGTTTGATTATTTTAAAGCAGATCAGCAATATGGCCAATGAGTCAACAGCTGTTGAGGCTGTGCATACACATCTGGACTCATCTCCTCCAACTGAATTTTCTCCAACACCAGGTTCACTTGAAATCTCAGTGCTGTGGCTGTCTGTACTCAAATCAAAGTAATTCAGCGATGTAAACTGTAACTTTAGAAAACAACACTCCTGTTTCCATGTCACACTAGGAATAGGTTATAAGTCACTTATCATTGGCAGGCAGGGACAAGTGCACCACTGCTTGTGTCTACAAGTCAAATGACAAATTATTAAAATGGTAACTTCACTTTCCTGTATTGCCACTCTGATAATACAGCTAAAGTAGATTTATGCTTAAATTCACTTATTTTGGCATGGTCTACTATTTTTATAGTCAATTCAGCACACTTGGTTACAGTATTAAACAACTCCATGTTCTCTTTTTACCATTTATAACCCGAGATATAGTCTTCCTATTTATGAAATAAAATAATATACATTAAAGAGAAGGCAACCACAAGCACATAGATACATATACTTCACTTATATTCTTTTAGCATAGTAGTGGTTGAAATGAATAAATTTGTGAACTACCTTATACATATATCATAATACTCCTAGTCTAATGAAACTAATTTCCCCAATGTGCTAAGAGTATTAGAGAATAAACAAAAACTTTTTCTTACTCAGTCAATATCTGGGTAAGCCAATTCAATTGCTCATACCATATTTATTAGACTCAGTGACATACCTCAAACTCTTTACAGGAGAACAAATCAAAAATCTCATAGCAAGAATTTAATAACTAGACATTGGTTTTCTGGAAAACAGAAAGCTCAGTAGGAAATAGCACCCATCGTCCTATATTTGAAAGACTGTATTAATTTATCTTATAAAATTCAAAACAAATAAGTACCTAATAGAAGTAAGAAAAGTCTGAAGAAAAGTGACAAATACATTTGTAAATGATTAGTGTTACCCTATAAGGTAACACATGAATATGAGAGGGCTAGTAATGTAGCTCAGAGGCTTGTATTCAAGAAAGCCCACATTGAATACCTAGTGCACTCAAACAGAGATACAAAATGGGGTGGGAGAGGGAGGAAGGGATGTAGAGGGAGCGAAAAACATGGGAACATTGACATTCTTATCATGCATGGCAGGTGAATTGGGACCTTGTGAAATATTGCTTAAATGCAAATATCATAATGTAGAACTGGCCAAGAGGATTCCTTATATCTCATTTAAAACCAGTACTTACTTTTTTATCGAGTATTTTTTAATTTAAATAAAAAACAATCTTATTTTGTTTCCTCTGCCCCCCATCCTCCCATGCCCTATTCACTCCCCAGGGAGGGTGAGGCATTCCATGGGGGATCATCAATGTCACATCATTTGGGCCAGGGTCTGGGCTGCCCCTGAATCTAGGCTGAGAGAATATATCTCCGTAGAGAATGGGCTCCCAAAGTTTGTGCACTAGGGATAAATACTGGTTCCACTGACAGAGGCCAGTTTTTCAGCTGACACCCTGGTTCAGGGTGACTGGTTCAGTCCTATGCTGGTTCCCTAGCTGTCAGACTGGGGTCCTGTGTTTTAGCACTTATTTTTTAAATTTAATTTACTTGGTAAAATCTTGAGCTATTGCACATACATATGATATCAGTATTGTAGTTCAAACATATTTGCAGGACAACTATCAGATCTGATATAGAATAAACATATTTTACCAATTTTTTAGAGCAATTTATCAATAATGAGCATTTAACTTGAAGTATGTCCATCATTGAACAAGATAATATGATTGCCTTGACTATATTGACTATTCTTTCAAAGTATTCCAAAGATAGAGGAGATACTTAATTTTTATTCTCATTCACTTAGTATATTAACAAATAATTGACACACTTAATTAAATTAAATTGATTATACTAGTATAAAGGTAATATGATATATTTTCTGATTGCTAACTAAAGAAAATAATAGAACACTGAAAGTTATTCCTTTAAAATTGAAATATCAATAATTTCCCCAATGACTTTAATGTGTGAAAAGTCTCAGAAATATTTAGGAAAAGGAAAACATATTTTTCAATATGCTACCTTTAAAATGTGAAATTTTAAGTAACACTTCATTAAATGTATTTTGAAACGGGTATTAAGTGGTGGTTTCAAGAAACACTTTCTTGTCCAACTCTGCTTTTATTATGCTTAAGATTTATTTAATTCTGTGCCAGATACATTTGTAAACATCTGACTTAAGCGTATTCACTCCTACTGTAACATCTTCATTCATTTCTTCATGGTAAAATTTAAGCATTAATAATTTAGAATTAAGTTAAAGTTATATTTATAAAGCATGGTTAGTTAGAGATTCAATACATGAAAAACTTAAACCACAAAAAGAATTGTCGGATCATTTGAATACACGAAATTAGAAATGTCTAGAATATGTCTTATTAAAAATTTACTCAAAAAGAAAATCATGGACCCCCAAATGTGAGTGTCAGTGAGAAGGCCTGGACAACCTATGGGGCTCTGAGCTGTGGATCAGTGTCTATCCCTGGTATACAATCTGTCTTCATGTGCCTATAGCACAAAGAGAGATGCTCTCTCAGCCTGGACTCTTAGGGGAGTGCCTTGACCCTACCAAGAGTAAAATGATAGACTCTAGACATCCCCTATGTGGAAGGATTTGGCAATAGGGTGGGAGGGAGGGTGGAAGGGGAGTGCGGGAGGAGGGGAGGGAGAGGGAACTGGGATTGACATGTAAAACAAGCTATTTAAAATTAAAATAAAAAAAATACCTGGGAAACAAAAAAAAAAAAAAAAGAAAATCATGAAAAGTTCAAAAAATCTTGAAGTCTGAAAAAATAAAAATGTGTAATAAAATGTTTAAATTTAATCTGTTTTGAAATAAAAGATTTATTTTAGGGCATAAAATTAGATATTTTGCCTGTGTCTTTGTGAGTGTAGTTATCTTCCTTGGATCTAAGTTTTCCTTCTAGCACTTTCTGTAGAGCTGGATTCATGGACACGTATTGTTTAAATCTGGCTTTGTCATGGAATATTTTGTTTTCTCCATCTATGGTAATTGAAAGCTTTGCTGGATATAGTAGTCTGGGCTGGCATCCTTGTTCCCTTAGCGTTTGTAGGACATCTGTCCAGGATCTTCTGGCTTTCATCGTTTCCATTGAGAGGTCAGGTGTAATTCAGATAGGTCTGCCTTTATATGTTACTTGGCCTTTTTCTTTAGCTGCTCTTAATATTTTCTCTTTATTCTGTAGGTTTGATGTTTTGATTATTATATGACAAGGTGACTTCTTTTTCTGGTCCAGCCTATTTGGTGTTCTGTTCTGTAAGGCAAAGAACACAGTCAACAAGAGAGAAAGGCAGTCCACAGAATGGGAAAAGATATTCACTGACCCCACATCTGACAGAGGGCTAATCTCCAAAATTTACAAAGAACTCAAGAAGCAAGTCTCCAAAACACCAAAGGACCCAATCAAAAGGTGGGGTACAGAACTAAACAGAGAATTCTCAATAGAGGAGGCTAAAATGGCCAAGAAAGTACTCAACATCCTTAGCCATCAGGGAAATGCAAATCAAAACAAATCTGAGATACCATCTTACTCCTGTCAGAATGGCTAAAATCGAAAACACTGAAGACAATTTATGCTGGAGAGGATGTGGAGAGAGGGGAACACTCCTCCACTGCTGGTGGGAGTGCCAACTCGTATAGCCACTTTGGAGATCAGTATGGAGATTCCTCAGGAAAATGGGAATCAATCTACCACAAGACCCAGCAATTTCACTCTTAGGCATATATCCAAAGGAAGCAAATTCATACAAGGGCATCTGCTCCACTATGTTCATAGCAGCATTATTTGTAATAGCCAGAACCTGGAAGCAACCTCTATGCCCCTCAACTGAAGAGTGGATAGAGAAAATGTGGTACATTTACACAATGGAGTATTACTCAGCAGAAAAAAACAATGGAATCTTGAAATTCGCAGGTAAATGGATAGCACTGGAGGTAACCATTCTGAGTGAGGTAACCCAGTCACAAAAAGACAAACATGGTATGTACTCACTCATATATGGATTTTAAACATGGATCAGGAGAGTGCCAGTCTGCACTTCCACTGACAGAGAGTCTGGGAAACAGGAAAGAACCTAAAAGATATACATGGTATCCAAGAGAGAGAAATGAGGCAAGATCCTCTGAACAGATGGGGAACACGGCGAGGGGGCCCTGGGAAATAGAGAGGGGGAGAATTGGAAGAAAGAGTAGGACGTGGAGGAACAGGAAGGTCGACTGGGGGATGTAGGATAGGGGGAAGAGGGAATCATAGGTTAGAAGACAGATCAGGCACCATTGTGACCTCTAGTGATCTAAAGGGATGACACCAATTGGCAAGCTAAGCAATAATGTAGAGACCACCTCGAATGCCCATTCCTGATAATGAACTTGATGTCTATAACCATTCTGGAGCCTTCATCCAGTGACTGATGGAAGCAGAGGCAAACACCCAGAGGAACCCAGTGACAGAGAGAGAGGAGTGATGAGCAAATTGGCAAAGAATGGACTGGCAAAAACAGCAGAAAGCTGATCTGAACAGGGGAGAGCTCTTGGACCCCAGACCCACAGCGGAGGCCAGCATGGGACTGATCCAGACCCCCTGAATGTGAGAGTCAATATGGAGGCCTGGGCTACCTATGGGGTCCTGAGCAGTGGATCAGTATTTATCCCTCGAATACTAACAGACATCGTGTGTCCATAACACAAAGATGGTTGCTCTCTCTGCCTGGACTCTTAGGGAAGTGCCTGGACCCTACCCTGAATGAAATGATAGACTCTAGATATCCCCTATGTGGAAGGAATTGGCAATAGGGTGGGAGGATGGGGGGGATGGTGGAGGGGGTGCGGGAGGAGGGGAGGGAGAGGGAACTGGGATTGACATGTAAAACAAGCTATTTTTTAAAAATTGGATATTTAATGATTTTATATAACTGTGAGACACTCTTGTTTCCATTCTCCATGCTGGGTTACAATAGGTCTTGATCATGTTAGGCAAGAAGTACTGTACTTCTGATAGGCTCTCAGAGCTCCTGTTTGTCCATATGAAAAACATCTTATTGCTCTGCTCAAACAAAATTTATTAAAAGTGCATATACTAAAGCTATACTTGAAAATTCTGGCATATACCTGCAATTCACATTCAATTACTCTTGTATTTAGTGTAAAAATATTAGATGAAGAGAATCAGACAAGGTTTGATCTTGGGCACTATGTCTACAAGTTCCACATTATTAACTAGTTCCTCACATCTATTGTTTTATAGAGTTCTCTCATAGATAATGATTTAAGTAGTTTATGGTTTTCCTAAAGGGAAGTAATTGAGGTTGATTTGTAGTTATTGTTATGTGTTCCTGGTTTCCTCCATATAGCCAAGAAATATTTGTGAACATTTCCTGCTATAAAAAATAAGACTACTGGCAAAGTCAGTGGTGGTGCATCCTTTTAATCCCAGCATTTGGAAAGCAAAGGCTGGCAGCTCTCTGGGAGTTCAAGACCAGCCTCATCTACAGTATACATTCCAGGACAGCCAAGGCTACACAGAGAAACTCTGTTTCAAAAAAATAAAAACTATTTATATTGATTGAAACATTTGCAGAACAGAATGATATTAAATATTGGTGACTACAAAATAAGTTGAAGGATGTCTACCAATCAAAAGTAGAGGAATGGCAAGAATAGATCATAGATACAATAAAAGAGTATAAACAGTTTCATTGGTGACTAAAGCATTTGGCATGGAGCATAAAGAAGATTTAAGTGTGCACTTAATACGTGATAATTCACCATACCCAATAATGCTCAATTTTCACTCAGTTAATCACATGTACTTGTGATGTTGAGGATAAGAAAAAATATGATAGAACACATTTGGAAAGGAAATGTGTGAGTCATAAAACCAATTGTATTAGAATTATTAATTTTGGGGGGCATGGGGACAGAGTCCTTAACAAAAAAAAACCAACCCAAATAATCAATTCGGAGCAGAGAAAAATAACATACACAGCTTGGAAGACACGTTGCTAGTGCTTTCCTGACTCTGAAGAATGATGTTGGGAGTGCAGTTGGAAAGAGGAGAAGTGTAAGTGGGCCAGACCAAAGCAGAAATTCATATTCCTTAACACTTGTCATTTTTTAGACCTGTACACAGATACTTGTGTTCAAAGATAAATATGACAGTTACAGGTCATACTGAATATGCACAGCTTAAAATAATAAAAACACAGTGGTCTTGATAACGTATTCAAATGCTGAGATGATACATGCACACAAAGTCTATGGATTGGTAATAAACACCATTAAAAGCTCTGTGGTTAGCAGGCCTCATGCTCGGAGCAGTTGGCCGACAAAAATTAGACCACCTGTGCTTTGTGGGGGCTGTTTTTTTTGCTTTAGAAAGAAAAATTATATGAAGGTTGGTGGAGGAGGGAATGGTCAAGAATCTTAGAAGTTTTAGAGCACATGAAAGAATATGGTCAAATATAATACATGGAATACTCAAAAATAAAACCTTGAAAGAGATGCAGAAAATGAAGAGATGAAGTGAGATAAACACATAGAAGTAACATATACAAAAATTTCATTAAGAGGATGTCATCAAAAATCTTAAATTCTAGACTTCATTTTTTATGAATTTAACAGATTCTAAATTCTACTTTGCAAAAACGAAAGGAATTCTATTAAAGGTGACAGAATGTATACTCATACATCATTTATGTTATCTGGGATTGTGTATAAACTACAATTAATTTTACAATGAATCATGTAGTAATGCTAGTATTATATAATTAAATACAAAAGTTGAAGTTGTTAAAAATAATAGACAGCTGTCATGAAAGAATGAAGATATTTATAATCCAATCTAGTTTATCACTTCAGGTTTTTGCACATATGTAGCAATTCAACTAAACTGAGACATATAGGGAAAAAGAAAACAGACAAAATAAAGAGAATTCATTAAAAGATCTAAAAGGAGCCTGTGTATGGAAAATACAAAGAATAAGAAGAAGAGCAGCTTCAGGTAAGCTGCCAAGCATCAAGAGTTTTTCATTCTAGTGCAATGTTGTATTGAAAGAAAATGAAGAAATCAATCCATATTTTAACCATCACTGAGGTTAGACTTTGAAAACAATAAGACTGGGAAGAAGGTGAAAAGGGGAATGTAGAAAGAACCATTAAGATGTAATTACAGTATTTTAGGCAAGAAACTGGTGAGATTTGGTCATGACAGTAATAGTCAAACTGGAAAATGCATCAGCTTTGATAAATACGTAAGAAGGATTTCCCATTGCAGAGAGAAAACCAGAGAGAGGTTGTTATATCGTTGGAAAGAAAATAGAGAAAACAGGAGATAAAATTACAAGAAAGGCAGAGGGAGGCAGGATGCAGACATTTAAATTACAGACATGGAAATGAGTTGTATTTGTACTCTTTAAGAAGTGTCCACATTACTCTCCTAATTAAAACATGATGTCTATTCTGGTAGCATCCTATTTATTATGACTGTAGGGATACAGCTTTTAGATATTCAGTGGGTGCACCTTGAGCAAAGACTAAGGTTCACCTGCAGCCTTATCATGACTCATCTTTCATGGGGTCATCAGAGGTTTAGAGGACACTGTATGACTCACTGAAACAATTAGAAAATGTAAAATGACACCTGGCTTGTCAAAGTTTTTCCTTCAAATGTCTGTGATTATTTTGACTTCTGAGGCACTACTCTACCTGTAATCGATGACCTATGTCTAGACTTGTTGCTTACAAAAGAAACTTGAGCATGTATCACACAGGGACAACAAAGAGGAGTCACTGAGTACTGAATGAGAGAATTGTAAACAATAATGAGAATGTTATGTAAACACATCTTCAGTTTCATAAGTCATAATTTTAAAATATTTGGATTTAATAGTTCTAAAAGAAAATACAGGGAGATTAGAGAAAGAAAAAATAGCTAACTTTGCTTCTTAATTTTATAATTGAGTTTGTAGCAAGATAGATTCAAACAAAAGAAAATATGAAGATAATGATTTTTTCTGTGGCATTTTATTATTTTGGAAAAGTGGGACTTTCCAAGAAAGAAAAAATAATATTTCAATTTCTTTTCTTTTTAACTACTTAAATTTCTCATTCTACATCACTTGTAAAGCACATGAAAACACATACATGTTCATGCAGATGCACACACACACACACACAGACACACACAGACACAGACTTTTTACTCCAGATTTTCTCAGAATAGAGTTTATATATACTTTAAGTCTCTGGTTTTCTACGACTTGTTTTGCATCTTCCCTTTGGCCTACATAACTCTGGAGGTATACCTTTATTCCAAACTGCTGGAGAGTCACACAGGAAGTGTGGATAGAGAAAACTCTCGTGCTGCAGCCTAGCTGAACTTGGTAATGGCTAGTAGCAACAAAGATTCTGCTAACCCCGAGCTAGTTATATCTGCATTATGAGGTCCCATTATTGGAACCTCCAGAAATGCCTGTGGTATTTCATTGCAATTTATCAAGAGGTGGAAATGTAAAGTAAAATTGAAAGAAAAACAAGTCTCAAGGAGAAAGAAAGGATAGTAGCCAAAATGAATGAATAAAAGTTCTAATTCTAGCAAAGAAGATGTCAGTTGTAGTTTTGGGGCAACTTTAATGAAGATTTGACCCCTGTGGTCATATACATATGACAGGTTACCCACACTTTTCAAGTCTCTGTTATTTTAACAACACATTTCTCTTTTTAGAAATAAAATATTATTATTAAATAATAGTATATTAAAATGTAACAAGATTAGACAAAAGCTAACACATTGGAGTTGGACAAGACAAACCAATGGAAGGAAAAGAGCCCAATAGAAGGCATTATAAACAGACCCGCTTGTTCAGCCACTTATGAATCACAAGAAAACACTAAGCTGGAAGCCATAATATATACGCAGAGGACCTGGTGCAGCCCTTTGCAGGCCCTGTGCTTGTTGCTTCTGTCTCTGTGAGTTCATATGAGCTTTGGTCATGTTGCTAACCACTCTTTTCAAAAACACCACCAGCCATATTATATTCCATTCTTTAGACTAATTTTCTTCAGATTGATCATCTTGCTATGCTTTTGCTCCAGGTGCTTGAGTCCCTACTAATCACCGAGACTCTCCTTGCATTGCCACTCCCACAATGCAATTCTGTCTGCTCAAACTCAGAGAACACTGAACTCAGCAGCTAGAGCTCTTTATTTCCCATGTTGTCGGTGACATCCTTTCAATAGCACACATTTGCTTTCTAGAAATTAGATCACATGATAGCTATTAATTTCTTTTGTATTTACTTGGGATAATCTGACTTTCCTACAACAAAGTTATGTTCTTTATTACATGAACTGACATTCCAGTGGGGACTATAGTGGTTTAATTTTGAACTTGACACAGCCAAGAAGAGTCATCTGAAAGAAACTCTAGATCAATCAGTTGCCTACATCAGATCATATGTCTGTTGAGTATTGTCTTGATCAGTAACTGATTCAGGAGGTAGCCCTGTGGGAAGTGCCAAATCTAGACAAGTGGTCCTGGCTTACTAAAAGTAATAAGCTATTAAATAATCCAGAAAGCAGACCATGGAGAAAGCCAGAAGCCAGTGTTCCTTTATGGTTCTCTACTCCATGTTCTTGCCAGAATTCTTTGATAATGGATATGACCTGAAAATATAAGCCCAACAAGAGAATGTTTTCTTACTCTATTCTTTTCAAATACTTTTGGTTTTGGTCAGAGTATTGTCACAGCTACTGAATGTAACTAGCGTACATTTTCTGAGTTAAGGGGCAACAGGCATGTTTAAGTGAATGAAAAGATACTGAAAAAATATCTAAAAGTGACATGAAATATTCTTACAAATTTGTTTTCTTTCTCTGTGCATGTGATGTTGATGTCACCACAGTAGAAAATTAGGCATGACAGAGAACTCTTCATAAGTCTTTGAAAGATAATATTGTTATTTATGAGAATTTCTTGATCATCCTCATCTCTGGTCTGTCAATACTGTATTTCACAGGGTTCATAGATGGTAACATTGATGTTTTTTTTATCCCACTAAAATTTGCATTACACCTTCCACCACTAACAGCTAGCTAGTAAGGTTGAAACTTAGAGATCTATATAAGCTAGATCCCCATGTGACACAGCTCAAGCATGTGATAATATTCAATACTAGGATCCTGCCATCATTTTCTGCAAGGTAACCAGGACTCTAGTCAGGGTTCTCTAGAGGAACAGAATTGATAGAATGATCAGACTTATGTAAAAAGAGAATTAATTAGAGTGGCTTCCAGGCTGTGGTCCAACTATTCCAATGATAGCTATGTCACAAAGGATAGTTCAAGATTGTAGTAAATCCTCAGTCCATGAGGCTACATGTGTGAATTGGTCTTCAGTATACATTGAAATCCCACTCCCCCCAAAAGTCGGTTCTAATATCAGAGAACCTAGAGCAATGACAAGTTGGCAAAAAACAAAAAAAAAATGTAGTCAAGTTGATACCAAGAATCAACTTCACGAAGAAGAATGGCAATAACCTGTAATATTCGGCCTGATCCCTGGGATCTGGCTGGCTAACAACTACAAAAAAGGAAACCCATTCCCATCATGAGGCTTTTAATACATCAGCTGTATGCATATACATACATATAAATATCTGATATAAAGGAAAAAGCTTCCCTTAACAATATACATATAATCTTTTATAGTAGTAAGTTTCTAATGACTATCTAAAATGTTACTTCTCTCTATATATACTACTACCCTTGTTTGTCTGTTCTTCCATTCCTCCCTCACCTTCTACTCCATTCAACCCTTCCAGTACTATTGCTACCAATTTCCCCTACCTATCACTGGTCCTAAACACTTGTGCTTGTATTACCTGTCAACATTCCCAGTTGGACCAAAGGAAACTTTTGCCATCCTTCTGAGCCTAACACCAGAAGAAGGAAGTCTTTGCCAAATTCCCATGGGTCTGAGTGTTGGTCCTTGACATGTCTGTGCCTAAGTCAACAATAACATTCACTGAGAAATTCATCCAATCTTTACATATTCACTGAAGGCTTCCTCATCTTTTTATACCTATATAACATGGCTTATTCAATAAATAAATACGGGGAAAAGCATTTAAGAGAAACTTTCACAAATTAACCACTACTATAAAGATATTGGCCAAGCAGGTCTTTAGAATATCCTTATCATATTCCATGTTATCTGCTAGATTATAATTTTTTCATGTGGAATTCAAGAATGCCTTTACAGTTATCTCAAGAAGCACAGATTTGTTTTGTACATCGTGAGTATTTGCTGAATGACTTATCCTTCACCAACATGCTTTGCTCTTAAAAGAAGAAATTTTCAACCACTTTAAAGTGATAAATTGTCATGGCCATAATAGACTTGCTTTTAAACAATAAACTATGTCCTTGTCTAGGAATTAAAGAGGAATATTTTAAGTATACAAATGTTTCTGATCCTAGAAAACTAATATATCATTGAAGTATTTACTAACCAAGGCCATTTCACTTGAAAGATTTCTGGTTAATGTCATTGAATGTCTCTGCATCTTTGTCATTCTTCTGAAATTATGCAGTGATGCTATCAGTTCTCTGAAGAAAACTGGTAAGAAGTTAAGACCTTCACAGTGTTTATAGTCATTTCATTATAGTTAAAACTTAACATAGTAAAATTATATACAACAAAACATTCATCAAGCAAGAACTATAGTTAACAATATTTAGTCCATTAACATTTGGGAAAATGTAAAGAAAATATTTTAGCATCTATCCTATCTTTGTAAATCTAAATTTTATGTGTAACTTATTTTCTATTATAACTAAGGAAAACCATAATCATAATTATCTGTCTTCAACTCTATCAAAGACTTTAGAAGGATAATATATAAACCCCCAGAACTGAAAGAGATATCTTGATGCCTGGACAGTCACCCAAGATTTTCTGTAACACTGGGGCATACATCTATGCCTATAGACCTAGAGTGTCTGGCAGACTTCTCAGAAAGCAGGAAATTTGAAACCGTGTCAGCATGTATTGGCAGTTTGTCACTCATTTTCCTGTGCCTTGCAGAATGTCTGGCTGATTCCTCCATGAAGCAGGAACCCTGAAGGACTGACCCATCTTGTTTTGGCAAACTCAGCGTTCACTTTCCTATCAAGTTTGGGTAGCATACTCTCAAGCAGTCAAGACAAGAACAGTTTCTTGTACAATAGACCAGTTTTGCTACATGGAAGGCAAACTCCATAACAAGATACTTTGATCCCCATCTTCCTTTCTATGGTAATTAGTACTTCCAGAAGCAGTTGTATCTCATTGTCATGAAAAAAACTAATAAATCACTTTAAATGCCATATTCTGAAGGTCTTTGAAATGTTTTGAAGAACACCTACACATTTGAAATAAATCTCCTTATATCTAACACAACCATAAGTTTTGATTATTATTGGTGACTATCTTATAATCTGTATTTAATTATATATTACATTCCTAAAAGAGCTGTATAAACACAATACCTGAACAAGAGTAGGAATATACATATCACAGACTTGATCTTAAATTTGTATCAATAAACCAAAATCCATACCAATGCAAAGTATACATTTCTATATCGTATTCTTTGTTTTAGAAAGAAATTGATTGTGATCTATATCCCTTTATAAACAACCCTGTTAAAATGAAAACAAACATTTTTAAACAATATTTTGGAATGTGGGCATAGTTCTCTCCAAACTGCTACTTGTTACCATGGCCAAAAACTGGCTGAAGCAGTCTGTGAAGCTGCATCATCTCAGCTGCTTTGGATGTTTGATCACCTGGGCCACGGATTCGGTGGGTCTTGCTTGATCAAACCACATTAGTCTGCAGGGAATCCACAGCTTTTCAAAAGCAGAATTAATTTTCCAAGGTAACCTGTCCGTAGACTTAAATTTTAAAGTCAAGGCATTTTCAGTATACATAAATTTAATTAATACAGCAGCATTTATAATCAAATTCTTTTGGAAGATGTTGTTCTTTCCTCAGCAATCAAATAATTCAAAGACAACATGATAATTTACAGGATCCAGACTCTTTGTATTTTACATCTTTACACAGCTTTTGAAAAAATATCTATTTATTTTACCTATTTTTCTGTTTTTTTTTTAGACACTGTTTCTCTGTGTATTTTTGGGTATCCTGAAATTCAGTCTGTAGACCAGGCAGGCCTTGAAATCACAGAGATTTGCCTGTCTCTGTCTCCTGAGTATTCAGATTAAAGGCATGTACCACTAGATTCAGATACTCTGCTTCTATTGTTAAGGATTTCATCTATCCTTTTCTCTTTTCTATCCCAAGCCTACATACATTTCAAACACACTGTAAAGTGTACAGAGGTTTTTCTTTGAATCTTTCTTTACTGTAGGTCTCTTGTTTTTGACCATATGAGTCTTTAATTGGCTAAACAGCATGGCTAATATTAAATTGGCAGCTGGCCCCAACCTATTTCTTGACTTTCTTCGAGTTTTCATTTCTAGCTTCATGCTTATTGCCAAAATTTATTATAACTTTTCTTAAAATTTTAGACAGAAAGGGGGATATGTGGTGATATCTTGCATGTGCAAATAAAACCTGTCTGCAGGTCAGATAATGGAACTTGCCATTAGTTAACCATAAATTTCATATGATCTTTTTCCTTTAAAAATAGTTTCATAATGGTGAGAATCAGACTACCTATTCATTATAGAAAGAGGGAGAAAGTTATAAATCTGCTGTAATTTGTGTAAATTATATACAGTTGATAGTCTATATAATGTGTTATCCTCCCACACACTTTGTTTTGAAACTATATTTTTGTTTCAGTGTCTGGTTTCCAAGAAGGTGTGTCTCTCAATAAAAGTGAAAAGATGTCTTATGTGAACAACACAGCCTGAAAACAAAACTGACTTCATTACACATGTGAGAGCATTACACTGGTTTATGAATTTTATTTTTCACACATTTTTCTTGAAACATTCAGATTCAGATTTCATGTGAACCGCTCTATATTTATAACTGCACATTTTGGGTTTCAATTGTTCTGTCAAATGGTTGCAGTTCTTTGCTGAAGTCATCCATAAATATAAGGAGTGACATTTTGCTAGCAATGCACTTTACATTGAAGTAACAAGCCTGAGCTCTTTTGTCGACTGAACCCCAAATGGGCACAACTGGGAGTGATGAGGTTCTATCTAGGTGAATGAGTACTGCTTTATTAGGTGAAGCAAATCAGTTGCTCTGTAAACCTCTTTTTTATTTTTCTTTTTTGTTTCAATGATAATATAGCCTTTGAAAAACATGGGTAGTCTCTCACATCCCATATCTGAAAAATTTCCGTTTGATACATCTACACAGACACACCGGATTTTCTCCTGCTGGCTTTCCTCCTCCAGAAGAATCTGAAATTCAAATTCTTCACATTATACCTGGACTGTATCCCTTGTGGGAGCTGCCAATGCATCTTTGAGTTTTAGTTCCATGTAAAAAGATTTGATATTCACAAAAGTAGATGAAGTAGTATAATGTCTATAATGTCATTTTCAGAGTGGCCAAGGGTATTGATGAGGACATAATTTCTTGACACAATTCTCAGTTTTAACTTTGTCTGCTGACATGCTGATGCCAACTCCTAGCCACTGATCACTTTCTATTCCTTCCAATATTGTAATTTATAAATTATTGAAATAAATGTTTATTTTTCAATACAAGTATGTACTTGCCTTTTTGTACCCTCTAATGTTTTGGATTTAAAGTTACTGTAATGTTTATCCTGTATAAACTGTGCGATGCCTTGTGTTCCTCATGTAAACGTATCTCAAGTCTTACAAATGTTATTTCAAAGGAGGCTAAAAGGAAGCTGGTTCCACTGCTAAACTGTGACTAAAAATAATTATCAATCTTTCCGTCAAAAAGCTATATACGAAGATTTATGGTTATGCATAAGTGAATTCATAGGTAAATTCACATAAGTAGAAAAAAAACGTAATTCATTCTTGTTACTCTGTTATTCTGGATTCCTTTATTCTAATACGAGTTAGCTGCAAAATCTAATATTTTTGAATGCCATAATCCTAATTAAGATTACTTTGCATTATAATTTTAACAGAAACAGCTGACCTGAACAAATGGGAGTACATGGACCCCAATCTGACAGCTGTCGAACCAGCATAGGACCAAACCATGCCCCCTGAATGTGGGTGTCAGCTGGCAGGCTAGGGCAGTCTATGAGACCTCTTGCAGTGGAACCAGTATTTATTCCTAGTGCTTGGAATTTGGGAACCCTTTCCCTATGGAGGGATATTCTCTCAGCCTAGATACACAGAGGAGGGCCTAGCTCCTGTGCCAAATGATATCATAAAAATGATGGTCCCCCTTTGGGAGGTCTTGCCATCCCTGCAGAGTGGAATGGGGTGGGATGTGGGTTGGTCTGGGGCATGGGAGGATGGGAGGGAGAAGGAGCTGGGACTGATATGCAACACAAGATTATTAAATTTAAATAAAAAATAATTTTAGATACTTTTCTTAAAAAACTGATACTACGTATGATGCTACATGACTATTGATATACATGATTATTTGTGATTTGTGTACTTACATAAATTATCGTGGTGGGTTAGTGGCAGAAGTTCCTTTACAATATACAAAAGATGTATAGGTATTTCAATATCTTTCAGAAAAAACACAATTCAATAATAAACAGAGTGTATATAGAATAGAGATATGTTGTTCAATTGCATTGCTTCTAATCAAATGTAGGCACTAAATTTTAAATATAAATGAATCTTATAATACTTCACCAGTAAAATGGTTGGAATCCCCTGCACATTTTGAAATAACCTTAAAAAATCCAGTTCCTTCAAGTATTAGCCACATACCATGTACTCAGTAACTACATGTAGCTTGTGGGTTTCAGGTCGGATGATAGAGAAAGTTCTATTGATCAATACTGATCATTGCTTTCAGATACATACAATTTCATATTCTAGTTTCAATTCCATGATCTGGATGAATGTCTAAAAGTGTTTTAGGACATCAGTTAAGTGCCATGTCATGTTGATGCAGAAGATTGATGTTGAATTAAGACCTCTAAACTCTGGCTCATCTTCCAGTTGTTGTGCAAAGACAATCCATTTGAAAACAAAAAATGAGGAAAGCTCCAAAGACACCATCAAAATTATAAATGATTTAGCTATTTCTCCATGGTGTCTCTTCATCTGCTACCTCTTCTATTTCAAGAAAGCTTCCTCCACACATAGTACAATACAGGTTTCTGCTTCCCATCCTGATTTACTGAACACTCAAAGGATTTTTCCAACTTTGCTGCCACCCTCGACTCACACATGCTTCTCTGAGGTCTGAGCAGATGCTGCATGCTAGAAATGAAAGAACCTGGGTTCAAAATATAACACATAGAGGCTGAAATTTAGATCCAGTTCTTTGTTAGAGTAGTTCTCAACAAAACTTAAGACACCAACACAGGTATCTTTTTGATCTAGAGCCAGACAAAGAATGGAACAGCATCTGTATGCTATTTACCGGGGAATAAATCAGAGTAATTAAAAAGACATCAACTAATCACCTCTTCAAGTGCATAGCTAGTAGTAGGAACACATAAATAATTGGTTCTTTTTTAGTTAACTTTTATTAATTAGTAATAAGAACTGAGAGTAAGTAGCAATTCTCTTTATGCAAGGGAGACTTTACATTAAGTATAGAACTTACCACTTATATCTTCTTGGCCTCTTCCCTCTCCCTTATTTCCCCTGGAAGGTTTTTCATATAGTAAAATCTTGTATTTGAAGCCTTTTTCCCCCAAACAGCCATAGTCTACAAAATGATTTTTCTCCATTAACTCTATTTACTTTATTTTCAATAGTTCTCAAAAGCCATGAATTTTTTTCTTGTTACAGTATCTTAAGTATAAAGTTACTGGTTACAACACTAATGTCACCAATGCATTCTTAGGGCTATCAAGTATTCTGGCCATTGCTGTTCTTCATAGGTGTCATAGCTAGATAGGACAATTAGAAGCTTGAATGTCTCTTTTAGAAGCTTAAACAGCTCCTCCTGCTACTAAGGCTTTATTCCTCTTCCTTTATCTAGAAAAGTATGAATGAATAAAACAGCATTCATAACTATATTTTCCTTCAAGGGACTTACATTAATTGTTTCCTGTGAGTATTTGTTGTAGAATATTTATACATATTATAATTTCTCCATTTACTCTATAATATATATGTGTCTAAAACATGTCATACATCATTAAAACATATTATTTGGGAGGCTTGATAGAGGAATGGGACAGACTTCATGAAAATGAAGAAGATATGAGCATAACAATTACAAACTTACTATTTGATAATCCACTTGAAAAACTTAAAAATCAATTTAAAGACAGTTATAAGAAAAATCTGGTTTATGCTGCCCACACTACTAATGGGTAATTAAACAGAAAATTCCGTGTCAGATGTAGGATGTCACTGTAGACACTGCTGTTCAGGAAGGCCTCAGAAGTACCAAAGTCAATATAAGCTTTTGCCATTCATCTTGTTGGTCCACCAGAACTAGTTGCTAAGTCTCCTATTACTGAAGAGACCATGTTCTATGTATATAAATTACATAGAAATTAAGATGAAACTGAGCTGGAAATTTCCTTTCCTTCTAGCTTTTTTTTCATAGTGTCAGGATGGTGGGTAGTGTGATATAACTATGACACCCACCTTTCAGGTACCATAATCCCATTTGTGCAATAATGACACAACTCTTATTGGGGTAATTGATTCCTCTGTGATTGGATATAAGACCCTCTCTTCAAGAGGGAATATTTAATACTGTAATCCTGGTCCCAAAACCTATGACCCGAAGATGTCTTTGACCCAAGTACAAGAACCTCACACTGCTGCTTGGCTGAATTACCTTCATAGCAAACCATTTTTTAAATTACTATATTTATTCTTATAGACAAAGGATACTTGCAGCCTTGAACAAAGAAGTTTCCTGAAGCAAACAAGGGTGAATAGAAAGAATCATGACTTTGAAAGATGGCAAGAATAAGGTCACAGTCTTAAATGAGACATTATACTCTAAGGGAAGGAGCATTGGTTCAGAGATTTTTCTGAAATAAGGGGCAAGGAATGTAAAATCTGGTATATAGGACGAAGGACCATAAAATCCCATCTGTTAAACATGGCACACCATGGAGATCGTGAACTCATAGTATCCATGAGCAATAACACTGGGACCAGATAAGTAGAGCCCTCTTAGCAGTTCACTGTGTATGAGAAAGTGACTCACAGGGCCTTACCACTTTCTGTGTCTCTTAGAGCCAGTTACAGATTTTGGGATAGGGTGAGGAACAATAGTCAGTTGAATATTCAGTTATGATTCCAGAAGACCTAACAGGCAGTTCTAAACCCAGAGTCATACAGACAGTACTAGCTAAAATTTTTGACACAATATATAACACAAAACTCTAATGGATATGAAAAAGTTATTTGTAAAAAAAGAAAGTCAACTACCAGAAGAATGAGGCAAATAAGGTGGGGAGGAGAATAACTCAAGTGTATTACATGTCTGTGGAATGATCAAAGATATTATTTCTAATAAAACATATGTTAAATGAGGTTAATTGGTCCTCCTCAGAGATGAACAGCCTAAGTCATTATCCAGTGCCAAGTAGTTGACCCTAAAAAATATAGATTTGAGCAACACTAGATGGATCCATTGGGGTGATTTATTCACTTAAATACATGTGCATAGCAATAATCATTAAAGAGTAAGAGGACATAAATTTGATAGGAGCAGGGATGGGGAACATGAAGGAGTTGAAGGGAGGAGGAGGGGAAATGATGTAACTATATTTTAATTAAATAAAATATTATAAAAATACATTAAAGGATTTTTACTAAAGTATCCAGCCTTTACCTTGTATAGTTCACATTTATATTAACATATTGGATGAATTAAATACAGGCAGGGGATTCCAAGTTATACAAAGTACAGTTTAAAGACAGCACCTGAGAGCTTGTTAATCATTTGGATTCTTAGGTCCTGTTCCTGCCAATAAGCCCTACACTGTAAGAATATGCAATCTAAGATTACCCATTGCCTCATGTGAATATGAACATTTAAGAATCAAAGATGTGATTATGGAATTACATTGGAAAAATATTATTCTTTGATGTGAACAATTGCTATCATCATTTCAGAAGGTAACAATCAAACTACATGCAGAAAGAGTACTTTATCCCTCCACAGATCTGTGCTGCATATGTATAATTCAGTTTTACACTTACTGTCAAGTATGACACTCACAGGTTTTGACACTGTTGAACTTTTCTGTTTCTGCTAATACCTTGCTAAGCCTGTTTGAGCTCCCTTCTTATGTTAGTGACCTTGAACATATTAACAACCATTTTCCATATAGACTGCTTGGACCTAGTTATTTGCTTAGATATTTTAAGAAAAAGATGATTGCATTTTACTGTTTAAATGTATAGTCATCCTACAAAGTATGATATCTGATGGAAAATGTCCTAAAATTGACTCATGCATTCAGCAAAAATTTGGATGAAGGTCTCTAATCTTCCAGAAAAAAAAGTAGTAGAGACTTCACAATGAATAGAGTGGAAAGAAAATGTTTTATTCTCAAAAGTTTTGCACTACATAAATAGAGAATACATGCTGTGTAAGCAATGATATAACTGCATTAATATCAGTTATTAAAAATAAAACAGGGAAATTACAAGAGTGGACAATGAGCCACAGCAGCAGGAAGTTGCTCTGAGCTTTAGGTCTCTGCAATTTATATGCAAAGCTTCTCACTCTTTGGTTTTCACTCATGTAGATTTGAAATGCTTTGTATTGATCTATTTTATGTTACTTTCCCAGGAAGTGCTAGTTTCATTACTGTTACATCATAGGATTAAAATGACAAGGATTTATAAGGAAATCCTTATATCATGAAGTCATTTGATTTAACAGTAGTAAGATAGAGACAAAGGCAAACCAATTGTTCTGTAAAGCACAGTCAAGGTTATATGTTAAATGTTAATGTTTTCACAATTACTTTAAGATGACCCATCTGTCAAATTCTCCCTTTTAAAATGAAACCTAAAGAGGTTAATTTATTTCTAGGTTGGTACACACAATAGATAAAGCAGTATAGGCAAAAATTTTGTGACTCTACCCTACAGAGTTTCTTCCCCACTTTGTAGTGTAGTTTCCTAACTACAAGGAAAGCAAATATATGGGAGAGAGGGACACGAAGTTTACAGAATTTTTTTAGCAGAAGGAATGGTTAGAAATAAAATGACACAGGCACAGGTTGGTGAATGCAATGAAAAAACTTAAGAATTTAACTTGGTATGATACTAGACATCTGAAAGGGGATTGGCTACATAATACAAGGTTTGATATACAAAGTTTGTTTGTGTCTCTGTGTACCTACCGTGATAAGATAGGAAACAATGTTAAAAGAAGAGTCAGTGATTTGTGATTTGTCATATGTTACTATCGTATAAACTGCTATTTTTTACACCACAAAAATGCATTATGTGTCATAAATGCATTATTTCACTTTCTGTGTTCATTACTTTGATTTCTGTTCATTCTGTTAATTACTCTTATATAACTTCATTTTTAGTAAATTAAAGCTCCATGTGTTGGCTTGTAAGCCCTCATAAGCTCAGAGGATGTCAAATTATACAAATTTTCAGTGAAGGGATCAACCCTGAGCTTCATGATAATATACAAGTGCTCTACCACTGACCTATACACAGACCATGATATTTCAGCAATTATTCATTTGACATGCATGCCAGGGTCTTATAGCCCTGTTCAATGATCTCGCACTTAGATTAATATTGGCAGAATATTCTGACACCGATGCCTGCCTTTCTATTACAAAATGCCCAGTTTTTTATTCTAATTATTATATTATATTAATTCATATTTTCTTTCTTTCATTCATTTTCCAGCTCTTTATTCAGGAGTCCTCTGCATCATCAGCTACTCATATGATTGAAGAGAAAAATAAAGCACTGAGTGGATGTGTGTTGTTGTATGAAAATAGCCTTGAGAGGACGCTGAAGCTTCAGACACACAGGAGTGTCAGGGCCTTCACTGGGTCAGGCTCATGGGAATGGCAAAGGTTTCCCTGAGTGTTGTTGGTTGCTTTTTACTCTTTGACCCTTTGTTCTTTGGAGGGGTCCACCACCCAGCTGCCAAATAAATCACACACACCACATGGAGGCTTATTCTTACATATAAATGCCCAGCCTTGGCCTTTCTTGCCAGTTTTTCTTAATTATCCCATCTATCTTTTGCCTCTCGGCTTTTACAAAGGTAATGTTATGGATATTGGCAAATGGTTGGCCTTCATATAAAAACAGGACATGAAAAAGTGCCAATGCCATATTCCTTGCCTAGGATGACACCAAGATGATGCACCTCCAGGCTGCTCCCATTATCAGACCTTCTACTGGGAACAGGAAAACAACTTCCTCTTCACACTGAATATGACAAGACATATGTGCTGAGTGTCCAGACGACTGGTGAATCTCCATCTGAGTTAAATTATATATATATATATATGTATATATATATATGTAACAGTCTCAAATACCCAATAAAATTATGCAGATTAATGGATGTGTTTCAAAAACAGGATTCATATTTCTGCTGTATCCAAGTGACACATATTAACATCAAGCTAAGACATATCTCAGGATAGAGGGATAGAAAACAATATTTCAAGCAAAGGGACACGAGACACAAAGAACTGATGCCATATTAATATCTGGCAAAATAGATTTCAAATCACAACAAACCAGAAGAGATTGGAAAGACACTACATACCTAATAAAAAATCCACCAACATGATATTGTAATTCTAAATATATGTATAAATACAAGGACGCTTAGTTCATAAAGTCAGCACCATGACATTTAAAAGAACACAAGACCAGTTAGGCCAGGGATCTATAGGTAAACCAAATATTACTGTTCTATTAAAATAACATAGCCATAAAATGACATCTAATAACATTCTGCTATACTCATTCAGTGTATTTATTGCTCAGCCAAGTGTCTTTCCCATCTGTAGCTGATGGTAGCTCAGCGACAGTCAGAGTTGCTTCCACCTCTAGTTGGTGGGAAAAAGTATTCAGATCTATGGCTGGACAATATGCAGTGAATCAAAAACTTTGGAAAATGTAGTCCTAATGGTATGTGTGCATTAAATCCTTCACTCTACATAAAGGTGTCAGCATGTGGGATTGATTTTTCACGTAGAAGGACAAGAGCTTAAAAGAAATTTTAGGAACAAAAGGACAGAGAGAAGCATGGCTTCTTAATAGCAGCATTTTTCTCAGGTGGGCTCTCTTTTACTAGAGACAAGCAGAGACTCACGTGACTCGTTTAAGAGAGTCTTCCTGACTTGGCATAAAAAAAAAACACCAACAAGGTTCTTTTAAGAGGTTCTGCTAACAATTGAATGGCATGTACGAGCATCTGGCTGTGGCAGTAACCACATCTCCAAGCCAGCAGCTTTTGCTGATGTCAGCATAGACTGAGGCGGTGAGCTGGACTCAAGCTTATGCCCACCATCTCGGAAAAACTGCAGTTTAAACAGCCATGGTTTTTAGCAGATAAGACACGCGGCCAGGAAAACATAAAAATTTACAGTAAAGTCAGATTCAGATGAAGAAAAACCTCTAAAGGTTTACAGTGTGTTTAAACATATACGTAGGATTGAGAAAGTAAAAGAAACAGCATAGTGGTAAATAAATAGAGAAGCTTGGTGTGGTGGCACACACCTTTAATCCCAGCACTGGAGAGTAAATCATAAAGAGGAGCTGGGTGTAGTGGCACACGCCTTTAATCCCAGCACTCCACAGGCAGAGGCAGGTAGATTTCCAAAGAGAAACCCTGTCTCAGAGAAAAATAATTAAAACTAAAAGAAACAGAGTAATATAAGCCGCATAAAGATGGAAAATACACACAAAGTCTGGATACTGTATGCTATTGTGTTTTTCATTTGTTCAGTGGCTAAGGAAGGAACAACTGCTGAAATATACTTGATTATAAATGCTGCTGAATTAATCCAACTTATATATTCAAAAAATGCTTTGACTTCTAACTTTAAATATAAGGACCAGTTACTTGCGAAAAGAGTTTTTATTTGTTTCCAAAGAAAATGGAAAGCTATGGATTCCTTTCAGGCTTCTGTGGTTTGATGCACCAAGGCCCCTGAAAGCAGTGGCCCAAGTGATTCAACATCTAAAACAGCTAAGATGATGCAGCCTTACAGACCCTGAAAATAAGGACTTATACAGGTTTCTGAGTTTTGTCATGATCCCCATCTAGCAGGAAGCAGTTTGGAATGAGAGATGTCCAAATTTCCATATTTTTTATAAACCTTTGTTTTCATTTGAATGGGGGTTGTTTATAATGGGTTTGGTTATAATGATCATAACCAATTTCTTTTTAATGGTAAAAGGGGGATTTATGGTATGGAAGTGAATACTTGGTATGGGCATGGTTTTTCCTTTATTGATACAAATTCAAAGTCAATTTTGTGATATGTATATTTCTCTTCTTGTTTAAGTATTGTGTTTATACTGATCTCTTAAAATGTAATACATAATTAAATACAGATTATAGATAGTTACTTATAATAGTCAGAACTTATAGTTAGGTAAACTAGGTTTTCTAGATATATAGAGATGTACTTGAGATAGATAGATACATAGATAGATGATAGATATATAGATAGATAGATAGATTTTGGATAGTCTTCAAACCTTTCTAAGATCTCCAGAAAATGGCATTTAAAATGGTTTATGGTTTTTCTTGACAATGAGAAATGTTTGCTCCTGGCACATCAATTATGTCAGAGAGGAAGATGGGCATTGAAGAAACTCGTTATGGAGTTTTCTTTCAACATGGCAAGATTAGCCATTTGGGCAAGAAACTGCTCTTGCCTAGAGTGCTGTATAAACTGGACATGCAGGAACCACAGGAAAGTGGCTGCTGAACTCAAACAGTCCTTCAGGGTTCCTGCTTCATGGAAGAGTCTACGAGATTCTCTGCAGGACACAGAAAAATGACTGACAGACTGCCAATGCAGGACAGTTTGAAATTTCCTGCTTTGCTGAGAAGTCCTCCAAATACACGGTGGTCTATGAGCTGAAGATGGATGTCCCAATATTACAGAGGAACTTCAGGTGACTGTCCAGGCAGCAAGATGCCTCTGTCAATCATACTGTTTATATATTATCCTTCTGTGTTCTTTGATGGAGTTGAAAACAGTTATAATCATAGTTTTTCTTAGTTATGATAAAAGACTCACAAAGATAGAATAGATGATACTTTAAATACTATTAAATATTAATGGACAGAATATTGTAACTATGTTCTTACTTGATGACTGTTCTGTTATATATAATTTGCCTGTTAAAGTTAAAACCTTTTTATTTAATCAGAAAAGAGATGATGGGAGATGTCATTCTGAAATCTGTCTCTTATTGGCTGTTGAATAAATCACTGTTGGACAATAGGGAATCAAGATAGGTGGGACTAGGAGTTGAGGAGTATTCTGGGAGAGAAAAAAACAGGCAGTCACAATGTAGCCTCCAGAGGAGTAAAAGGTCCAGACACTTTTTCCAGTAAGAGAAAAAAAATAGATGAACAATTATGGAATAAATACTTAAGTCAGAGATAGCCAGTAAGAAACCAAGAAAATGGCCAGCAGCTTCATCATTAATACAATGTCTTGTGTATAATTTGGGGACTTCAACTGTGGCAGAGCCCAAGCGGCTGGCGGGGGTGGGGGGGACCAAAGTGGCTGGCAGAGGAGAACTACACTCTACACTTCCTTTCAGGATCAGCGAACACTGGAGTACAGAAAGCAGAAAGATAGTAAGAGTGAGCAGGGAAAAGGGATGCCAAAGAATTAAGATCTTCTAAATAACAGAGAATATATGCATATACAAACCCAGAAAGACTGTGGCAACATCCACAGGGGCAGCACAGGTCTGCACCAGATGTCGTCCCAGCACTCAGATGAGAATTGTACTCAAAGTGTCATCCTTACCCACACAGCCATCTCCAATTTATAACCACTCATATATAAATTGTTTTTTCCAACAGAGTCTTAGCTTGGGTACAAATCACTTTCAATCCAGGCCCCATGCCTCCAGCAGATGATCAATCAGTACAAAAAGAACTCAATGGCATCTCTGGAGCATCTTAGCCTCCTAATGTTTTATTAGGGCATTTTCCCTTTTTTTTAATCTCACAGGTCCTTTATGTATACATTATGCCTTCCAGTTTTGTGTTTTTATGGGATTCCAGTGTGTTCATACAAAGATGTTTATCTCTGAAACTATATGTGCTTCTTAGGTTTCTTCTTTGGCTCATTTTATTCTCTGTTTTTTTTCCTATCCAATTAATTTTATATTTTCCTATTTTACGTTGCTACTGTAACATTATTTACATTCTTATTTACTAAGGTAATTTACAAAGGGTGTGGATTCAAATGGCAATCCATTTGTGGAGAAACTGCAAGAAGTTGAGGGAAGGCAAACAATAAGCAGAATATAATGTTTAAAAATATCTGTTTTTCATACATGAAAACAGAAAAAAAACAACATTTATAAATATGCAAGATGTTAAGGGAGGTAGGCTAGCGACTTTTGGAAATGATTCTCTCAACAAATTTTTCTTTCTATAGAGGCAGGTTTGATTCTGTTTTTTAATTACTGTGGAACAGGTAACCTCTAAGTTAGGTTCCCTGACTTTCAAATGTGGTAGATTTAACTTTTGGTACCAGTTTTAAGCTTTCATGATTTTAATCAAAACAAGGAATTTGGTAGGAAAATTTTGCCTCAGAGGCTGGCATAGTACATCTGAGGTTGAGAGTATATCCCGCTCTTTCAGACGATCTTGGCTGTACACCCAGGATCCACATAGAGGTTCATAACTGTCTATAATTCCACTTGGAGGGCTCTGATTCCGTTTTCTTTTCTCCATGGGCCCTTGAAACAAGTACAAGCATATATATATGCAGGCAAAGCATTCATAAACAATAAATAATAACATTTTCAAAATCAAAAATTACAAAGGCAAAGTTAGTTACAGGTGTCTGTCAGATTGTATTCTATAAGGAAACATTTCAGTTTGTAAATAACCATGGCATAGCACATCTCTCTCAAATACACACATGCAATAACATAAAATAAATACAGGTGTTACTTTTGAAAAAAAGATTTTATATAGTTCGTTTTTAAACACAACTCTTATCATTTCTAATTCTTCTTCACTGCATCTAATCCCACATAATGGATATTGCATATTTTGAAAAACCACTTTGTTGATATTACCCACAACAAAATACATGGATGTTTATTTCTGTTTCTGTATGCATTCCACAAATATTTGCAACTAATGAAGGATTAAGTGTCTAATGACTAAATGCAGGTGTAATCTCCCGTTCATACTATTTGCGGTCCTTTGTTGGCAGTGGAAAAACAGACTGCAGAGAATATGCATCCGTCTTCCTTATGATACATATCACACCTTATGCTTAAACAGGTAAACATGGTACAGCTGTTGTGACTAAATTAAGGCTCTCACCTTAGTCTCTATTCAGTTTTGGTTTTCAATGAAACAGTAATTTCCTCAAGTTCTGCACAGCCCCATGAAGCAATGTCTTCTAGCATACTTTAATGCTGTTTGTGCATAGATTTATATCTCTATTTTGGATATTTGGAACTCAAACTGAACTTGGTGTGTCAGCCAATTGAGAACCTGTCCCCAGCCCTGGAAGGCTAGGGGAAAGGCTTATGGCATCTTTGGTAAAGTCTTCTCCTCTGCAACCAAAACGCCTTAGATTTCCCAAACAGTTAACCAGAAAAGATCAAAATGCTTAGTTATTATTTTAATCTACAATTCTTGTAAGTCAGCTTCCTCATTAAAAGTTTTAAACTCAGAAGCCTCATCTAAGCTGTGCTAATTTAACATCAGCTTTGAAGCATTACTTCCTGTCTCACGAAACTGTCTGGGGAATAGATGTTTTTGTTAGTCTTGGCTCTGTCTCATTCTTATTGTTCTGAGAGCATATTGAGCAGCTTTTTCCTACAGCGTGAAAATCAAGGTAGCCTTCACCCTCCCACTTATATCACACAGAAACAGTGGATACTGACATGAACAAAACAAGGAACACTTAACAGAGGTTTCAGTCTATTGAACGTATTATTTCAGAAAGCTCTCAGTACAAAAAGAAATGGAGTGCTGAATACATTGGCTTCTAAAATTGTGTGTACATAAAATTTAATGTGATACCTAAATGTAGATAAGAGCACATTAGTCTGTATGGACATATACAGGTTGAATTCTTTTCATTGCGTAGTGCTGTTGTCAAATTTCCATCACTATGCTATTTATGAATTAGATTTCTGATATGGGATGTATACTTTATAAATGGTAGTGGCATGTTGCTTTATCCGGCTGGCTTTTGAATGTCTTAACATTCTTGCTTGCCTAGTGCCTTTGCTCTAAATAAAATTGAAATTCTCAAATTTATCAGACCTGACAAATTTTATAACGAGGACTCCATAAAACCACTCATAATTATTCTTTGTACAATTTTTAAATAATTGTATTTTTTAGTCTCTCTTAAAAATCTTTGTGTATATGTATGTATTCGGGGGAGGGGGCATGAATGTGTGAATATGCACCACCATTAAGAGATCAAAAGAGTTTTTCCTAAAGGTGGAGAATTTTGAAAAAGACTGTGATATCTTCTAGTGTATATAATGACATTCAAGAGGATCCCTGTTTATATGTATTTCTAATTTGGGTTTTCTGTCTCCTTCCAACATCACTGCTTCTTAGATCTCAGCATTATTGCAATAGCCTCAAAGGTTTTTGGTTCACCAATCCTTCACCAGGATAAATGTTGATTCTGAGAACATTTTAATGGATGCTGGAGAGAGAGCTCAGTTGATTTGCACATAGAACGACACACTGCAGATTCCCAAAGAGAAGCCATGGGAAGCACAACTGTCTGTAATGGTGTACACGTATGTAGTTCTAATGCTGGGGTTGTGAAGACAGATGGATTTTGCATCTTACTAGCCAAGCTACATATGCGACATGACAAGCTCCAGGACCGTGAGAGATCCTGTATCAGAAGTGAAAAGGTGGGTTTATGAGGAATGACAGATAGGTTGTCCCCTGACCTCTGCTCACATGCATGCACACACACACACACATACACACACCATCATGCACGTACATATGCATGCTTGCATAAGCACCCATACACTATAGAAAATGGTTTCTGACTTCCTGCGTAGAAATTATCACTTCAACTTCTATGCAAGAGTTTTAAGTTTTTACATTCTAACATATTATCACACCACATTCATCGGGTGTTATTAGTTATTTTCATTTCCCCAAGACCAGCTATGACATTAACAAATAGTTACATTTATTAATCACGTGGTGATAAATGGCTAAAACATGCCTGGCTTTTATTAATGGCTCCAGATCATTCCTTTAAAAATAAGAATCCAAGTCAAAGACATTCTAGTCATCACTTGTCTCTTTTCCC
The DNA here is from genome assembly GCF_017639785.1 of Mesocricetus auratus. Lineage (NCBI taxonomy): Eukaryota > Metazoa > Chordata > Mammalia > Rodentia > Cricetidae > Mesocricetus > Mesocricetus auratus. The sequence continues at coordinate 93,787,912 of NW_024429266.1, forward strand.
CACACTCATAAATTAACTTCAGTTTTTGCATTCTTTTCCTTCTCCTTTTCGCATTCCTGGCTGGTGTTTTACCCTCCCTTTTCCCCAGTAGAAACTTAATCAGGTTCCTGGTGCCCGCTTAGCTTGCTACACTGTCTGCATAAACATCAGTTTCCTGAATAATTGAGTTGATGTTTCTAGTATCCTCTCTGACCTTATTGTCCTTTCAGTCACTGAAAAAAAATCAATAGAGCAATGGATGCTGGGTAGAAATACCCAGTTATACACATGACACCTTTCGTTTCTACATTGTTCTTCTCAGTTACAATATATATATATATATACATATATAATACATTATCTATTATTTCGATTTTTATTTTCCCTTAAAAATTTAAATGCTTTGGAAAAGAAAAAGTATATTCTAAATGCAAAGACATAGAGAGTTTTGAACTAAAACAGTTCAGGGTTAATCTTGAGTGTTATTTTCATTACTCATTAAACAACATAGTAATGTAGTGTTTGATTCTATGGTGATGTTAAATGTGTGTTCATGCTCAGTAATTGGTAGACCACTTAGTTTAACTTTACTATCTGATTTAGGCGAGATTTTTATATTTTGATCACAAAATTGTAATGGTTAACTCAAGATAGATTCAAATGTATTGCTTATCTACTTAGAATATACTTTTCCTCAATAACTCAAGAATTGTAAAGGCCATTCTACATTCTGTTCTATTGGCAGTACACTTGTATTTAGGTTCACAGTGTGTGTAGAGAATAGAAAGAACACGTCTACCTAGCCCTTATCCTAGGATAAAGAAAGAGTTAATGATTTTCTAATCTTTTTTATATATTTATTTAACTTTTTACAAATGTTACTCTCAGTTTCCTCTCCCTCCCCTCCTGCCCCAGGCCCCCAATCCTCCCAAACCCCCACCCCACTCCATTGCCTCTCCACTCTCAAGTGCTTCCATGAGGGATTTTCAGAGTCTGTCATATGATCCTAGGTAGGGCCTACGTCCTCCCCCATGTGTCCAGGCAGAGAGAGCATCCCTCCATGTGGAACAGGCTCTGCTCTAGCCTCCAAGGTTCATAGATTGGGGAGGCCTCTTCTATGACACCCACATTTGGGTGGGGAGTTGTCTAAGTAAGTCTCATGCTGGCCTCTCAGTCATCAGTCTGGGGTCCATTCGTTCCCCGTTGTTTAGGTGAGTTGTGGGTTTCGCCAGCCTGATCTTGATTCCTTTGCAAATCACTCCTCTTTGCAACTGGGTTCCAGGATTTCAATTCAGTTTTCAGCTGTGAGTGTCGGCCTCTGCTTCCATCAGCCAATGGATAACGATGGCATATATGGTAGACATCAATCTAATTATCATGGGAGGGCATTAAGGTAGTCTTAAGGCCAGTTGGTGTCATTCTAAGATCTGTGAAGATCTCACTAGTACCGGATCTCTCCTCCAACTTATAATGGCTCCCTCTATTATGATACCATCTAGGTTGCATCCAGGTTCTGGCTATTATAAATAATGCTGCTATGAACATAGTTGATCAGATGTCCTTAATGTATGAGTGTACATCTTTTAGGTATATGCCTAAGAGTAGAATTGCTGGATCTTGTAGTAGACAGATTTCCTTTATCCTGAGGAATCTCCATACCGATCTCCAAAGTGGTTGCACAACTTGGCATTACCACCAGCAGTGTAGGAGTGTTCCCCTCTCTCCAAATCCTCTACAGCATAAACTGTCATTAGTGTTTTTGATTGTAGCCATTCTGACGGGAGTAAGATGATATATCAGAGTTGATTTGACTTGCATTTCCCTGATGGCTAAGGATGTTGAGCACTTTCTCAAGTCTCTCTTGGCCATTTTAACTCCTCTATTGAGAATTTTCTATTTAATTCTGTACTACAATTTTCAATTGGGTCCTTTGTTTTCCTGGAGACTTGCTTCTTAAGTTCTTTGTAAATTTTGGAGATCAGTCCTCTGTCAGATCTGGGGATGGTGAATATCTTTCCCCATTCTGTAGGTTGTCATTTTTGTCTTGTTGACTGTGTCCTTTGCCTTGTGGAAGCTTCTCATTTTTAGGAGGTCCCATTTATTACTTGTCGATCTCAGTGTCTGTGCTACTGGTGTTATGTTCAGGAAGCAGTCTCCTGTACCAATTTGTTCAAGGGTATTTCCCACTTTCTCTTGAAAGAGGTTGAGTGTGGCTGGATTTATGTTGAGGCCTTTGATTCATGTGTACTCAAGATTTGTGCATGGTGATAGATATGGATCTATCAGCTGTCTTTTACAGTATCCAGTTACTCCAGCACCATTTGTTGAAGACTATTTTTTTCCATTGTATATTTTTAGCTTCTTTGTCAAATATCAGGTGTTCAAAAGTATGTGGGTTGATATCAGGTTCTTCGATTTGACTCCATTGGTCTACATGTCTTTTTTGCCAATAACAAACTGTTTTCAGGACTATAGTTCTGTAATAGAGTTTAAAGTCAGGGATGGTGATGCCTCCTGAAGTTCCTTTATTGTATAGGGTTGTTTTGGCTATCCTGGGTTTTTTGTTTTTCCATATAAAGTTGAGGATTGTCCTTTCCAGGTCTGTGAAAATTTGTGCTGGTATTTTGATAGGGATAGCTTTTGGTAAGATTGCCATTTTTACTATGTTGATCCTACCTATCAATAGCATCGAAGATCTTTGCATTTTCTGGTATCTTCTTTAGTTTCTTTCTTTAAAGACTCAAAGTTCTTCTTATACAGGTCTTTCACCTGTTTTCTTAGAGTTACCTCAAGATACTTTATGGTGTTTGTAGCTATTATAAAGGATGATGTTTCTCTGATTTCTTTCTCATCCCATTTATTGTCTATATATAGTAGGGCTACTGATTTTTTTAGTTAATTTTTATCCTGCCACTTTGCTGAAGGTGATTATCAGCTGTAGGAGTTCCCTGGTAGAATTCTTCGGGTCCCATATGTCGACTATCATATCATCTGCAAATAGTGAAAATTTGATTTTTCCTTTCCAATTTGTATCCCCTTGATCTCCCTTTGTTGTTTTATTGTTCTAGCAAGTATTTCAAGTATAATATTGAAGTAATATGGATAGTGTGGACATCCTTCTCTTGTTCCTGATTTTTGGTGGAATCACCATGTGTTTCTCTCTATTTAGTTTGATGTTGACTGTTGGTTTGCTGTATATAGCTTTTACTATGTTTAGGTATGTTCCTGTTATCCCTGATCTCTCCAAGACATTTATCATAAAGGGGTGTTGGATTTTGTCAAAGGCTTTTTCATGGTCTGGTGAGATGATCATGTGGTTTTTATTTTTCCAATTGTTTATATGATGGATTACATTGATGTATTTTCATATGTTGAAGTATCCCTGCTATGAAGCCTACTTGATCATGGTGTACGATTTTTCTGATGCATTCTTCGATTTGATTTGCCAGTATGTTATTGAGTATTTTTGCATCAATGTTCATGAGGGAGGTTGGTCTGTAATTCCCTATCTTGGTTGTGTTTTTGTGTAGTTTGGGTACTAAGGTAATTGTAGCCTCTTAAAAAGTCTTTGGCAGTGATCCTTCTGCTTCTATTGTGTGAAATAATTTGAAGAGTATTGATATTAGCTCTTCCTCAAATTTTTCGTAGAATTCTGCACTGAAGCTATCTAGCCCTGGACTTTTGTTTTTTATGGAAAATTTTTTATGGCTGCTTTTATTTGTTTAAATTGTTTATCTCCTATTTATTTAGTTTTGAAAAGTGATATCTATGCAGAAAATCATCCATTTCCTTTAACTTTTCCAATTTAGTGTAGTATAGGTTTTCAAAGTATGACCTGATGATTCTTTGGATTTCCTCAGTGTCTGTTGTTATTTCGCCTTTTTCATTCTGATTTTGTTAATTAGCATGTTCTCTCTCTGTCTTTTGGTTAGGTTTGATAAAGGTTTGTCTATCGTGTTGATTTTCTCAAAGCACCAACTCTTTGTTTCATTAATTCTTTATTGTTTTCTTTGCTTCTACTTTATTGATTTCAGCTTTCAATTTGATATTTCTTGCTGTCTACTGATCCTTGGTGAGTTTTCTTCTTTTTTTTCTAGAACTTTCAGGTGTTCTCTTAATTCTCTAGTGTGGCAATTCTCCAGTTTCTTCATGTGGGCACTTAGTGCTATGAATTTTCCTCTTGAACTATTTTCAAAGTATCCCAAAAGTTTGAGTATGTTGTGCCTTCATTGTCATTGAATTCTAGCAAGTCTTTGATTTCTTTCTTTCTTTCTTTCTTCCTTTACCCAGGGGTGATGCAATTGAGCAATGTTCAATTTCCATGAGTTTGTGAGGTTTCTGCAATTTGTGTAGACGTTGAATTCTAATTTTAAGCCATGGTGGTCCAACAGGATATGGGGGTTATTCCAACATTTTTGCATCTGTTGAGGTTTGTTTTATTGCTAAGTATGTGGATGATTTTACAAAAGGTTGCATGTGGTGCTAAAAAGAAGGTATATTGGGTAGAATGTTCTAGAGATGTCTGTTAAACTGAATTGAGTGATAACTTCTGTTAGTTCCATTGTTTCTTTGTTAAGTTTCTGTCTGGTGGACCTGTCCAGTGGTAAGAGATGGATGTTGAAGTCTCCCACTGTAAGTGTGTAGGGTTTAATGTGTGATTTGAGTTCTAGTAATATTTCTTTTATGAACGTGGGTGCCTTTATATTTGAGGGATATATGTTCAGAATTGAGACTTCTTCCTGATGGACTTTTCCTGTGATGAATATGAAATGACCTGCTTCATATCTTTAGATTAATTTTAGTTTGAAGTCTATTTTGTTAGATATTAGAATATCTACACACACTTGCTTCTTACATCCATTTGAATGCAAAGTCTTTTCCCAAAACTTGAGGTAGCATCTGTCTTTAAAATTGAGGCATGTTTCTTGTATGCAGCAGAAGGACTGATTCTATTTTCTTTTTCATTCTGTTAGCCTGTGTCTTTTTATAGGTGAGTTAATACTATTGATATTCAGGGATATTATTGACCATCAATTGTTGATTCTTGTTTGCTTTGTATCCATTTTTGGTGGTGGTTTTATGTGTGAGTTTTTCCCCTATTTCTGACATCTGGTAAAGTAATATTATCTTTTGCCCTTGTTATTTTGAGTGTAGTTAACTTCCTTGGGTTGGAGTTTTCCTTCTAGATTTTCTGTAAGTCTGGATCTGTGGATACATATTGCATAAATCTGTTTTTTCATGGAATATCTTGTTTTCTTTGTGATTGAGAGTTTTGTTGGGAATAGTAGTCTGGGCTGTAATCTGTGGTCTCTTAGAGTCTGTAGAACATCTATCTACTCAGGACCTTCTGGCTTTCAGAGTTTCCATGGAGAAGTCAGGTTTAATTCCAATAGGTTTGCCTTAATATGTTACTTGGCCATTTTCCTTTGCTGCTTTTAATATTCTTTCTTTATACTGTATGTTTGGTGGTTTGATTATTATGTGGTGAGGGGACTTTTTTTTAAATTCCAGTCTATTTGGTGTTAGGTAAGCTTCTTGTAGTTCCATAGGCATCTCCTTCTTCAGGTTGGGAAAATTGTCTTCTATTATTTTGTTGAATACATTTCTTGCACCATTGAGCTGGGCTTCTTTGCCTTCTTCTATACCTAATATTCTTAGGTTTGGTCTTTTCATGGTGTCCCATATTTCCCCGATATTTTTTGTTAAGGATTTGTTGAACTTAATACTTTATTTTGTTGATGACTCTATTTCTTCTAGTTTATCTTCAGTGCATGAGATTCTGTCTTCCAACTCTTGTATTCTGTTAATTATATTTGCATCTGTAGTTTCTCATTGTTTATTCAGCTTTTCTATTTGCAGCATTACCTCAGTTTGTGCTTTTTTATTGTCTCCATGTCTGCTTTCAGGTCTTGAACTGTTTGAATTGTTTCCTTCATCTGTTTGATTTTTTTCATGGCTTTCCTTGCTTTCTTTAAGAGATTTTTTGATTTCTTGTATTATTTAGTTTGCGTTTTCTTTCATTTCTTTAAGGGATTTTCTCATATCCTCTTTGAGGGCCTACATCATTTTCATGAAGTTGTTTTCAAGGTCATTCTTTTCTGTTTCATCTGTGTTGGGATATTCAGGTCTTGCTGGTGTAGAGTTTTTAAAGTCTGGTGGTGTCTTACTGGTTCTTCTGTTGTTGGCTGTGTTTTTTTTTTCGAGACAGGGTTTTTCTGTATTGTTTTGGAGGCTGTCCTGGAACTCGCTCTGTAGACCAGGCTGGCCTCAAACTCACAGAGATCCACCTGCCTCTGCCTCCTGAGTGCTGGTTATGATGGCTATGTTTTTATATTGCTGTCTTCCTATCCCTTCCTTCATTGGGAGCTCGTGGGGTATCTTCCTGGTGGTTTTGGGTCTATGGATCTCTCCTAGTGAGTTCAAGCTGGTCCAATACTCCGATGGATGAAGGTGGGTCCAAGACACGTTCAAGCACTGTGTGGAGACCAGAGGGGTCTGAAGACTCAAGATCAGAGAGAGTACCAGAGTGTACTCAAGCTCAGGGCAGTGACCAGGGGGGTACTGAAGACTCAAGCACAGGGTAGGGAGCAGAGGGCACTGAAGATTGATGTGTGGCCAGATTCAGGGTGATCCTTCTGAGCAGGGTGGGTCCCCTATAGGCTCAGAAAATGACCAGGGAGAAGGAAGCAGGGGTATTTATGGAGTTGGGGCTCAAAGCAGGGCTCCCACTCAACTGAATCACAGGGTAGGGACCTGAGAGCACTCGATTTTCTATTTTTTTATATTAAAAATTTTATTTTTAAATTTAAATTCAAATTAGAAACAAGGTTTCTTCACATGCCAATCTCATGTCCCTCTCCCTTTCCCTCCCATCCTCTCATGCCTTCCCACCACCCACCCAATAACCCCTCCTTTCCCCAGGGAGGATGAGTTCTTCCATGGGTGTGTCCATAGTCTGTCATTTCATCCAGGACAGGGCCTAGAACCTCCCCCAAGAGTCCAGGGTGAGAGTGCATCTTTCATTGTGGGATGTAGATTTTCAGTTCTTAATGCTGGTAAATTTATGTTTCAATTGGGGGTGGGTAATGTAAGTCAATGTGTTAGAATCAGATGAAAACAAAATACTTCACTGATTATGAAATTTGCAAATCCCAGAAAAGGAGACTGTTGAATAAGCAGTTTGAAATAGCAATCACTCTTAGAGAATGTAGAGTAAAGCTTAGAGGGTGCTCTCTACATCCAAGGATTAAGAACATAGAACATGGTATCCATGAACAAAATATAGCCCTCGAACTGGGAACCCTGAACTTCAGTGCCTTAGGAGCAAGAAGGCAAGATATAGGTGGGTGGTTGGTCTGTAGTGCCCAGACAGGTTTTCACTGGTATGGAGGGATAATATTTAAATAAATGTTAGGAATAATAAACTAAATTTTATAGCTTCACCCTCCACAAAAGAAAAATTGGGCAAACTTTATATTTTAAGAATTTGTACTAATTTAAGGATAAATGGGAAATAATTTCATAGAAAATGCACCATTATAAAATTACGTGAATTTTAATTTTAATAAAAAAAATCCTTAATTCAGTGAATTAAGGTGATTTGAAAAGACCTTCTCACCTGAACATGAAACCATGAAATTAAAAGAGAAGATTTGGTTGTTTGCATTATATAATGAATAGATGCTGCCTTTCAGCAGTCATTTTAGTTCTAGAGAACAATGTCTGTATATGACAAGATCCTTAATATCTTCTTCCCTCAGCTCACAACCTCTTGGAAATTGTTGTGAAATTATTATTAATACATTGAGAAAGTTTATAAAATTCACACTAGTTTTTTACAGACTTTATTTCCAGGAACGGTTGTCATTAATTCTATTTTTTAAATGGATTCCATATTCTCAGCCAGATCCTTGGTGACAGGCTTTTCATTTCAGATTTTATTTTCCTTTGGTTCATCACTTAGTTGACTGGAGTTATTTATCAAGTTTGCATTTGTTCCTTCAAATATTGTCCACAAATGCCATATTCTCTCACTTTCTGCATGCCTTAAAATATTAGTCATTTTGTACTGTTTTATCATACTTGAAGTACAATTTGCTTATGTGTAAAATCTTGGCTCAGGTTTTTATTTTCGTTTAGATTTTTGTTACCTACTGAATGTTTATTTGTTTATTTTTCCATTTTTGAGATTTGTGCTTCCAAAGAAGAATAAATCTGAGACTAATTTTTTTCCACAACAGGTGATAGTTTTTGCTCACTTACTTGAATGATGGTTTCTTTTTTATTTGAAATTAGTTAAATAACTATTATGTCAATTGTCATTTGAATACTGTCTTTCTATTTTCTAGCATGTCATAATATATTTAAAATATCACACTCTCTACCATTTCTTTTATTAATAAATTCCATTTTATGCTTGGGATGTTAGTTCAAGGGCAAAAATTTAAATTGGAGTATCCAAATACTTCTGAGAAGTGGGCTGATCTGTTTGTTGGAAGTCACCTTGGTAAACCTAGTGAAAAGAAACAAGACTAATATTGCTCAGTTATTTTTATAATACTATCATTACCCTGAAACCCAAGCCACATAAAGATCCTACAAAAATTGTTACAGATCAATTTCCCTTATGAAAATAGATGCAAAACTTTTCTGTAAGATAGCTGTAAGCCAAATTCAATATTACATCAAAAAGATCATCCACCATGATCCAGTTCACTTCTTCAAAAAGATGCAGAAATGGTTCAAATTATGCAAATCGATAAATGTAAAGGACTATGCAAACAGGCTAAAAGACAAAGTCTCATGGTCATCTCATTTTATGTAGAAAAGGCTTTTGACAAAAATTAGCACTTCTTCATTAAAAAAAAACACATTAAAAAGACTTGGGATTCATACCTCACAATAATAAAGACAATTTACAGCAAGCCACAGCTAACATCAAAATATATAAAGAGATAAATTCAAAGTATTTTCACTAAAATTAGGAAGAAGACAAACTTGTCCACACTTTCCATGCAGACTTGACATAGTCTTTGAAGCCTAAGCCAGAGCAATAAGCCAACTGAAACAGATTAAGGGGATACAAATAGAGAGGAAATAGTCAAAGTATCATTATTTGTAGATTATATGAATTACCCTAGATTTCCAGGAAGAAAAATCTTACAGCTGAAAATCACTTCCAACAAGGATACAAAATTAACTCACAAAAACAAATAGCTCTCTTACATACGAATGACAAAAAGACTGAGAAAGAAATCAAGAGAAACAATACCTTTCAAAATAGACTCAATAATGTAAAATATCTTGGCAGACTTCCACTTAAGTAATTGAAAACTTGTTTGATAAAATCTTCAAGACACGGAGGAAAGAAATTGAAGAAGCTATCAGAAGATGGAAATGTCTCCCATGATCATGCATCAATAGAGTTAATGCAGGCAATAAACTATCTTACCAAAAAACAATCTATAGGTTTAATGCAGTCCCCATCAAAATTTCAGGACAAACCTTCACAGAACTTGAAAGGACAGTTTTTAGCTTCATGTGGGAATGCGAATCCCAGGATAGCTAAAAACAAACCTGAACAATAAAATAATTGTGAGAAGTAGCACTATCCTCGATTTTAATTTATACTACAAAGCTAAAGAAATAAAACCAGTGTACTATTGGAACAACAGTGGATATGTTGATTAATAGAATAGAAGTGAAGACCAAGATAAATATGCATACCTATGAATACCTGGGTTTTTATAAAGAAGCCTGAAATGCTTACTGGATATATGGCAGCATCTTCAGCAAATGGTTTTGATCAAACTTAATAGCTACATGTAGAAGAATGAAAATAGCTGTATACCTCTCAACCCTGCACGAAACTCAGCTTCAAGTGTATCAAAGCTCATAACATAAGGCCAGATACACTGAATCAGATAGGGGAGAAAATGGGAAATTCTATTAAACTCATTGTCTCACACCTCCACCTCAGGGTGTTTGTCATGGTGCTCTGACTTGCATGCATGCTCAAAAAATCTGGTGTTGAAGTAGGGAAGAGACTTAGGGTGCTGGCTATTCTGCCTCCTTCCAGGGTTGTTTCTCTTAAATTCGCAACATTTTCATTACATGAACATTCTGGTGAATGTGGTTTCTTTAGTGCATTGTATTTCTTTTATTAGATTTTGTTTTGTCATGACTGTAGGGAAAAGGGACCAGTCTAAGAAACACACTCTGAGCAGAGCCAAAGAAACACACTTTGGCCCTGCAACCAGAACTAAAGAAATTTACTCTGACCCTGAAACCAGTGCCAAAGGAACATACTTTGTCCTTGGAATCAGAGTCAGTGAAAGAAATGCACCCTGGCCCTAAAATTGGAGCCAAAAGATTAAAAAGACCAGAGAAAGAAACACACTTTGGCCCTGAAACCAAAGCCATATCTGACCCTAATCCTGTCTAGAAAACTAACCAATCCTCGAGCAGAGCTCTAGCCAATCTGAGATCAGCACTAAAATCTGACCAATCTCCAGAAGCTCTATATAAACCTTATGTCTGTTCAGCTTGTGTGATTTCCTGCTACCCGGCTGTCCTCTGCCACTCTGGCAGAGGGCAGCCACTCGCTGCCACTCTCTTGGATTCTTCCTTCCAATAAACCCCTTCAATGAGCTTTGGGTGAAGATCTTCTTTTGTGTCAGTGGCGATGGAGCAGAGGTGACCCTGGGCAGACCAGAGTGAGCAGGCTGTAACACTTTTGCAGGGAAAACCTTCCCTTGGCAGAGCGGAGTTGTTACAAGCTGCTCTCCCACTCTTCTCTGAGCTGAACTGTAGCAACTTCGCCGGAGAAAACCCCTGTCAAGCAAAACTGCAACACTGGGTGAACATCCCCAGCTGGAAGACCCTATCCTGCCAGAGCAGAGTGGATACACTGGGGAAGCCTTTCCCTGTTGCAAGAATGTAAGCTGTTAAGCTTACTACAACCTGTGGTGGTCCTTGGCTCCCGAGTTTCAGGATTCCTTTCCATCTGAGCTGTAACACTCAATATTCTGTGACTCCCGAGTGCCAGAATACTTGACCCATCCCAATCCGCCTGAAATGACACCAATGACTATTCAGAAAGTCCTGCTTATTTATTTCTGTGTTCTTAATTAGTCATTCTATATTAGTAACTAATTATTTCTGGTTATTTGCATTGTGGAAGGCAAGAGAATATAAAAATGACTGGGAATTTTTATTTAATTTGGTGTAGTCTTCTCTCCCAATTTGTGTTAGATGAAAGAAGCTAGGTGCTAAGAAGTGGTAAAGAGAAAGATAACAAAGAAAAAATTTCAGGTTGAATCCACTGCAATTATTCCATGATTTTTGTTTTAAAGAATAAAGACCAAAGAACTCTAAGTTCTGATATGAGTGGTTGGACATGAAGACAAAAGCCATATGAACTACTAAGAAATTTCATCTTTTATGAGGAAAACAATGTAGGTCATAAAAGCATAATATACCACATAAGTGATACAATATGAAGATAAAAATGAAAATTTGTAGACAAAATATTTATAATAAAATGTACAGAAAGATAAGCTATGATTTTTTTTTTGGTTTTTACGAGACAGGGTTTCTCTGTATTGTGTTGGAGGCTATCGGTCCAGCCCGGCCTCAAACTCACAGAGATCTGCCTATCTCTGCCTCCCAAGTGCTGGGATTAAAGGCATGCGCCACCACAGCCCAGCGATAAGCTATGATTTTGATAAGCAGAATACATCTATTTGTTTACATATTATTTTAAGCCACACATTCTTTTGTGGGAGTCATCTTGTAACCTAAACAAAGTTAACAGTCTATATATCTATTCATGAACAAAGATACATTTTAATAATGAAATCAAACTTCACTCATTATAAGCTTCAAATTCTCTCTTCTCCACTAACCAGAATCTTGATAGAAGGGTGGTATGGCCTTTGATAGGGGTGTGAGCACATACTCACTATCATACTATTTTCATGCATGGTCTCTTCTTTGTCTTCTAGGAATTACTAAAGAGGAGTTCATAATTTTCATCTTTCCTGGAGCCCTGGTCAAGGAAATACAGCTGTATTTTTCTTTTGGCTAAGAACCTTGAAGTCTTGGTTAAGAGCCTTTGTGTTCTGGAGTGACTTTTTTTGGATATAGTCTGATGAGGTTTCTTCACCATATTTGCCTTACTTGGCATCCTCTTCTCCGAAGAGAAACAAATGCAGGGATTCTAAGAACTGGTACTCATGTTCCCTTAAGGTTGTGGTGGTCTTACCATCATATTGTCTGTGTGTCAATTCCCACCTTCCCTAATCTCAGGAAAAGTTTATGCACACCTTTATTTCTAGGATCCACATTATGAGGTTTTTTTCACTGCCATTTTCTTTTTGTTTAAAGCTTCAGTTTTAATTTCGTATCAACAACATATTCTACTTTAAATTATCTTTTTATTTTTAAGATTATAATTACATCATTTTCTGCTTCCCTTCCCTGACTACAAGCCTGCACCCATACTCTTGCTCTCTCGATCAACATCCTAAATATCTGTCTTCCTACCCACAAACAATTTAGTCCTCATTCCCTATACCACAAACATTCAAAATGCAGAGTTGCGGAGCCCAGTGCCAAAGGATATATCTCCAGAAGAATCCCTAAGGCTGTGAAGTTGTAGGCTACAACACCCACCTGGCAGGAACTAGAGTCTGACTCAGTACATGGCATTGCAAAAATAAGCAAGATTGCTGGACAGTGGTACCACATGTCTTTAATCCCAGTTCTGGGGGCAGAGGCAGGTTGATCTCTGTGAGTTACAGGCCAGCATGGTGTACAGAGCAAGTTCCAGAACAGCCAAGGCTACTACAGGGAGAAATCCTGTCTCGAAAAAATATATAAATAAGTACTAATAAATAAATACACATGATCTAGGAATAACTCTTCTTTCTAACATTTAAATCCATCCATATTTTTCCTTCTATTATTGCCTTTGCAAGAGAAAGTAACACACTTTTGCTATGAAAAGAATGAATACAAACAGGCTTACCTGCCCTTAGACAACTCTGGTGCTCAGTAGTTCAGTTTGATCAGTGTGGGATGAATTCTAATTGCTTTAATAATTTTATTTAATAATAATAAAATCCCAGAATCAGATATAGAGGTTAATGCTGAAAGATCGGGGAAGCAAAGTGGCCAGTTACTAGAGAGTTCTTACCTCTACATACGCTCAGACCAAGGGGCAATCCCATCCTCAGGCTAGTTTCTCAGACTGATCGCCTAGATGGTATCCATCTCTTAGAAACCTCAGACTGCACTTGTCCTCAGATTACATCTCTCCTCTCCTCCTGCCTTATACCCCTCTCTTTGCCCATATATTCCTTTCTCCACCTTCCTAGTCTCTGGTGTTAAAGTAATGGGATACCAATTGCTGGGATCACCTTTCTGTGAATTCTCTTTCTCTTTTATACAGATTCACCCTCCTGTAGCTGTGGGTGGCCTTGAACTAACAGTGATCCGTCTGCCTCTGTCTTCTGAGTGCTAAGATTAATGGTGTATACCACCACTGCCTGGTCTCTATGTCTAACTAGTATAGCCAGCTTTTCACTCTGATCTTGAGGCAAGCTTTATTTGTTAGATCATAAAATATCACCACAGGTCAGCTCAGTAAAAGGTACATTTCCCAGTTCCTTTTAATGGGAAGGGGGTATTTTCCATAATTTTCTAATAAATACAACATGAATGTTAATAGAAATCATAAATCTCTATGATAATGGGTAAAATCATGTTCAGTGTCATCTAATATTTACCTTAGCCTTTTATTTTATCTTGAATTTATTCAGAAATTTTTTTCATTGTAAGAATACAGCAAGCATTAGAAACTCACGCTATGTCACTACTCAGTAATTTTAACTCCTGTAATTTTAAGTAATGTATAAAAGAATCTCATAGACATTTTTAAAATTTATTTTCAGGAATGTCTTTTTACAGGAGTCAAGATAAATCTGTTTAATTTTTGAGGTCAATATTGCAAAACCTCAAAAGTCATTCCATTTACAGTCCAAAAGACAGTAAGTCAGAGAGTGATGGAGTATTACTTTTCTCTTGTGCTCTGCAATACTTTTCATTTGCACTGAATGATCTTCTATGTAACCTAGAGGAAGTAATTATTGATTTCAGCTTTTGTACCTACCATAACATTCCTTACCATAACATTATTAATATGAACCATTAAACCTAACTTAATCCTTCAGGGTTTGGTTTTTCTTAATTCTTAGGAAAAGGAAGGGAGTAGTAACAAAGGTTACAAAGATTAAAGATGAACTAATTTTACCTCTACTACCAACTTAAGTAGTAATCATTGATCAGCAGCTGTGAGCACTCACATAGCTACTAAGTTTTCTTTTCCTCATCCCAGTATTATACTGTGGGTGGCAATCAGTAATCATGCTGCCACTGGCTTTGCTCTTTGAAGAGGGCATGACATGGACGGTCTGGCTTAACAGAACATGGACGTGCTCTGATTGGTCTAAATCTCAATAAATGCTGGTGATAATGGATGATGTAATTTAATTAAATAAAGTACAGAGTATAAATCCATTCATCAAGAACCCTTAAGAAATAATCAGAAGCAGATTCAGGGAACAGAACACACGCACGATGTCCTAGCTATGCTGTGCTTCCAGGAAGTTTACTTATCTGTTCTGTTTGCTTTTCTTGCCTACATGTCCTGATTTTGAACTGTATGATATTTTTGACCCTTATGTGGCTGTGCGCCTGCTTTATCCTCTGGGGAGAGTGTATGCATGTGATTTTGAAGCCAATTGTTCTCTAGCTATGGTCCATAAGGATCTGAGCATACCGCGAGATGACAAATTTGCTCTACTTCCTCAGTAGTCACCAAATCCAAGTTCCAATGCCCCAAACGTGAACTAAGCTGGCTAAGAACGTCAGGGAGTTTAAAATAAAACTGAGAGTAAGTTTTACTAGGTATTAGGGAGAGACTAGCTGTTTTTCTTTTTTCCTAGTTCTTTTTGTTTGAAAATAGATTTCTTCCTTATATGGTAAATCCTAATTATGATTTCCCCTTTCACCACTCTTCCCTCTGGATTCACTCTCTTTCTGTCTCTCATTAGAAAAGAACAGGCTTCTAAAAGATAATACCCAAACAGGACAAAATACAATAAAAAGATGAATCAAAATGTATGATATTGAAGTTGGACCAGGAATCCAACAGGACAAAAAGAGTCCCAGGAGCAGGTAAAAAGAGACAGAGACCCACTTGTTCTCACATTCAGCAGCCCCATAATGTGTGTGTGTGTGTGTGTGTGTGTGTGTGTGCGCGCCGCACGTGTGTGCGAGCATGCGCTCACGCATGCATTCATACAGAGGCCCCATTACAGACACACATGGTCTCTGTGCTTGCTGCTTCAGTCTCTGCACTCATATGCACCTTGCTTAGTTGATTAGTAGGGCCTTGTACTTCTGGTGTCCTCCATCCCTTCTCCCACTGTTTCTCAGATGAATCTGTAAAGTACGATTTTGAACTACTATTGATAAACCACCCTGCTGTGATTTGCTATTGGGGATATAGCCTGTTTATGATGTTGGTCTCCTGCTACATACGATTTAGCACATGTTGGCTTGGATGATAAAGTATATAGTCATTCCACTACTTGAACACTCTGGTGTGATCTCTGCAGTATTAATAAGACCTAGGTTGTGGACTACCAAGAGAGTTCCCCAAAGTCTGTTTTTCTCATGTTTGGACTGCATTTAGAACTCAACAAAAAACTGCACAAGAAGTAAATAGCCACTTGGAGTCATGTGGCTTATATACTATGCAAACAAAACAAGATCTCTGATACAAAACCACAAACATCATAGTAAAATAAGCATTTCATGACACACTTTCAATGGTGACTGCTTTATTTTTGTCCCTATTTCAATTTGGCCAAGTAATTTCCTAAAATTATCATGAATTCAACTACTATAATTCTAATCCCACCAACCACATATCATGTTTTAAAACATAAAATATTTCTTGAAAAACCTTAACAAAATATTATGAAACTACTCAGGACAAATCATCACTTACCTCATGGAAATTCTTTATTTGTTGCTTAAACAGATGACCATTCATTAAATTCTATGGTGAAGATACAATTGATATTCAATTGTTCACTCTTGCGAAATAAGTGTGCCCAAGTTTGTCTTGAAATCTTCACCCAAGGTAATATATTGAGTTCAACTGATTTTCTCTGTGATCTTCTTATCTGGCATAATTTTCCTTCCTGCTGTTTTTCTTCATTTATGTGTTACAGGAAATGGGTCATCTCTCTGGTGAAATTTTCCACATTTTGTAAAATGTGGTAGTATTTAACATGGCCTTCCATCTCCAGAATGGCTTATAAATTGGGGGATATCTCAAAAGCTATTTTCTGATTCAGACACAGATATTTTCATATATTTTATTATTATGAGTATTTCCAGTTGTACATGCTTAGTTAATTTAATAATTATGAAAATTGTATCATCCTTATACCCCCACTTTAAAGTGCTAATCCACTTGGACCTAATGATTTATCAAATATTATCTGTCTTTCTTTATTCTGTTATATGTCATTGACATAATTTGAGACATATCATTCATTACAGATTTTCAATTCCTTTTCTTCTGTAATATCGTTTTCTGTAATCAGATTTTTGGTTATTCTGAAAATAATTCTTATAAAACACACCAGACAGGTGCTTGCTTCTGTTTTTGTATTTCTCTTGGATGATGTAATTTCTAACCTGCTTTTATACTATGAATAAAAGGGAAAATACATCACATTGTGATTATTCAACTCAACAAAAAAGACTAAAAATTTAGGTCACATGTCATGGCACATGTCTGTAATACTAGTGCTTAAAAACTGGGCAGAAGGATTAAGAGATTAAGGTCATGTCAGCCACTTAGTAAACTTAAGGTTGGATTAGATCATGTGACACCCTGTCTTAAAAACCACGCAAACTAGGAATTTAGAATGCAGCCACTGAAATAATTCTGTCCTCATTTTGACCACTCCAGAAAACTCATATCCTCAGTACAGAACTATATTAGGAGAAAAATATGTAGGAAGAAGAAGAACAAGAAATAATAGTCAATTCCAGCAATCAGAAAACTAGTTACATAGATTAAAAACAGATTGAAATTTCCTGAAATATGTCAGGTGATGCGTACGTATCTCCTTTAGTATAAGCACTTCCTTGCCAAGCTATCACATAAAACCTAAATGTGCAAAGAGATCTCTGAGAACAAGTTCCTGCACAGAATTATGTGCAGTGTAGAACTGGGTGGCAATTAAACACTCACAGTTAAAAAGGTACGAATTCATAAAATTACTTTTAACAGGACAAGAAAAGTTTTACAAGATTATAAATTATCCTGAATTTATAGTAAGCATATTAAGAACTTTTGAGTATTTAGAAAAATTTCTAAAAACAAAGAACCAGTGATATTTTTAGGAAAGGGTGAGAAGTAGTCATGAATGCTATACTCTGTCAAAAAAAGAAATTGATACACATAACCATAAGTAACATCTGGTGGGGTGTCTTGGTCCTCTGGGAAGTGATTTGTATACTTTATTTTCATTATATAACTTTTAACATATTTTACTTCCTGTCAGAGGACCCCCCTATGCAGCACTTACAGCACTAAGTTGTCTTCCCCCAATAAAGCATTGCCAGCATCCCTGGGATAAATGCGACAGATGCATGATGAACACAAATTTACTTTTCAGTAAAACTAAAGGGCTTAAATAATTATTTTCTTCTCTTTCCTTAGATGGAATATATATACATATATATATGTATATATATACATATATATAGTTGTTTACTTAAACTAAATTCCAATTTAGTGAACTATGTGTCAATCCTGTATTAATCTCTTTTCTTAACATATGCATGAATATGGCTCTCTGTGTGTGTGTGTGTGTGTGTGTAAATGTATAGCACTCTCTCTTTCTATTTGTGTGTGTGCATGTGTGTAAATGTATAGCACATTAGTACAGGTAGCCTCAGAGATAAGAATCAGTTGCAGGACACACCAGAGCTAGTCTTACAGATAGTTGGAAACCACCTAACACGATTGTAGTTGATTGAACTCAGGTTCTATGGAAGAGCAGCTAGAACTCTTAAGTGCTAACCCATCACTCCAGAACAGCAGTAAATCTTAAGAAGTTTTCCCATAAATGAATACTTCTTAATGTTTGTTCTATATCATATTATATAAAAAGAAGTTTGATTTGGCAATTTATATTTCTCTCTCTCTCTCTATATATATATATATATTCCTTTTTAGGCCTTAATTTTTAGAAATTAATGGAGGGATAACACAGTATAAAACTAGGCACATGTTAATTATTCTGAAGATACTTGAAACAGCCAGATCAAAATCAACTAGAGGAACAAAACATGGCCAAGCTCTTAACCTATCAGTTCCACATTATGTAACTTAGAGGAATTCACTTTATTTTCTCCTTATGAAAAACAAGAAATGGAATGGTTCATTCAATCATGTTTCATAAACAAAAGGTATACTTTCTTGATTTATTCCCAGGAATCAGGATTGGACATGTATTACTGTGCAGCATGGTATTAGGTGAAGAAAGGCAGGTTCTCTCTGTGTGTGTGGTTGTGGTTGTGTGTGTGTGTGCGTGTGTGTGTACAATGTGTGCATGTGTGTGTGTTACACATAGGACCACATTGTAGTCTGTCAGCCTTGAATCTTCCTTTGTCCCCCCAACTCTGGCCTCAGTTGAAGCTCACGTTCATAATGTACAGGTGTCTGGACATGTAATAATGACAGTGGAGTTGTGGCTATCAGGATTAAAGACGTCAATAAATAAAATCCCTAGCATTTGTTTCCTTGGTAGGTATTCACACTTTTCTGAGACTTACTACAAAGTCTCCAACTCTTGGTTTTTCTGCTAGTTCTAGTAATGTAGGAGTCTGACAGCACATTTATCATCCATACTATTTTCTCTAGTTACTCAGGAAGAACCAAGGAAGAAACTTGTATCTGTGAGGTGATTTTCTCTACTAGCCACAAGCATGTGCTGTTTGTTCATTGTTGTTGATTTTGGGTTCTTCAAACTTTTCAGTGAGAATTTAGGACTAGAAGGACAGTGTTATGCTAAAAGGATTTTGTTCTAAATGTTATGGAGGGGTAATAAATTGATTTTTCAGTGACCTACATTTAGTTTTAATCATCCAGAGGTAATGTTATAGAATATCAAGGAACCTGCATAAGAAAATTCGCAGCCTCAATTGGTGCCAAAGAAATGGGGGGGGGGTTGCTAAAACATGCTGAAGAGAAGCTGGCAGTTCTGATTATCCAGCCTTCTAAAGGAGATTCTGAAATGCAACGCATCACATGGGGACATGGAATTTTCCCTGTTAAATGAAATAAGCCAGGCACAGAAATATTAAAAGCATAGGAATTCCCTCACGGAGGTGGGTAGGGCAGTGAAATCCACACAGACTTAAAATATAGTAGGCTGAGTAGAAGGGGATAGGAATTAATGTTAGATGAATATGGAGTTTGCAATTTTCATCGTACAACATTCCTGGAGAATGGTTGCATAACAATGTAAACTTTTAGCATACTGTTTTAAATATTTGAAAATGTTAGGTCTCAATTTTATTGTCTATATCCTGGTTACAAACTTCAGAAATGGCTAGAAAAATAAATAAAATTACATTAACTAAAATAACATTATTTTAAAATTGTAAAGGGAAGCCTTCCTACCAGCTGGTTCTAGAGCCACATCAGTCTCAAATAAACACACAGGAGGCTATATTAATTATGAAGCTGTTGGGTTCCGAGGGGATAAGGTACAAAAGGGCCTGCTTCTGGGCCTGTGTTCCAGTGCCTGGGGATCACCTGGGAACTGCACAGAGCTTCCAATCCCGGCAGGAGCCAAACACCCCAGACTCCAGGACTTTACTCCCACCAATGAGACCAGGCAACCAGAAGAGCCAGGGAAACTAGAGGAGCAGGTGATCAGGTACAACAGGATCCAGCAAAGGGTCCAGGGGACCAGGTGGGAGGCTAAGCGCCCCAGATTCCTGTTCTTCTTCTCCACCCTCGGGACCAGAACGAGGACAAGGAATAGAAGAACTAACAGATTATTGGAGTTGCTAGCACCCACCAAAAGGGAACTCTGGTCCCCTAACCACCATACCAGTAAGGGGATCTTTCTGCACCCACTAGGAGGAGATATGGGAAAGAGACAATACAAAAACACACTCAGCAACAGAAAAACAAATATGACACCACCAGATTCTAGAGAATCCTCACCAGCAAGACTCCAACATTCCAATGCACACGAAGCAGAAGAGAATAACCTTAAAACCACATTCATGAAAATGATAGAGGCTCTAAAAGAGGATATAGAAAAATCCATCAAAGAAATAGAAGAAAAAACAAACCAAAAAAGGCAGGGAATGGAAGAAGACACATACCAAAAACAGGCAGGAAATGGAAGAAGAAACAAAGCAAAAAAATGCAAGAAATGGAAGACAAAACAAAGCAAAAAATGAAAGAAATGGAAGAAGAAAGAAACCAAAAAAGCCAGGAAATGGAAGAAGAAACAAAGCAAAAAATGCAAGAAATGGAAGAAAGCAAACTAAAAAATGCAAGAAATGGAAAAAAGAACAAACCAAAAAATTCATAAAAGGGAGCAAATAGACGAAAAGATAAACAGAAAATTGCAAGAAACAATGCAAACACTGCAAGTGTTGAAAACTGAAATAGAGACAATTAAAAAAAAACACAATCTAAAGAAAGGCAGGAATTGGAAAAGCTCGGCAAATGGTCAGGTACTACCGATACAAGCATTACCAACAGAATACAAGAGATGGAAGAGATAATTTCAAGTGTTGAAGATACACTAGGAGAAATAGATTCATCAACAAAAGAAAACCTTAAATCCAACAAATCCTTAACACAAAATATGCAGGAAATATGGGACACCATGAAAAGATCCAACCTAAGAATAATAGGTATAGAAGAATGAGAGGAAAACTACCTCAAAGTGGCAGAAAACATATTCAACAAAATTATAGAAGAAAACTTTCCCAATCTTAAGAAAGACATTCTAAATGAAGGTACAAGAAGCTTACAGAACACCAAATAGAGTGGACCACAAAAAAAGTCCCTTTGCCACATAATAATCAACATCCAAAATATACAGAATAAAGAAAGAATATGAAGAGCAGCTAAGGAAAAAGGCCAAATAACATATAAAGGCAGACCTATCAGAACTACACCTGACTTCTCCATGGAAACTCTGAAAGCCAGAAGGTCCTGGATATTCTACCAACACTAAGAGACCATGGATGCCAGCCAAGACTACTATACCTGGCAAAGCTCTCAATCACTGTAGATGGAGAAAACAAGATATTCCATGACAAAACCTGATTCAAGCAATACGTATCCACTAACCCAGCCCAACAGAAAGTTTTGGAAGGAAAACTCCAACCCAAGGAAGTTAACTACAACCAGAAAAACATAGGCATTAGAGAATCCTTCTCTACCAACAGCCGAAAGAACAAAGGGGTGAAATTCCACACATAATTCCACCAACAA
Source organism: Mesocricetus auratus (assembly GCF_017639785.1). Lineage (NCBI taxonomy): Eukaryota > Metazoa > Chordata > Mammalia > Rodentia > Cricetidae > Mesocricetus > Mesocricetus auratus. The sequence goes on from NW_024429266.1 coordinate 93,809,510, forward strand.
CAACTATTGCAAATCAAAGAAGAATGAGCAATCAATGGTCATTAATATCCCTTAACATTTATGGCCTTAACTCACCCATCAAAAGACACGGGCTAGCAGAATGGATTCGAAGACAGAACCCTTCCTTGTGCTGCATACAAGAAACACACTTCACCCTCAAAGACAGACATTACATAAGAGATAAAGGTTGGGAAAAAATTATCCAATCAAATGGACCCAAGAAACAAGCAGGGGTAGTAATCCTATTATCTAACAAACTAGACTTTAAAATAATATCAATCAAAAGAGATGAAGGAGGTCATTACATAATCATCACAGGTGAAATCCACCAAGATGAAGTGTCTATCCTGAACATCCATGCCCCAAATACAAAGGCATCCACATTCATAACAGAAGCATTACTAAAACTTAAATCACATATAAAGCCCCACACACTTATAGTGGGAGATTTCAACACATCACTCTCACCACGAGACAGGAAAACCAGACAGAAACATAACTAAGAAGCAAAGGGACTAATAGATGTAATGAACCAACTGGGATTAAGAGACATCTATAGAAGATTTCATCCAAATAAAAAAGTATATTCCTTCTTCTCACCACCACATGGAACCTTCTCAAAAATCAACCACATACTTGGCAACATATCAAACCTCAGCAGCTACAAAAAAACTGTAATAACTCCATGCATATTATCAGACCACCATGATTTAAATTAGAAATCAACAACAACACAAATTGCAGAAAACCTACAAACTCATGGAAATTGAATAATGCACAAGTGCAACATCCCTGGGTCAAAGAAGAAATAAAAAAGAAATTAATGACTTCCTGGAATCCAATGAGAATGAAGACACAACATACCCAAAATTATGGGACACTTTGAAAGCAGTGCTACGGGGAAAGTTCGTACAACTAAGTGCCCACATGAAGAAACTGGAGAATAATTATACTAGAGTATTAACAGCACAGCTAAAGCTCTAGAACACAAAAAAGCAAACTCCCCCAGGAGGAGTAGACACCAGAAAATAATAAAATGAGGGATGAAATCAATAAAGTAGAAACTAGGAAAACAATACAAACAATCACTGCAATAAAGAGTTGGTTCTTTGAGAAAATCAACAAGATAGACAAACCTTTGTCCAAACTTACCAGACAGCAGAGAGTGAATATGCAAATTAACAAAATCAGAAATGAAAACGGGGACATAACAACGGACTCTGAGGAAATCCAGAGAATCATCAGCTCATACTTTGAAAACCTGTACTCCACACTATTTGAAAATTTAAGGGTAATGGACGACTTCCTGGATAGCTATTACTTTCCAAAACTAAATCAAGTACACATAAGCAACTTAAATAGGCCTATAGCCTGTAGGGAGATAGAATCAGTCATCAAAAGTCTCCCAAACAAAAAAAGTCCAGGTCCAGATGGCCTCAGTGCAGAATTCTACCACAAATTCAAAGACCAGCTTATACCAATTCTTCTCAAAGTATTACACAATAGAAGCAGAAGGCGCTTTGCAAAACTCTTTATATGATGATTCAATAACCTTGATCCCCAAGCCACACAAAGACACAACTAAGAAAGGTAACTTAAGACCAATATCCCTCATTAACATTGGTGCAAAAATACTCAATAAAATACTGGCAAATCTGTTCCAAGAACATACCTTTTCAACATGGTACTTGAAGTTCTAGCCATTGCCATATGAAAACAAAGGGGGAACAAGGGGATACAAATTGGGAAGGAAGAGGTCAAACTTTCACTGTTTGCAGACGATATGATAGTTTACATCAATGACCCAAAGAACTCTACTAGGGAACACTTACAGCTGATTAACACCTTCAGCAAAGTTGTAGGCTACAACATCAACTCAAGAAAATCAGTAGGCCTATTATATACAGATGATAAAAGGGCTGAGAAAGAAATCAGAGAAACATCACCCTTTACAATTGCCAGAAACAACATAAAATACCTTGGGGTAACGCTAACCAAACATGTGAAAGACCTCTATCGCAAAAACTTTGAATCTTTTTTTTTTAACCTTTCAAAAATTACATTAATGTTTAACATGCATTCAAATAACTTTCTTTTTTTTCCAGTTTAAATTTAGATAAGAAACGAGGTTGCTTCACAAGTCAGTTCCAGGTCCCTCTCCCATTCCCTCCACTCCTCCCATGCCCTCCCCCGAACCCCCCCGTTATCCCCTCATTCCCCCAGGGAGGGTGAGGCCCTCCACGGGGGTGTCCATAGTCTGTTATTTCATATAGGGCAGGGCCTAGACCCTTCCCCAAGAGTTCGGGGTGAGAGTACACCTCACATTGTTCTATGGGAGTCCAAAGTCCGTGTGTATACTTGGGATGGGTACTGATCTGCTGACCAAGGCTCAATAGGTTCCCTAGGCCTCCTCACTGACACCCAAATTCAGAGGGTATTGATCAGTCCCATGCTGGATTCCCAGGCTGATGCCTGGGATTCAAGAGTTAACCTTTGTCTGGTCAGCTGTTTCTGGGGGTTAAACTAGCCCAGTCTTAATCCCTTTGATCATCAGTCCACCCTCTCTGTTACTGGCTTTCTTGAGTTCAGCTCAGTACTTAACCAGCCACTAAATGAAGTTTCTGTTTCCCAGACTCTCTGGCCATAGGATTGTAGGCTGGCACTCCCAGGATCTATGTCTAAAATCCATATATGAGAGAGTACATGCCATGTTTATCTTTTTGTGACTGGGTTACCTCACTCAGAATGGTTTCTTCTAGTCTTTAAAGAAAGAAATTAAAGAAGCCCTCAGAAAATGGAAAGATCTCCCATACTCTTGGATAGGAAGGATCAATGTAGTAAAAATGGCAATCCTGCCAAAAGCAATCTACAGATTCAATGAAATCCCCATTAAAATCCCAGCATGATTCTTCACAGACCTTGAAAGAACAATAATCAATTTTGTATGGAAAAACAAAAGACCCAGGATAGCCAAAACAACCCTGTTCAACAAGGCAACATCCAGAGGCATCACCATCCCTGACCTCAAGCTCTATTATAGATCTAATGTCTTGAAAACATCTTGGTATTTTAACAAAAATAGACAGGTAGATCAATGGAATCGAATCGAAAACCTGGATATTAACCCCCACACGTACGAACATCTGATCTTTGACAAAGAAGCTAAAAACATACAATGGAATAAAGAAAGCATCTTCATTAAATGGTGCTGGCATAACTGGAGGCTGGCATGTAGAAAAATGCGGATCAATCCATGTTTATCGCTATGGACAAAACTTAAGTCCAAATGGATCAAAGACCTCAACATAAATCCAGCCATACTGAACATCTTAGAAGAGAAAGTGGGTGGTACCCTTGAACAAATTGGTACAGGAGACAACTTCCTGAACATAACACCAGTAGCACAGACAGTGAGAACAACAATTAATAAATGGGACCTCCTGAAACTGAGAAGCTTCTGTAAGGCAAAGGACACAGTCAGCAAGACAAAAAGACAGCCCACAGAATGGGAAAAAATATTCACTAATCCCACATATGACAGAGGGCTGATCTCCAAAATTTACAAATAACTCAAGAAGCAAGTCTCCAAAACACCAAAGTAGCCAATTAAAAAGTGGGCTGCAGAACTAAATAGAGAATTTTCAATGAAGGTGTCTAAAACGGCTGAGAAAGTGCTCAACATCCTTAGCCATCTGGGAAATGCAAATCAAACAACTCTAACATACCATCTCACTCCTGTCAGAATGGCTAAAATCAAAAACACCAATGACAATTTATGCTGGAGAGGATGTGGTGAAAGGGGGACACTCCTCCATTGCTGGTGGGAGTGCCAACTGGTTCAGCCACTTTGGAAATCAGTATGGAGATTCCTCAGAAAAATGGGAATAAACCTACCACAAGACCCAGTAACTCCACTCTTAGGCATATATCCAAAAGATGCCTATTCATACAACAAAGATATCTGTTCCACTATGTTCATTATTTGTAATAGCCAGAACTTGGAAGCAACCTAGATGTCCCTCAACCGAAGAGTGGATAGAGAAAATGTGGTACATTTACACAATGGAGTACTATTCAGCAGAAAAAAACCAATGGAATCCTGAAATTTGCAGGCAAATGGATGACACTAGAAGAGACAATCCTGAGTGAGGTAACACAGTCACAAAAAGAGAAACATGGCATGTACTCCCTTATATATGGATTTTAGAGATTGATCTGGGGAGTGCCAGCCTGGTCCATGGTCAGAGAGTCTGGGAAACGGAAACTTCATTCAGTGGCTGATTGAAGAAGAGGCACACTCCCATGGCTAAGCACTGAGCTGAACTCAAGAAAGCCAGTAACAGAGAGGGAGGACTGATGACCAAGGGGATTAAGATTGGGCTGTTTTAACCCCCAGAAACAGCTTACCTGACAAAGGTTAACTTTTGAATACCAGGCATCAGCCTGGGAATCCAGCATGGGACTGATCAAGACACCCTGAATGTGGGTGTTAGTGAGGACGCCTAGGTAATTTATTGAGCCTTGGGCAGTAGATCAGTACTCATCCTGAGTATACACACGGACTTTGGACTCCCATCCAACAATGTGAGATGCACTCTCACCCTGAACACTTGGGGGAGGGTCTAGGCCCTGCCCTGGATGTGACAGACTATGGACACCCCCATGGAGGGCCTCAACCTCCCTGGGGAAATGAGGGTATAATGGGGGGGATGAGGGGAGGGCACGGGAGGAGGGGAGGGAAAGGGAGAGGGACCTGGCACTGACTTGTGAAGCAACTTTGTTGCTAATCTAAATTTAAATTTAAAAATAAATAATAAAAAAAATTATGAAGCTGTTGGCATTGCTTGTTTCTTACTGGCTAACTCTGACTTAAGTATTTATCCCATAATTGCTAATCTAAATATTTCTCTTACTCGAGAGGTTTCCGGGCTTCCTACCCCATGGCGGTTACATCTCGACTACCTGTGTTTCTGCTACCCAGAGTCCTCCTGGACTCCTAGTCCCACCTATCTTACTTCCTTATTGGCTAACAGTGCTTTATTGACATATACACAGTACTTCCCCAACATCTCCTCTTTTCTGTTTAAACAAAAAGAATGTTCTTAACTTTAACATAGTCAAATTATATATAACAGAACAGTTATCAAGTAAGAACATAGTTATAATATTTTAGCAAAATTTAAAGAAAATATCATCCATCCCATCCTTGTGAGTCCAAAGTTCTATATGTAGCTTATCTTTTATCATAACTAAAGAATATTATAATTATAACTATCTGCCTTCAACTCTATCAAAGACCACAGAAGGATAATTCATAAACACTTTGACTGACAGGCATCATGCTACCTGGACAGTCACCCGAAGTTCCTCTGTAATGTTGGGGCATCCATCTTCACCCCATAGGCCACAGTGTATCTGGAAGACTTCTCAGCAAAGCAGGAAATTTCAAACTGTCCATCTGCATCAGCAGTCTGTCAGTCATTTTTCTGTGTCCTGCAGAAAGTCTTGTAGACTCTTCCATGAAGCAGGAACCCTAAATGACTATTTGAGTCACTTTCCTGTGGGTCCTGCATGTCCAGTTTATACAGCAACAGTCAAGCAGTACAGGCAAGAGCAGTTTCTTGCCCAAATGGCTAATCTTGCCATGTTGAAAGCAAACTCCACAACAAGTTTCTTCGATGCCCATCTTTCTCTCAAAAGTAATTGGTGCTACCAGGAGCACACATTTCTCATTGTCAAGAAAAACCCTAACCCATTTTAAATGTCATTTTCTGAAGGTCTTTGAAAGGTTTGAGGATTGTCTATCTATCTCAAATATATCTCTATATATCTAGAAAACCTAACTTAAGTAACTATAAGTTCTATTATAAGTAACTATCTATAATCTGTATTTAATTATGCATTACATTTTAAAAGATCAGCATAAGCACAATACTTAATCAAGAGGAGAAATATACATATCACAAAATTGACCTTGAATTTGTATCAATAAATGAAAAACCATACCACTACAATGTACTCATTTCCATACCATAATCCCCTTTTTCCTTTAAAAAGAGATTGGTTACGATCATTAACCAATTATAAACAACCCCATTTAAATGAAAACAAAGATTTATAAACAAGATGGGAATTAGGACATCGCTCATTCTAAACTGCTTCATGCTGGAAGGGGGCGCTGTTTATACTATGGAGATCATGACAAAACTCAGAAACCTGTATATGTCCGTATTTTCGGGGTCTGTAAGACTGCATCATCTTAGCTGTTTCAATTGTTGGAACACCTGGTCCACTGCTTCTGGGGTTCTTGGTTCATGAAATCACAGAAGCCTGGAAGGAATCCTCAGCTTTTCATTTTCTGTAGAAACATAAACAATACCTCCTTTCCAAAGTAACATATCCTTATAATTAAATTTGAAATCAAGGCATTTTTAAAAGGTATAAGTTGAACTAAGCAGCAGCATTTATAATCAAGTGTACTTAAGCAGTTGTTCCTTCCTGAGCAATCAAAAACCTGAAAAACACAATAGCATACAATAGTCAGACTCTCTGTGTATTTTCCATCTTTACGTGGCTTATTTACTTATCTATTATTATTACTCTATTTCTTTTACTTTGATTTATTTATTTTTCTCTCAGACAGGGTTTCTCTTTGGAAATCCTCCTGCCTCTGCCTCTGCCTCTGCAGCAAATCGTACTGGCGTTTGCCACCTCAACCAGCTTCTCTATTTATTTACCACTATGTCATTTATTTTTCTCTCAATCTTACGTATATTTTTAAACACACTGTAAACCTTTAGAAGTTTTTCTTCATCCAAGTCTGACTTTATTCTAAATCTTTACGTATTTCTGGCCACGTGTCTTATCTGTCAAAACCGAGGCTGTTTAAACTGCTGGTTTTCCAAGATGGCAGGCATAAGCGTGACTCCAGCTGCCGGCTTGGAGATGTTGTCACTGCCCCTTCCAGCTGTACGTACACACCTTTCAATCGTTAGAAGAGTCTCTTAAAAGAACTTTGGTTTTTTTTTTTTTGCTGTTGTTTTGTTTTGTTTTTTATGCTGAGTCAGGAATACCCCTTAAGCCAGCTACGTGAGTCTTTGCTGGTTGCTAGCAAAACAGAGCCCACCTGAGAAAATGCTGCTACCAAAAATCTGTGCTTCTCTCCATTCTTCTGTTTCTAAAATTCCTTTAAAGCTTTTGTCATTCTACTTGGAAATTCATCATCCCACTCCTGATCACCATTATGTAAAGGGAAGGCTTCTTGCCAGCCTGGTTCCAGATCCGCATCAGTCCCAAATAAACACACAGTAGGTTATATTTATTATGAAGCTGTTGGCCTTGCTTGTTTCTTACTGGCTAGCTCTGACTTAAGTATTTATCCCATAATTGCTAATCTAAATATTTCTCTTACTCGAGAGGTTTCCGGGCTTCCTACCCCATGGCGGTTACATCTCCTAGTCTCATTATGTATTAGAACATTCATTTTCTGTCATTCATGTCCTTTTGTATTAAAATTTTAAATTTATTTTACATACCAGATACAGTTTCCTCTGCTTCCTACCCTACCATTTCCTTCTTCTACCTCTTTTCTATCCATCATGCATAGATCCTGGTTCCACCACTAGGGGCCCCAGAAACAGACCAAGCTAAGCAAATGTCACCCACATACCAGGGCATTGGGCAGTCCCATGCAGGTTCCCTACCTGTTGGTTTAGAGTCTATGATTTCACAAGCTTGGGTTTGCTGTCTCTGTGGGTTTCCACATCATGCTCTTGACACCCCTTGTTCATATAATCCCTCAAAACACTCTTTAGCTGAACTCCTGGAGGTTGTTCCAGTGCTTGACTATGAATCTCTGTATCTGCTTCTATCACATACTGTGTGAAGGTTCTATGAGCATAATTAGGGTAGTTACCAATTTGATTACAGGAAAGGGTCAGTTCAGGTACCCTCTCCACAACTGCCAGGAGTCTTAGATGGGGATCATCCTTGTGAATTTCTATGAGTTTTCCTGGCTCCAGGTTTCTCCTTCACCCCATAATGGCTCCCTCTATCAAGATATATCTTCTGTGGCTCCCTCTTTCTGTCCCTCCAATAACACAGCCATTCTAATACCTCATTTTTCTATATCCCAGCCTTCATTAGGAGATTGTGACTTACCACAAGGGAACCCAGAATTTTCTATGTTAAGTGAAATAAGCCAGGCACAGACGTATTAACAACATAGGAATCTTTTTATGAAGGTGGGTAGAATAGTCAAATCTATAGAGACTTAAAGTACACTAGGCTGAGAAGAAGAGGAATAGGGATGAATGCTCAATGAATACAGAGTTTAAGGTTTTCATCATACAAAAATTCTGTAGATTGGTTGTATAACAATGTAAACATTTAACACACTTATTTATACATTTGAAAATGGTTACACACCAATTTTATTATCTATATGCTAGCTAAAAACATAAGATGTCTTTAGAAGTATAAATAAAATAACATTTTAAAATAAAATCATAAATTTGATGTTATATTTTAGATGAGGTTGTATTATTAGTGCCAATATTTTATAAAATCCACACACCTATGAACACCTGATTTTTAACAAAGAAGATAAAGTTATCACACAATGGAAAAAGAAAGCATCTTTAACAAATGGTACTGGTGTAACTGTATATCACCATGTAGAAGAATGCAAATAGATCAGTATCTATTGACATGCACAAAATTCAAGACTATGTGGATCAAAGACCTCAACCTGAAGCCAGCCACACTGAACCTCTTAGAAGAGTAAGTGGGAGGCACCCTGAATGAATTGGCTCCAGAGACCACTTGCTGAATGTGACACCGGTAGCACAGGCACTGAGATCTATAATTAATAAATGGGACCTCCTGAAACTGAGAAGCTTTTGTAAGGCAAAGAAAACAGTCAGCAAGACAAAGTGGCAGCATACAGAATAGGAAAAGATCTTCAGCAGCCCCACATCTGACCGAGATCTCCAATGTAGACAAAAACTCAAAAGACTCAGCACCATAATACCAAACAATCCAATTAAGACATGGGGGTACAGCTCTAGAGAATTCTCAACAGAAGGATCTCAAATGGCCAAGAAACATTGAAGGAATTGCTCAACATTCTTAGACAACAGGGAAACTCAAATCAAAATGACTCAGATATCATCTTATACCTGTCACATTGGCCAAGATTAAAAACACTGATGACAGCCTATGCTGGAGAGGATGTGGGGCAAGAGGAGCACTCCTCCATTGCTGGTGGGAGTGCAAACATGTACAGCAGCTTTGGAAATCTGTATGGTGGTTTCTCAGAAAAATGGGAATTCAACTACCTAAAGATCCAGGAATACCACTTTTGGGCACATACCAAAAGGATATTCAATGATACCATAAGGATGTTTGCTCATCTACATTCATAGTAGCACTTTTCATAATACCCAGACCTAGAAATAACCTATATATTCCTCAACAAAAGTATGGATAAAGAAAATGTTATATTTACCCAATGGCAAAAGATAACCAAACAACAGTCTACAGTCCCAGAGAAGCTAGGTAAGTAGGAGAACCCTAAGAATGAGGAATGAATTGTCCTGGGCAGGGGAATTAGATGAGATCTCCTTAGTAAACTGCGGTAGTGGGTAGAGGGGAGAGGATGTGGAATGGGAACATGAGGTGTCATTCATGTTCTAATGAAAGTGTTTAGTGTTCTAGTACCTTGAGGATTTCTTTATCTCTACTTATTAAGACGTTTCTGACATCTGTCCAAAAGTCTTTCATACAACATCACTGCAATGAGTTAAACATTTAATGCAGCCACCCATCATCTGGATATATGGTGCTTCACAGGAGGACACTGTCTTTTCCTGATTTTCTTTGTGTTGTGTTAGCAGTTTTGACTGCCTCTAAACAGAACTGTCAATTTCCTTAGCCCAGCATTTGTTTTTTCTATTAGTTGTATTTCCATCTGTTTCTTTGCTAGTGTGCTCTGTTATTTTACCTCAATTCAGAAATTTCTCTGTAATGTAAGCCAGTGCTGACTCTCATGTCCCTCACCCATCAACCAGAATTTAGTTATTCAGTTCATGGCTATGTCAGGTTATTGTCATTAAGTATCATTTTAGAGGCTTTTTTGTCATAGATATCTTATTTTTCCTATGTATATATAATGAATTACATACCAGTTTTCTTTTTGTTATGAAGTACAATGGTTTTTACACACATTAATAAAGTGGATATATGGCAAGTGGAAACAGAAAAAGGAGAGGGAGAACAAGAGGGAGGGGAAGGGAAGGGAATGGAGGAGAGGAAGGAGAAGAAGAAGAAGAAGAAGAAGAAGAAGAAGAAGAAGAAGAAGAAGAAGAAGAAGAAGAAGAAGAAGTTACTTTTAATAGATTCTTCAACATTGTATTCATTCTGTGAAGATCATTTTAATTCAGAGCAGTCTACAAAATAGTGCTACTTTATTAAGCATACCCCAGGGACATATTCTACAGACAAGATACTTTCTTCCACACCTATCTCATCCTAATGACATGCCAACCATGCTTTGATATTTTGTAGGTTCAATGGGCAGAATTTCTATTCCTATTTCTTATGATTTCATTAATCGATTTTGTGAATACATAGCTAGAACAAAGGCTTGGGATCCTGAAGAATAGGCCTCCGTATTTAGTACACCCAGAAGCAGATAGTGACATTGCTACCAACTTCCATCTTTCCCCCTCCCAGCATGCAAATCTTACGAAAAATGGAGGAAACAAAATCCATTGATTCTTCGTCCAGTATTCCTTGAGACTTACAATTGAACAAGAAGCCCAAGAGAATGCTATACATCGCAGCATTGCCTGTGCAGAGAATATAAATTTCACTAAACATGGGACCATGGGAGCTATTAGTGTGCCACTAAGCCCAGCGTATCACATTCTGGAAAAGACTGGTGTTGCAATTTCTTTCGGAATGTGATTTTTCTTGATTCCTCTCTATTTGGATGTGTGAAAGTGTGAGGCAGCTGAAGCAGTTGGAGAGGGAGGGAGAATATGTCTAGGGTGATAACACATTTAAAAATACCATCCCAAAATGCCCCGAGCGCTCTAGCTATGGATTCTAAATATAGTTACATCACCAGGAGAGCAGTGTGCCAGTGGGGTTTAGACAAAGCTTTCCCAGCACTAGGTAGAGATGATTCACCAGGGGAGGCAGGCTGGGATGTGCCATTTCAGCACATTCTTAAAGCCATTAAAGTCAGTCTCTGTCACGTCAGAGTTTCCCCGAAGAACTGAGAAGCAAGATACTGATTTTTAAATTTCTACCACCAGATCATGTTAATCCTTTCAAATATGCTTTATGTACTAAAAAGGCTTCCTAGGTAATTATTCTTATTGTCAAAGAAACATACAATAACAATCAAAATGGCCTGGTATCAATTCATGCTGTTCATATGTTGGTTTGAATGTTGTTTTTATTTTTTTCATTTTCCTTCATTGGATTCATTTTGTGTGTGTGTGTGAAAAAACTTTAAATATGTGGCACTAAACATCTTTTTATCGTTCTAAACTATAAATAATACAGGATCACAAGAAGGAAAGCCCTTTTATTCTACATCCTTTTTGTTTCTTTTTCTGTTGAGTTGTATGCAAACAAAATTCAAATATATGACACCCCTGCACATTAATTAAAATCAGGCATTTGGGCCTGTTGATGATGCTACATGGAAAGCACCAGGTTAGTTCTTGCTCACTGTATATTTGCTGTGCTGAGATTTATTGCATTTTACTGGCTACATGTACTTAGGTTGATTCTCTATCCAGGGCTATTTAGAATATCCAGTGCTGAGCTATCTATACAAACTTGCCATCTGTATCTCCTAGGAAGCAAGGATGTTAAATTTAGTTGGTTCATATTGCCGTTCTCATTTTCAGCCTAACATCTCCTGTAGTTTCCCTGCTAAGGATTCCTAAGTAAAGACAACTTTGGTAAGTAGACTAAGCTGACATGTTAGCATCATTAAGGAGCAGAGATTTTCAACTCTGACTTCATTTAGTGGTGTAATTTTGTATTACAAACCCATCTCTTCTTTCCCTTGTCTTCATTCTACTTTCCAAGAATATGTGGGGCTGCTACCCACAATTCTGCCACTCTACCTTCAAGGGATAGTCACTATGCTGGGACTAATAATAGATACGGTGTGTGATTCCGTGGAAGACAAATTGATTCAGTGGCTTCAGGTGGGAACCTCAGTAGTCAGCTATCACTCTGAAAACCTGGGTTTTTTTGGTATTTTGTTTTGTTTTGTTTTGTTTTTGAGCCTCAAACTTTTTCCCTTAGTATAATGTAATGAATGTCGATTCCTTATGATATTGTTTTCTTATGCTTTTGAAAATATCGCAATTTATTTCCCTTTTCTTATCTTTTTGATTTTGTATATTTATATTCCTTTATCTCTCTAAGAAATATTTAGCAAAGAAATATGAACAACCAACCATAAAGCTATGGGTAATTTCTTCCTTAATTTTAGACAAACTTCTTTTTATCCCTGCTTTTAAATTTTGAAAGTTTGTAGCTGGCAAGATGATTCAGCAGTTCATAGTTCTTACCTGTAAGCTTGACATCCTGAGTCAAGCTTTACACTAAATATTATATATACCTGTCATATACCACTGTCCCCACATATATTAAATTTGAAATTAACTTTATAATAAAAATTCAAAAGTAAAGAATCTGGTCTTTGCCACAAGCTGTTTGGTGAAAAACAGCATTTAACTCAAGTGACAGATATGCCAGAGGTAAGAAAGGACAATAGAGTGAAGGGGATGAGAAGGGATGAGAGCTTGGTTTAGCTCAGTTTGAAGCTGTACAGTGTCTTAGAGCTCTACCCACAGGGCTTCATACATAACTGGCTTAAGTAAGCCTCATTCTCCATTTTCTTTTTTATTCTGAAGCCTCGTCGTATACTAGTTTCCCCTGTTTATCTTACCTCATTTCTAGAGAAATTAATTGCTCCGAAGAAAGGAAGAAGAGGTATTGATGAGAAAATTTCTATTCCATTAACTTTGATCAATTCTAAAGCTTTGGGTAATTGGTCCATCTTCATTCTAGATGTTCTGGTTGTATGCTTTTGATCTTGGCAATGTGAAATTGCTTTGAAAAGATAATAATCTATAGAGCTTTTAGTGTAATATTTGTTAGCACTAAATAGGCAGAGTGTTTCTTCCCACAGTTCTCAGTGCTGAAGAACCAGGTGTTGAATTGTGATCATAATGAAATGATAATGATTTTCCTTCATATACTTTCTGGAAATTGTTTTCTTTTTTCCTGGATACCAACCTATATGGAATAAATGGATGCTAAATATCATTTCTAAAAGGTATTCCTAGAAATATCCAGTAATAATTGTGTCATGCTTTAAACTCAGTTGCACAAAACAATAAGCTAATCTATCAAAAAGAGAACTGACCTTGTAACGAGGAGACAGACTTCCTTTGTTGTCATGCCCACAAACGAGATGTATATTATTAGGCAAACCATTTAATCATCCTCTAGCAAGTCCTCACTTATAAGTTTGTACTGACTTTCCAATTATTCATTAAAAATAAGCAAGTGCCCCTCCAAGACCCCAACCCAGCGAGCCCAGCTTCAGGTGAGATTGGGTCCCCGGCTGGGACCACCCGCCCATCACCCATCCCCCCCATCTTCGGGGCCGCTCCCAGCTTCCAGAAGAGCCGCCCACACAGGAAAGAGATCAGCCCCTCCAAGACCCCAACCCAGCGAGCCCAGCTTCAGGTGAGATTGGGTCCCCGGCTGGGACCACCCGCCCATCAGCCATCCCCCTCCATCTTCGGGGCTGCTCCCGGCTTCCAGAAAAGCCGCCCACACAGGAAAGAGATCAGCCCCTCCAAGACCCCAACCCAGCGAGCCCAGCTTCAGGAAAGAGATCAGCCCCTCCAAGACCCCAACCCAGCGAGCCCAGCTTCAGGTGAGATTGGGTCTCTGGCTGGGACCACCCGCCCATCACCCATCCCCCTCCATCTTCGGGGCCGCTCCCGGCTTCCAGAAGAGCCGCCCACACAGTAAAGAGATCAGCCCCTCCAAGACCCCAACCCAGCGAGCCCAGCTTCAGGTGAGATTGGGTCTCTGGCTGGGACCACCCGCCCATCACCCATCCCCCTCCATCTTTGGGGCTGCTCCCGGCTTCCAGAAGAGCCGCCCACACAGGAAAGAGATCAGCCCCTCCAAGACTCCAACCCAGGGAGCCCAGCTTCAGAAGAGCCGCCCACACAGGAAAGAGATCAGCCCCTCCAAGACCCCAACCCAGCGAGCCCAGCTTCAGAAAAGAGATCAGCCCCTCCAAGACCCCAACCCCAGCGAGGCCAGCTTCAGCTTCAGCTGCAGTAAGGAAGGAGGCCAGTGGAGACAGAAAGCCCCCACCAGCACCCACTGGAAGAAGAGATGGGAAGAAGACAGAATAAGAGATCACTCAGCAATAGAAACACCAACATGACCCCACCAGAATCCAGGGATCCAACACCAGCAAGACCTGAAAAGCACTACATAGATGAAGAAGAGGAGACAGACCTTAAAAATTATTTCATGAAGATGATGGAGAGCCTCAAAGAAGAAACGAGGAAATCCCTTAAAGAAATAGAAGAAAAAACAAACAAAAAATCCATGAAATGGGGGAAAAAATTCAAGAAATAAACAAATCTCTCAAAGAATCTAAAGAGCACCAAGAAAAAACAACCAAGAAAATTAAGGAAACAGCTCAAACAGTTGAAGGATTGAAAGCTGAAATAGAAACGATAAAGAAAACACAGAATGAAGGGATGCTGGAAATAGAAAAGCTCGGTAAACGGTCTGGAATTACAGATGCAAGCATCACCAATAGAATACAAGAGATAGAAGAGAGAATCTCAGGTGTTGAAGACTCATTAGAGGACATAGCATCGTCAACCAAAGAAAATCTCAAAACCAACAAATCCTTAACACAAAATATTCAGGAAATATGGGACACCATGAAGAAGCCAAACCTGAGAATAATAGGTATAGAAGAAGGTGAAGAACTTCAACTTAAAGGTACAGAAAACATATTCAACAAAATCATAGAAGAAAACTTCCCTAACCTAAAGAAAGATATGCCTATGAAAGTACAAGAATCTTACAGAACACCAAATAGGCTTGACCAGAAAAAGAAGTCACCTCGCCATATAATAATCAAAATATCAAACCTACAGAGCAAAGAGAAAATATTAAGAGCAGCTAAAGAAAAAGGCCAAGTAACATATAAAGGCAGACCTATCCGAATTACACCTGACTTCTCAATGGAAACGATGAAAGCCAGAAGATCCTGGTCAGATGTCCTACAAACGCTAAGGGAACAAGGATGCCAGCCCAGACTACTATATCCAGCAAAGCTCTCAATTACCATAGATGGAGAAAACAAAATATTCCATGACAAAGCCAGATTTAAACAATAAATATCCATGAATCCAGCTCTACAGAAAATGCTAGAAGGAAAACCTAGAGCCAAGGAAGATAACTACATTCACAAAGACACAGGCAATATAGAATCATACTTTACAAAACACCAAAAGAAAAAGGGAGGAGAAACTACACAAAATAACTTCACTAACAATAAATCAAGCGCAAACAAGGATCACCAATCAATGGTCATTAATATCCCTCAATGTCAATGGCCTCAACTTACCTATAAAAAGACACAGACTAGCAGAATGGATACGAAGACAGAACCCTTCCTTCTGCTGCATACAAGAAACACATCTCAACACCAAAGACAGACGTTATCTCAGAGTAAAGGGCTGGGAAAAGATCTTCCAATCAAACGGCCCCAAGAAACAAGCGGGCGTAGCAATCCTAATATCTAACAAATTAGGCTTCAAATTGAAATCAATCAAAAGAGATGAAGAAGGGCACTTCATATTCATCAAAGGAAAAATACATCAAGACGAAGTCTCAATTTTAAACATCTACGCCCCAAATACAAAGGCACCTACATTCGTGAAAGAAACATTACTAAAGCTCAAAATGCACATAAAATCTCACACACTAATAGTAGGAGACTTCAACACTCTGCTCTCACCACTAGATAGGACCTCCAGACAGAAACTTAACAAAGAAACAAAAGAATTAATAGAAGTTATGACCCAACTGGGTTTAACAGACATCTATAGAACATTCCACCCAAATACAAAGGGATATACCTTCTTCTCGGCACCACATGGAACCTTCTCTAAAATTGACCACATAATAGGAAACATAGCAAATCTCCACAGATACAAAAAAATTGGAATAACCCCCTGCATCTTATCAGACCACCATGTATTAACATTAGAATTCAACAATAACACAAATCGCAGAAACCCTACAAACTCATGGAGATTGAACAATGCACAATTGCACCATCCCTGGGTAAAGGAACAAATAAAAAAAGAAATTAAAGACTTCCTCGATTTCAAAGAGAATGAAGACACAACATACACAAACTTATGGGACACTTTGAAAGCAGTGCTGAGAGGAAAGTTTATAGCACTAAGTGCCCACATGAAAAAACTGGAGAACAGTCATACTAGAGAATTAATAGCACAGCTGAATGTTCTAGAACAAAAAGAAGCAAACTCCCCCAGGAGGAGCAGATGCCAGGAAATAATCAAATTGAGGGCTGAAATCAATCAAGTAGAAACCAGGAAAACATTGAGAAGAATCAATGAAACAAAGAGTTGGTTCTTTGAGAAAATCAACAAAATAGACAAACCTCTGTCCAAACTAACCAAAAGACAGAGAGAGAACATGCTAATTAACAAAATCAGGGATGAGAAAGGGGACATAACAACGGACTCTGAGGAAATCCAGAGAATCATCAGGGCATACTTTGAAAATCTGTACTCCACAAAATTTGAAAATTTAAAGGAAATGGACAATTTCCTGGATAGATATCACTTGACAATACTAAATCAAGAACAGATAAATAATCTAAACAGACCTATAACCACTAATGAAATAGAAGCAGTCATCAAAAGTCTCCCAAACAAAAAAAGCCCAAGCCCAGATGGCTTCAGTGCAGAATTCTACCAGAAATTCAAAGAAGAGCTCATTCCAATACTCGTCAAAGTATTCCACACTATAGAAGCAGGAGGCTCACTGCCAAACTCTTTCTACGAGGCTACAATTACCTTGATACCCAAGCCACACAAAGACACAACTAAGAAAGAGAACTATAGACCAATTTCCCTCATGAACATTGATGCAAAAATACTCAATAAAATACTTGCAAACCGGATTCAAGAACACATCAGAAAAATCATCCACCATGATCAAGTAGGCTTCATTCCAGGAATGCAGGGATGGTTCAACATTAGAAAATCTATCAATGTAATCCACCATATTAACAATCTGCGAAAGAAAAACCACATGATCATCTCACTAGATGCTGAAAAAGCCTTTGACAAAATCCAGCACCCCTTCATGATAAAGGTCCTAGAGAGATCAGGGATAACAGGAACGTACCTGAATATAATAAAAGCAATATACAGTAAACAAACAGCTAACATCAAACTAAATGGAGAGAAACTCAAAGCAATTCCTCTAAAATCAGGAACAAGACAAGGCTGTCCACTCTCTCCATATCTCTTCAATATTGTACTTGAATTTCTAGCTACAGCAATAAGACAACAAAAGGAGATAAAGGGGATACAAATAGGAAAAGAAGAAGTCAAACTTTCATTATTTGCAGATGATATGATAGTTTACATAAGTGACCCAAAAAACTCCGCAATGTTACTCCTAGAGCTGATAAACACCTTCAGCAATGTGGCAGGATACAAGGTAAACTCAAAAAAATCAGTGGCCCTATTATATACAGATGATGAAGTGACTGAGAAAGAAATCAGAGAAACATCACATTTTACAATAGCCAAACACTGCATCAAATATCTGGGGATAATGTTAACCAAGGAAGTGAAAGACCTGTATATCAAGAACTTTGTGTCTTTAAAGAAAGAAATCAAAGAAGATACCAGAAAATGGAAAGATCTCCCATGCTCTTGGATTGATAGGATCAACATAATTAAAATGGCAATCTTGCCAAAAGCAGTCTACAGATTCAATGCAATCCCTATCAAAATTCCATCACACTTCTTCAAGGACCTGGAAAGAACATTAATCAACTTTATATGGAAAAACAAAAGGCCCAGGATAGCCAAAACATCCCTATACAATAAAGGAACTTCAGGAGGCATCACCATACCTGACTTCAAGCTCTATTATAGAGCTATAGTCCTGAAAACAGCTTGGTATTGGCACAAAAATAGGCAGGTAGACCAATGGAACCGAATCGAAAGCCCTAATTTTAATCCACACACCTATGAACACCTGATTTTTGACAAAGAAGCTAAAACTGTATTGTGGAAAAAAGAAAGCATCTTTAACAAATGGTGCTGGCATAACTGGGTAGTGGTATGCAGAAGACTGCAGATAGATCCATGTTTATCGCCTTGTACAAAACTTAAGTCCAAATGGATCAAAGATCTCAACATACATCCAGCCACACTGAAACTTTTAGAAGAGAAAGTGGGAGATACTCTTCAACGAGTTGGTACAGGAGACCACTTCCTAAACATAACACCAGTGGCACAGGCACTGAGATCAACAATTAACAAATGGGACCTTCTGAAACTAAAAAGCTTCTGTAAGGCAAAGGACACAATCAAAAAGACAAAAAGGCAGGCCACAGAATGGGAAAAGATATTCACTAACCCTACATCTGACAGAGGGCTAATCTCCAAAATTTACAAAGAACTCAAGAAACAAGTCTCCAAAACACCGAAGGATCCAATCAATATGTGGGGTACAGAGCTAAATAGAGAATTCTCAGTAGAGGAGGCTAAAATGGCCAAGAGACACTTAAGAAAGTGCTCAACATCCTTAGCCATCAGGGAAATGCAAATCAAAACAACTCTGAGATACCATCTTACTCCTGTCAGAATGGCTAGAATCAAAAACACCGAAGACAATTTATGCTGGAGGGGATGTGGAGAGAGAGGAACACTCCTCCACTGCTGGTGGGAATGCCGACTCATACAGCCTCTTTGAAAATCAGTATGGAGATTCCTCAGGAAAATGGGAATTAATCTACCACTAGACCCAGCAATTCCACTCTTAGGCATTTATCCAAATGAGGCAGGTTCATACAACAAGGGCATCTGCTCCACTGTGTTCATAGCAGCATTGTTTGTAATAGCCAGAACCTGGAAGCAACCTAGATGCCCCTCAACTGAAGAGTGGATAGAGAAAATGTGGTACATTTACACAATGGAGTATTACTCGGCAGAAAAAAACAATGGAATCTTGAAATTCGCAGGGATATGGATAGCACTGGAAGAAACCATCCTGAGTGAGGTAACCCAGTCGCAAAAAGACAAACATGGTATGTACTCACTCATATATGGATTCTAGATATGGATCAGGATAGTGCCAGTCTGCACTTCCACAGATAGAGAGTCTGGGAAACAGGAAAGAACCTAAAAGATATGCATATATGCATAGTACCCAAGAGAAGAGGATGGAGACAAGATCCTCTGATGGGGAACACGGCGAGGGGTGGGGGGGAGTGGGACCTGGGAAGAATAGAGGGGGTAAAGAGGAAGGGAGTTTGTCATGGGGGAACAGGAAGTTGAGGGGGTGGGGGTAGAATAGGGGGAAGAGGGAATCATAGGATCGAAGACAGATCAGGCACCAGAGTGACCTCGAGTGATCTAAAGCTATAACATCAATTGGCAAGCTAAGCAATAGTGGAAGGACCACCTCGAATGCCATTCCTGATAATGAACTTGATGTCTATAACTATCCGGGAGCCTACATCCTGGGACTGATGGAAGCAGAGTCAAACACACAACTAAGCACTGAACTGAACCCACGGAACCCAGTGACAGAGAGAGAGGAATGATGAGCAAATTGGCAAAGAATGGGCTGGCAAAACCAGCAGAGACAGGTGATCTGAACAGGGGAGTGCTCTTGGACCCCAGACCGACAGTGGGGAGGCCAGAATGGGACTGATCTGGACCCCCCAAATGTGAGTGTCAGTGAGAAGGCATGGACAACCTATGGGGCTCTGAGCTGTGGATCAGTGTCTATCCCTGGTATACAATCTGTCTTCATGTGCCTATAGCACAAAGAGAGATGCTCTCTCAGCCTGGACTCTTAGGGGAGTGCCTTGACCCTACCAAGAGTAAAATGATAGACTCTAGACATCCCCTATGTGGAAGGATTTGGCAATAGGGTGGGAGGGAGGGTGGGAGGGGAGGGTGGGAGGAGGGGAGGGAGAGGGAACTGGGATTGACATGTAAAACAAGCTATTTAAAATTAAAATAAAAAATAATGTAAAAAAATAAGCAAGTGACTGAATTTTAATAAAGTCTTTTAATATCTTCACCTACTGACAAGATATTGATCGTTCTGCAGACATTAGGTTATATCAGAGATTACTGTTTTATTCAGGAAGGAATTTTCTCAATCATATCTGTCTGTTTTTAGCACCGAAAACCTAATGCGTACTCACCAAAAAATAAGTTGAAGGGATACATTTACATTCTATACAATATAAAATCTTCTTTAAGAGTGCTGATGTCTTCAAGTGTCAACGTTATTCTTGTTTGTCTCTCATAACTAGATGGTAAGCCTCTGTAAAGACACCATTCACTTTTGAAGTAGTAATCAAAATTCACTGGTTAAGACACAGAGATGGTGATGATCAATGCACACATGAAAGCAATGGAATCATGATTACCTCCACATCCTGGCTTGGGGGGTAGGGAGAATTCCCACTTCCCTATCCATAACAGACGAGCAACTTGCAGTTGAGGATGCTACAGACAGGAGAGTTACTTTTCTGTGGGGAGTGGCCACTGGCATGTGGAGAAAACACCAGTGAAGAATCCAAAAATAAAGAGCACATATATAAGCAGCACTGACCAGTGTGGTGATATTTAGTTTATGATCTAGCACATAAACCTTCTCTGAAGATCAGAGTGCAAAGCTAGGCACACTAGTTAGCTATACAAGAAAGAGAGTAGTCACACATACCTATAATCCAGTCAGCTACACTAGTTAGACATAGAATCTGGGCAGTGGTGGTGCATGCCTTTAACTTTAGCATTATAGAGGAATATAAACTGGGGGAAGGCAGGAATACAGTGTATTCAG
Organism: Mesocricetus auratus; assembly: GCF_017639785.1. Lineage (NCBI taxonomy): Eukaryota > Metazoa > Chordata > Mammalia > Rodentia > Cricetidae > Mesocricetus > Mesocricetus auratus. The sequence goes on from NW_024429266.1 coordinate 93,830,726, forward strand.
TCTTCAGTCTCATTGAGGAAGGGATCACTATTGGCCAATAGGGAAGCAAAATAGGTGGGACTAGGAGTCCAGGAGGACTCTGGGTAGCAGAAACACAGGAAGTCGAGATATAACCGCCATGGGGTAGGAAGCCTGGAAATTTCTCCGGTAAGAGAAATATTTAGATTAATAGTTATGGGGTAAATACTTAAGTCAGAGCTAGCCAGTAAGAAACAAGCAAGGCCAACAGCTTCATAATTAATATAGCCTCCTGTGTGTTTACTTGGGACTGATGTGGCTCTGGAACCAGGCTGGTGGGAAGGCTTTTCTCTTTACATAATGGTGATCAGAAGTGGGATCATAAATTTCCACGTAAAATGACAAAAGCTTTAAAGGAATGTTAGAAACAAAAGAACAGAGAGAAGCATGGGTTTTTGGTAGCAGCATTTTCTCAGGTGGGCTGTCTTGCTATCGACAAGCAGAGACTTGCGACTCGCTTAAGGAAGTCTTCCTGACTCAGCATAAGCAAAAAACAAACAAACAAACAAACAAAACTCCCAAAAAGAGGAAAGTTCTTTTAAGGGGCTCTTCTAACAATTGAAATGCATATATGTATAGCTGGAAGTGGCAGTGACCACATCTTTAAGCCGGCAGCTTTTGCTAAGCACCAGCATAGACTGAGGCGATGAGTTGGAATCACGCTTATGCCCACCATCTTGAATACACTGCAGTTTAAACAGCCACGGTTTTAACAGATAAGACACGTGCCCAGCAAAACATAAACATTTACAGTAAAGTCAGACTTGGATAAATAAAAGCCTCTAAAGGTTTACAGTGTGTTTAAAATTATAGGATTGAGAGAGAAAAAGAAACGGCATAGTGGTAAATAAATAGAGAAGCCTGCTGTGGTGGCGCACGCTGGTAAGATTTGCTACAGAGGCAGAGGCAGACAGATTTCCAGAGAAACCATGTGTCAGAGAAAAATAAATAAAAGTAAAAGGAATAGAAAAATAATAATAGATAAATAAGCCACATAAAGATGAAAAATACACAAAAAGTCTGGATACTGTATGCTATTGTGTTTTTCAGTGTTTTGATTGCTCAGGAAGGAACAACTGCTAAAGTACACTTGATTACAAATGCTGCTGAATTAATTCAACTTATATCTTTTGAAAATGCCTTCACTTCAAAGTTTAAGTATAAGGATATGTTACTTGGGAAAGGAGTTTTTGTTTATGTTTCTACAGAAAATGAAAAGCTGAGGATTCATTCTAGGCTTCTGTGGTTTGATGAACCAAGAACCCCAGAAGCAATGGCCCAAGTGACTCAACATCTAAAACAGCTAAGATTATGGAGCCTTACAGACCCTGAAAATAAGGACTTATACAGGTTTCTGAGTTTTGTCATGATCCCCATGGTATGAACAGCACCCCCTTCCAGCATGAAGCAGTTTGGAATGAGCGACATCCTAATTCCCATCTTGTTTACAAATCTTTGTTTTCATTTAAATGGGTTGTTTATAATTGATTAATGATCACAACCAATATCTTTTTAAAGGAAAAAGGGGATTATGGTATGAAATGAGTACTTTGTATTGGTATGGTTTTTCATTTATTGATACAAATTCAAGGTCAATTTTGTGATGCGTATATTTCTCCTCTTGATTAATTATTGTGTTTATACTAATCTTTTAAAACATAATGCATAATTAATACAGACTATAGATAGTTACTTATAATAGTCAAAACTTATAGTTAGGTAAGTTAGGTTTTCTAGATAATACAGAAATATATTTGAGATAGATAGACAGTCTTCAAACCTTTCAAAGACCTTCAGAAAATGGCAATTTAAATGGTTTAGGGTTTTTCTTGACAATGAGAAATATCTGCTCCTGACAGCACCAATTATGTCTGAGAGGAAGATAGGCATCAAAGAAATTTGTTATGGAGTTTGCTTTCAACATGGCAAGATTAGCCATTTGGGCAAGAAACTGCTCTTGCCTAGACTGCTTGACTGTTGCTGTATAAACTGGACATGCAGGACCCACAGGAAAGTTACTGCTGAACTCAAACAGTCCTTCAGGTTCCTGATTCATGGAAGAGTCTACGAGACTTTCTGCAGGACACAGAAAAATGTCTGACAGACTGCTGATGCAGATGGACAGTTTGAAATTTCCTGCTTTTCTGAGAAGTCTTCCAGACACACTGTGGCCTGTTGGCTGAAGTCAGATGCCACAACATTACAGAGGAACTTCGGGTGACTGTCCAGGTAGCAAGATGTCTCTGTCAGTCCTAGTGTTTATGTATTATCCTTCTGTTGTCTTTGATAGAGTTGAAGGCAGATAGTTATAGCTATAGTTGTCCTTAGTTATGATAAAAGATAAGCTACATGTAGGACTTTGGACTCACAAGAATGGGATAGATGATATTTTCTTTAAATCTTGCTGAATGTTAATAGACAAAATGTTGTAACTGTGTTCTTACTTGATAACTGTTCTGTTATATATAATTTGACTATGTTAAAGCTAAGACCTTTCTTTTTGTTTAGACAGAAAAGAGGAGATAATGGGGGAAGTCCTGTGTATATGTTAATAAAGCACTGTTGGCCAATAGGGATGCAAGATAGGTGGGACTAGGCATCCAGGAGGACTCTGGGTAGCAGAAACACAGGTAGTCGAGATGTAACCACCATGGGGTAGGAAGCCCGGAAATTTCTCCGGTAAGAGAAATATTTAGATTAATAATTATGGGGTAAATACTTAGGTCATAGCTAGCCAGTAAGAAACAAGCAAGGCCAACAGCTTCATAATTAATATAGCCTCCTGTGTGTTTACTTGGGACTGATGTGGCTCTGGAACCAGGCTGGTGGGAAGACTTTTCTCTTTACAGATCACCCTAGCTTTGGTAGAGGTAAGAAATGTCTAGTGGTGGCTACTTTGCTTTTCTGATCTTCAGCTTTAACCCCAATATCTGTCGATTGGTTTTATTATTCTTGCTACAGAGCAGACAAAGATTATTAAAAATATAAAGGGATACTTGAAAACAGAAGGGAGAGATGCTGGAAAGGAAGACAAGGGGGTACATATGAGTAAGAAACATTGTATGCATCTGTGAAATATTCAAAAAAATTTAAAATTCTGCTATGTGAAATGGATTTTCAATGCTATCACTGGGAAGACCTGTTCAGCTTCTAATACTCTAACCTAAGGTCTATTTAATATTTACTGTGCCTTATATATTTTAGCACATAAACCATAAATATTATAACAATAATGCAAAATGTTCCACTAGTATTGTAGCAAGGCAAATGGTTAATATCTGTAAATACATGCATCTCCAACAATTAATTATGCAGATTTTGAAAGTCTACAAAATATAATTATGGCTATGACTGATTGGTGTGAAAACTTTTTATACTATTCATTTTTTTAGTAATGACGATTGTGACTCTGTATCTTTAAAAATAAACAGGAATGTTTACTTGATGAGGAGTAAAGACTGCCCTTATCTTTGGGTATAAGGACAAAGGTTGAGAATATAGATAGGATTATACTAGTTTAGCAAAATGGTGATTGTATATTATTCCCAAGAATCCATGACTTCACTTGCCCTGGGAAGTTAGCTGTTTCCAGTACAGAGCATAGCTTCCCTCTTGTTGATGGTATCATAAGTCGAATTACAGAGCTTCTTTCACCAACAAGCTATGAGTATCACTATTGAACCGTTAGGGCTACAATGCCATCCTCATCATTGATGTGACTCATAGTTCACATGGGTAGGACTACTGGTTTCTTCTATCCTTTGGAAGCTTCTAGGGTGCCTTCTGCTATCACAAAAACTAGTTCAGAGAGAAGACATTCAAATCAGTTCCAGCTCAGGAGCCTCTGGGGCTTGTGACTTAAGTGCATGGTGTCTTCAGTAATGGGGATGTAGCTTCCCCCTCTTTGGGTCAACCTAGAGAAATACCAATAGTCTATATGTTTTAGGAGTTTCTTGAATAACTTTGACCATCAACAACTCAAAAGGGGGATTCACATGCCTGGTATTGTGCTTTTGTTAGTCAGTCTTTGACTCTCAGACTAGGTATTGTCAGCCAAGATGAAAACTTGTATATATGTCTGTTTAAACATGGAATTACATGTGTCATAGTTTTTGATGAATATTTAATAGTATGATTCCTTATAACTTTTTCAAACATTTAGGGTGTCATTTAACAATCCTCCACACTTATTCTATATTAATGCTCCTTCCCTTACCCAAAAAGCACTTCTTTTTCCATTTCTACAATCAGACCACTTTCACCTGTTTTCTTTTAAAGTTTTATCTTATTAGACTTTAAATCCAGTGTTACTCTCTGTTTTACTCAGTTGTAATCTTTGGAAGGAGATGGTTTTATTTTTATGATTGTAGATAAACCAGTTCTCTGAAAACAGAATCCAATTTCACTGAATTGTTTTTGCTATCTGGGCTGTAGAGTTACTGCCTATGCAAGCATGATTGTACATCCAGGTGCTTTGTTGCTTTATTTATATTGATCTGTTTGTCTATATGTCAATACCTAACTTTGTCTCAATACAAATTGCATTAGGACAAAATACCTTACAATTCCAGCTTTGCTTTGTCTTATATCATCTGATACTTGAATGTTGTTATGTATCTTCCCAAGACATAGAAACCTTCCAGGTTTCTTATTCCTGTTGACATAAAATGTTTTCTGGCACTTGAATACTTGTAAATATATATACATTTGTTTCATGTCCAATCATATATCTTATCGTGATAGATGATCCACACTAGACAGAAAAATGAAAATTATATGTGTTCTACTATATGTTTATTGTAACTGGAAGCCTGATTATGAGTATCAGTTAGGTATACTGTTTGATTATGTTGATTCAATCTTAAGTCCTGCTGTTTTTATGTGTTCATGCTCTATCATTTATTGACAAGAAGATATTCACAACCTTGATGATAATTTAAAATGTATTTACTTCACTTTTCAGGTTTATGTATATTAATCCACACTTTTAAAAGTTGTATCAATAGATATGTAAACACACAACTGTCTTCATTTTGTAGATTTTATCAGTTTTTACTACAAATATGTTAATTTGCTGCATAAAAGTTTGATGCTTTTTTAACATTTTGGGATGGGATAAATTTGTGTATAGGAAATAATATTCTACATGAAGCAATATTTTATTTTTGATCTAAAATTAACTTTCTGATATTAATGTATTCAAACTCAGTTTTGAACTGTTCAACACTGTAGATATGTCATATCCTTTTACTGTAATTCACGTTTCATTTTTACAAACCATAAGAGTCACATGAAACTATAGAGCACATCATGGAAAATCAATGGTCCAGAAAATTCATCCTAGTGGCAATCCTGTATGAGACTGCTGTTCAGTGTCATAAACTGTTTGACGATACTGATCCACCATGCTCAGAATACTCCTATAAAAATTGGTATTCCTCATTTTCTGTTCATCATTATGTGTTCATTTTGTCATTACACCATGACTTCCTCCATCAATGATGACACTGAAATGTTTTCCAATGTTAGGAACATATATTTCATCAACATTTTGTAATAATATGTGTCTGTGAAGAATTTGTTCTTCTAACTTGCTGTAATTCTCTGGATATTAATCCAATTGTTCCATGTACTGCTTCTTATTTTCCTCTGATTTCCCAACAAAGCTTCTAATTTGTAATGTAATACAATATTGTCAGATAAGCAGTTGAAAGACATCTGGACTGTTTCAGTTTGGGGCTATTACAAACAAACAACTCTCAAAATTGCATGCGTTGATTTTAATTCTCTGTAACAAATGGGCAGAACTGTAGTTTCAGAATGTATAGTAATTACAAGATTAGCTTTCAAGATAATTAAAGACTGATTTTAAGACACACCGTACTACTTTACATTTGTACCAACAAATGTATTATGTGACTCATTTTCTATATCATCTATCATATTTGGATTGTCATTTTGAAAACTATCTATTCTATATATGTACACAGTCATATTTTTGTTGTGATTTAGAGTATCCTAAGACCCGATGAAGCTGAACAACTTTTCCAATGGCCATTTGAAATTCTTATTTTTAATGAAACTTATCTTCATGGATTTTGCTCGTTTTATAATTGTGTGAGTGTATATGACTGTTTATGGGATCTTAGACCTTTGTTAGAGGTGTGACTTCCAAGCAAGTTTCCCCACTAAGTCTTGATCTTGTTTTGATTTCCTATCAATTTTTTTGCCAAATAAAGTGCTTTCTTTATGCTGGCTAAGTAATCAACCCACTTGATTTATTTCTTGTTATTTTGGGAAAGTCTAAGAAAGACATTTTAGAGTACTCTAAATGCCTATGAAAAACACCCTGCCATGGATTGTTCTTCACATACAAATGCATTTTACACTTAAGCCCAGTGTTTGACTTCATTCATGTGTGAAGTTAGAGACTTGGTTAAAGCTTGTTGGCCACGTCTCTGTGATTATCAATCTAGTCCAGAATTATTTGATGAAAATACTGTTTTACAATGATATCCCTCCTCTTTCCTCAAATCAGTATGTTTTGTGGTTCTATTTCTACATTACCTGTTCTGTTGTATAGAATTATAGATTTATGGGGAAAGCCAGAACCCTTCTCTCTTTTCAATAAATCTGTGACTCAAAAGTAATTAAGAATAAACTGATTCCCAGTGCAAGAATTTGTGAAATCAACTGAAGTCAGAAAATGCCTCTAAAGTCCATGTTGTGGCTTAAGATAATAAATCAGTGATTTTAATTATTTCTACTGACATATACCTTATATTTTCACATTACATTTCCAAAGATCTGACGCAAAAGGAAAAAAATGATTATCTGTAACCTTGTGTGGAAACAACAACAACAAAAACACCAAAGGCTTTATCAAAGTGCTAATTCATTAAGCCCAACAAAATCATTCAGACTTTGGTAATTACTATCTTCCTAAGCTGACACAAGATTTAAATAGATTCATTTTTCTCTTACATTTTAAATGTAAATAAGCATCCTGCCTGTAAACTTAAAAACTCAAAACATGTATTTTGGGATAAAGAGTAATTAGGGTTGATTTTAACCAAATTACAACAATCATAGCAGCTACACCTTGAAAATTATCCCATAGCAATCCTAACACCACATGATTTGTGCAGCTCTCTTAAGTGCTGTGTCGCTGAACTAAGGCAGGGCATTTCTCATTCCAGATAGTGAGAAGTTGTTTGCTGTTAAGACATAGGTGAAAGAGAGGAAAACCACAGCAAACTCTTGTTGTGTACTGTTTTACTAATTGTTTGAAATCACAGAGTAGTGTGAACAGAAGCTGTTCTTACATGCCACCCTGTATTTTTGCTACTGCATTACTCACCACCCATTGGCCCCATCCCTTTACTGTAATGACCCAGTGCTTGAATGAATCCTGGAAAAGTCGAAGACGTGAGGGAGTAACCATCTCAAAAATTACTTGACAATATTTCATGTCATAAATTTCTTGAAGATATTGCCATCTTTCATATTTCTTTCTGAGGTCTTTGATAATATCCTTATGTAAACCTGGTATGACAAAATGCCATTTACCTGTCAAAACAGATACATGTTAGTGTTCCTTAACCTGAGGTATTTAAGCATATGTGAAGTCACTAATGGACACATTATTAATATTATTCATATATTGTAACAATCTTGCCACCAAAAATTGAAGCTATCTTTGTTGTCTGCTTATGTGCCAGTCAGTTCTGCCAAGCTTTATTGCCAGATACCTATACAATAGCATGGGATTGAATATGAGAGGGAAAGTAAAATATCACATACTTCCGGAAGATAGGACCTAATATGAGTAACCCTTGACTTTATCATAGCTTTAATTAAATTAGAAAATGTCAAGGGAAGAAAGCACATTTAACTTCATGTGTGTTTAAGTTTTTCTATCTTTTTCTTATAGAAAAATATATAAAGTTCTAGTGCTATATGTTAAACCACCGTAATACTGGAAAGCAAAATGATACTGTGTCTGTTCACTCCTAATATGTGAAAAAAATGTTCATTGTCTTCTCTTAATAGAGGTCCTCAGTAATAAAGTTAAGATTTTCACTCTGAAACTTTCCACTCAACTGCCTAACGAAAGAAGAACTTCATTATTCTCCACTCAGGAATCTAGCCTTGTGCCTTGGATCTATGAATACATGGGGTCTTAGCAAGAACATTTTCCAAAGATTATATCTTAAAAATGACACTGACACCTTGGCAGAAGTTTTGTATTTTTGGCAAGAAATTTTTGAAGACTATTTGTTTAGGTCCAATGTTTCGATGGCTTTTCCATCCTTTTGATTAGTCTGAGTTTACTACTTAAAAATCTGTGGTACAAGTCTTCTTGTGTTCATTATACTCACTGGAAAACATTGAGCTGTTTTGCTATAACTAAAAAGACAGTTCATGGAAGTACATGTGTGTGAAATCTCCAGTCGCTACAGAAGCTTGTGCTTCTATAACTGAAATTCAGAATTGATAAACAAGCACATCAAGTTATATAAATACAACATTTTAAGCTACATAGAATTCTTTTAAATATTATTTCTTTATATTAAAGAGCCACAGTTTAAAAGTCTATTATTTGAAATTTTCATATACGTAAACGGTGTATCATCATCAAATCCTCCCCCAGCCCTCTTATGCAAGTACCCCCCAATATACCTCCCTCCCAACATAATGTCTTCCTTTTGTATTTATTTATTGATTAATTTATTTAATTCAGTTAGTATCCTCATATTCTCATATGAGCAGCAGGGATGCGGTATCATCCATTGGAGCAGGTAGACTGTACCAGAGGCAATTCTCAACAAAAGTGACATCCACATTCAGGTGACCTGTTCCTGTCTCATGCATGTTCCCCAGCTGTCAGTCTGGAGTTCCAATTGCTCAGGTCAGCTGTTTCTGTGAGTTTCCCCAGCATAGCCTTGACTCCTTTGCTTATCACTCATTCCCTCTCTACAACTGGATTCCAGGAGTACAGCTCAGTGCTTAGCTGTGAATCTCTGCTTCAACTTGTATCAGCTACTGGATGAAGTCTCTATGATGTTATTTAACTCATCAATCTCATTATAGGGGAAGGGCATTTAAGGTAGCATCTTCACTATTGCTTAGATTCTTAGTTGGGGTCATCCTCATGGATTCTTGGGAATTTCCCTAGTACCAGTTTTCTCGGTAAGTCCATAATTGCTCCCACTATGAAAGTATCTCTTTCCTGGCTCTCCTCTGTTCTTTGAAACTCCTGGAATCCAGTTTTAGATAAGAACACTGAGTACTTTTCAAAGTGTTCCTAGTCATTTGTAAGCTGAGTGAGGATGTAGTCCAGAGAAAAGAAGAAAATTTTTATCAGCTTTATATTTGATAGAGAATTTAGTGTCTAGAATATACAAAGAACTTAAACACCAAGAAAACAAATAATCCACTAAAAGGTCCTTGAAACCAAACATAAACATTCTCAAGAAATTTTAATATGAATTAGTAATCCTTTTCTTGAAGATAAATGACAACAATAAATAATAATGTTGACATTGTCCCACATGTCCTACTGATATGTAAGGGATAATAATAACAGACATCTACTGATCAGAAAGACTTCGATGTAGAGTCCAGTATGTGGAAATTTGTTGCTCAGGATCCTGAAAATATGCCAAGTAATTTCTCAACTGTAAACCTTATGAATGAGAATAGGAGAATGTTTTGAGAGAAAAGGAAAACTAGCTAGATGCCTAGAAGAACTGTGCATAAAAACAGCACCAGAGAAAGAAAACAAATGATAATTGAAGAAATAAAGGAAGAAGGAGACTAGATCTTCCATTAGAAGAAGCAATGGTGAAAGTAGTGCTTTGAGTTCAAAATTATTTCTTTTTCTTTTCCTGAACTCTTTGGAGCCTGCAGAAACTTACTCAACATAAATTTGGTATTAGGAAAATACTTATGTATTAGTTGATGCAAAGTGCATCTCCAAATATTATGTGATCCATTTGACTACTGACTTTTATTTTTAGAGACATTCTAGAGCTAAACTTAGGAAATAGCAGCAAGTAAGTGAAGCAGAGATAGGGAGAAGGGAAACATCACCTGGGGAACCCTGCTTACCAAGCATAAAATTGGAAAAAGATTAATTGCTAATCCTTTTATGTGAGGACTTTCCATAAAAGTATTAATGAGTTCTAACTAGAAAAGACATTTGGTTTTTCACATTAGTAACCTAGTTTGATAGTATCATATATAGAAAGAGATTTTCTCCTTAAGTTAGGAGGACTCAGAAATATAAGATTGCTGATTACTTACAGGGGCCCAGACTCTGAGGACTGACTTGCATTAACTAAAGTAATGGGATAAATACATTACAGTACAAGTATTCCTTCTGTTATTTCACCCATACAAATCTGAAGATTAGTTATTATTATATTAATCAGTGTATCAGTTGTGTTATTCATTTTTCTATGGTATACTGAACACTTGAGATAATTAACTATCAAACACCAGATTTATTTTTCTTACTAACTTGGCAGTTAGAATCTGTAATCTGTTGTCTCCATTACTTTGGAACTTACTTAAGATAATCAATCCTCACTGGAGCATGAAGCAGGGGAAAACTTCTCACCTCATAGGGCTTAAAATTATGTGAAAGTGGTCAAAGTCATATACACTTATTCCCTCAACATGTAGGAAAACAACACGGTGAGTCCTGCCTCCCAAGTCATTACTGCTCCCTCTCCCCTGCCAAATACTAACTGGGCTTTGGACAGATATTTAGCATCTTACCTATATCATGACACATGAGAAAGGTAGAAAATAAGTTTTCTTATTGTAAGGGGAGTGTTTTATGCTTGGCATGTTTGTTTTTGTTTTTTGTTTTTTCTTCCATTCTTTGAGGGATTATCCTATATCCTCTTTTAGGGCCTCTATCGTTTTCATAAAGTTGTTATTAAGGTCATTCTCTTCTGCGTCATTTGCATTGTAATATTGGAGTCTTACTGGTGTGGAGTCTCTAGAATCTGGCGGTGTCATAATTGTTTTTCTGTTGCTGAGTGTGTTTTTGTATTTTCTCTTTGCCATCTCTTCTTCTAGTGGGTTCAGAAAGAGCCCCTTACTGGTCTGGTGGTTAGGGGACCAGAGTTCCGTTTCAGTGGGTGCAAGCAAGTCTAATACTCTAGTAGTTCTTCTCTTCCTGGTCTTAGCTCTGGTCCCATGGGTGGAGAAGAAGCCCAGGAATATGGGTTGTGCAGTCTCCCACCTGGTCCCCTGGTCCCTTTGGTGGAAGAGAAGACCTGGTATCTGGGGTGCATGGCTCCTGCTGGGATTGGAGGCTCTGTGGCAGTCCCCAGGCACTGGTCCCCTGGACCCACTGGTCTCTTGGTCTGGTCCCACTGGTCCCCTGGACCTGCTGATCCCATGGTCTGGACCCACTGGTTCCCTGGTCTCAATGGTGGAAGAGAAGACCTGGGATCTGGGGTGATTGGCTCCCACAGGGATGGGAGGGTCTGTGGAAGTCCCCAGGCACTGGGAGGCATGTGCAGATGTGGGGCCTTGTTTACCTGGACCCACTGGTTCCCTGGTCTTGCTGGTGGAAGAGAAGATGTGGAATCTGGGGTGCATGGATCCCTCTGGGATGGGAAGCCCTGTGTCAATCCCCAGGCAATCCCCAGACACTGGAATGCAGGCCTGGATGCAAGGATTATTTTACCTGGTCCCACTGGTACCCATTTTGTTATGTTTTTAATGAACATTCTAGAAAACATCAGGGCAAAAGAAACTGCAAGCCTGCTGAGATTGCTGGTCCACTCCCGCCCCCACCACTTAAGGTCCAGCTTCCTTTGACTTGCCCACTCTGGGATCTCCTGCCATGGGGGCTTCAACCAGGTTGACTAGGCCATGCTCACCAAGCAACTGCTAGTCTGCTAACTGTACAGTCCTAATCCAGATCCCACCTACCATGAGACCCCACAGAGTACTGGACCTTCGTGCACTCACTGGAAGAGAACTTTGGACCTGTACCCAACATGGGAGGAAGAGACTCCACCTGAACCCACTGGAAGGAAGCATGGGAAGATGACAATATAAGAACACATTCAACAACAGAAAAAGCAATATGATGCCACCAGAGTCTAGAGGCTCTACACCAGCAAGACCTGAACATCCCAACATAGATGAAGCAGAAGAGATCAACCTTAAAAACAACTTCATGAAGATGATAGAGATCCTAGAAGAGGAAATAATAAAATCCTTTAAAGAAATAGAAGAAAAGACAACCCCAAAATTGCAAGAAACAATTCAAACAGTACAAGGGTTGAAAGCTGAAATAGAAACAATTAAAAAAACACAGTCTGAAGGAATGCTGGAATTAGAAAAGGTGGGTAAATAATCAGGAACTACAGATGTAAGCATAACCAACAAAATACAAGAAATGGAAGAGAGAATCTCAGGCACTTAAGATACATTAGGAGAAATAGATTCATCAACTGGAAAAATCTTAAGCCAACAAATCCCTAACACAAAATATCCAGGGAATATGGGACACCGTGAAGAAGCCAAACCTGAGAATAATAGGTATAGAAGAAGGTGAAGAAACACAACTCAAAGGTACAGAAAACATATTCAACAAAATCATAGAAGAAAACTTTCTCAACCTAAAGAAAAGCACGCCAATGAACGTACAAGAAGCCAACAGAACACCAAATAAGTGGACTACAAAGAAAAGGTTCCCTCGGCACGTAATAATTAAAACACAAAATATACAGAATAAATAAAGAATATTAAGAGCAGCAAAGGAAAAGGGCCAAATAACTTATACAGACAAGCCTATCAGAATCACACCTGATTTCTACAGGGAAACTCTGAAGCCAGAAGGTTCTGGATAGATATAATCTGCAAACACTAAGAGACCAGGGATGCCAGCCCAGACTACTATACCCAGAAAAGCTTTTAATCATTATAGGTGGAGGAAAAAAGATGTTCAATTCCAAAACCAGATTTAAACCATTTCCACTAATCCAGCTTTAAAGAAAGTACTGGAAGGAAAACTTCAACCTAAGGAAGTTAACTAAACTCACAAAAACATAGGCTGTAGATAATCCCACTTTACCAAAACACAAAAGAGAAACTGGGGTAAATCCACAAAGAATACTACCACCATCAACAAATTAAAAACAAACAAGAATTAACACTCAATGGTCCTTAATTTGCCTCAATATTAATGGTGTTAATTTGCATATAAGACAGAATGGAAATGAAGACAGATTCCACCCTTTTGCTTCATACAAGAAATGCATTATAGCTTGAAAGACAGACATTACCTCAGAGTAAAGGGGTGGGATAAGATGTTCCAGTGAAATGGACCCAAGAAACAAGCTGCTATAACTATCATAGTATCTAACAAATTAGACTTCAAACTAAAATCAATCAAAAGAGATTAAGGAGGTCATTTCATATTCATCACAGGAAAAATCCATTAGGAAGAAGTCTGAACATCTATGCCCCAAATACAAAGGCACACATATTCATAAAAGAAACATTATGAAAACTCAAAGCACACATAAGACCTTACAGAGTTATAGTGGGAGACCTAAAAACCCCACTCTAACCACTAGACAGGACCAACAGACAGAAACTTAACAAAGAAACAAAGAAAATAACAGAAGTTATGACCCAATTGGGAATAACAGACATCTATAGAGTATTCAATCCAAACAGAAAAGAATATACCTTCTTCTCAGTGTCACATGGGACCTTCTCTAAAATCAGTCACATACTACTCAACATATCAAACCTCAACAGATACAAAAAATAATTGAAACAACCCCCTGTATCTTATCATATCACCATGGTTTAAAGTTAGAATTCAAAAACAACACAAACTGCAGAAACCCTACGAATTCATGAAAATTGAGCAATGCACAATTGCACCTTTCCTGGGTCAAGGAAAAAATAAGTAAAAAAATTAATGTCTTCCTAGAATTCAATGAAAACTAAAACACAACATATCCAAACTTATGGAACACTCTGAAAGTAGTAGAAAGTGGAAATTTCATAGCACTAAGTGCTCACATGAAGAAACTGGCAAATATTCACACTAGAAAATTAACATAAAACCTGAAATCTCTATAACAAAAAGAAGCAAACTCACCCTGGAGGAGTAGAAGCCAGGAAATAATCAAACTGAGGGCTGAAATTAATAAAGTTGGAAAAAGAAAACAATACAAAGAATCAATGTAACAAAGAGTTGGTTCTTCCAGAAAGTCAAGAAGATAGACAAACCTTTATCCAAACTAAGCAAAAGGCAAACACAGAATATGCAAATTAACAAAATCAGGAATGAAAAGGACATAAAAATGGACACTGAGGAAATCTAGGGAATCCTTGAGTCATACTTTGAAAACCTGTACTCCAAAAAATTTAAAAATTTAAAGGAAATGGACCAAAAATCAAATCAATAACAGATAAGCAATTTAAGCACACCAATAACATCTAAGGAAGAAGAAGCAGTCATTAAAATCTCCCCCAGATACCCCTAAAAAACAGGCCCAGATGGCTTCAGTGCAGAATTCTACCAGAAACTCAAAGAGATAGTACAAATATGCCTCAAAATATTCCACACATTAAACGCAGAATGTTCATTGCCAAACTCTTTTTACAAGGCTACAAATACCTTGGGACTCAAGCCACACAAACACACAACTAATAAAGAAAACTACTGGTCATTATCACTAATGAACATTGATGCAAAAATACTAAATACAATACTGGCAAATTGAATCCAAGAACATATAAGAAAAATCATGCACCATGGTCAAGTAGGCTTTATCCCAAGGATGCAGGGATGGTTCAAAATATGAAAAGCTATCAGTGTAATTCACCATATAAACAAACTGAAAAAGAAAAAACAAATGATCATCTCACTAGATGATAAAAAAAGCCTTTGATAAATCCAACACCCCTTCATGATAAAGGTCCTGGAGAGATCAGGGATAAAGGAACATACCTAAACATAATAAAAGCAATATACAGCAAACGAACAGCCAACATCAAACTAAATGGACAGAAACTCATGTTGATTCCTCTAAAATCAGGAAGAAGACAAAGCTGCTCACTCCATATCTCTGAAATATTGTACTTGAAGTTCTAGCTAGAGCAATAACACAACAAAAGGAGCTCAAGGTGATAAAAATTAGAAAGGAAGAAGTAAAACTTTAACTATTCGCAGATGACATGACAGTTTACATAAATGACCCCAAAAAAACTCTACATAGGAATTCTCACAGCAGACAAACACTTTCAGCAAAGTGGCAGGATACAAGATTAACAAGAAAAAAAGTTAGTAGTCCTATACAAATGATAATTGGGCTGAGAAAGAAATCAGAGAAACAATACCCTTTACAATAACTACAAACAGCATAAAATATCCTGGGGGCAATGCTAATCAAACAAGTGTAAGAACTGAACATCAAGAACTGTGAGTCCTTAAAGAAAGAAATTAAAGAAGAAAACAGAAAATGGAAAGATCTCAGATGATCTTGGATAGGTAGGATCAACATAGTAAAAATGGCAATCTTGCCAAAAGCAATCTACCGATTCAGTACAATCTCCATCAAAATACTGGCACAATTCTTCACAGCCCTTGAAAGAACAATAATGAACTATGTATGGAAAGCAAAAGACACAGAATAGACAAAACCACCCGGTACAATAAAGCAACTTCAGGAGTCATCACCATCCTGACTTCAAGAAATGTTACAGAGATATAGTCCTGAAAACAGCTTGTTATTGGCACAAACATAGACAGGTGGACCAATGGAATTAAAATGAAATCCCTGATATTAACCCACACACCTATGAACACTTGATTTTTAACAAAGAAGCTAAAATTATACAATGAAAAAAAGAAAGCATCTTCAACAAATGGTGATGGCATAACTGGATGCTGGCATGTAGAAGACTGCAGATAGATCCATATTTATCACCATGCACAAACTTAAATCCAAATGGATCAAAGACCTCAACATAAATTCACCCACATAGAACCTCTTAGAAGAGTAAGTGGGAGGTACCCTTGAATGAATTGGTACAGGATACTCTTTCCTGAACATAACATCAGTAGCACAGACACTAAGATCAGCAATTAAATATATGGGACCTCCTAAACTGAGAAGCTCCTGTAGGGCAAAGGACACAGTCAGCAAGACAAAAGGCCATCCGCAGAATGGGAAAAGTTATTCACCAACTCCACACCTGACAGAGGGCTGATCTCCAAAATTTACAAATAATTCAAGAAGCAAGTCTCCAAAACACCAAAGGATCCAATTATAAAGTGGGGAACAGAACTACATAGAGAAATCTCAATAAAAAAGTCTAAAATGGCTAACAGGCAATTAAGAAAGTGCTCAACATCCTTTGCCATCAGGGAAACGCAAATCAAAACAACTCTGAGATACCATTTTACTGCTATCAGAATGTGGAGAAAGGGGAAGACTCCTCCACAGCTGGTGGTAGTGGCAACTCTTACAGTCACCTTGGAAATCAGCATGGTGATTCCTCTGGAAAATGGGAATCAGTCTACCAAAAGACCCAGCAATTGCACTCTTAGGCATATACCCAAAAGATGCACACTCATACAGCAAGGACATCTGTTCCACTATGTTCATATTGGCGTTATTTGTAATAGCCAGAACTTGGAAGGAACCTAGATGTCCCTAAACTGAAGAGTGGATAGAGAAAATGTGCTGCATTTACAGAATAGAGTTCTATTCAGTAGAAAAAAAAACCAATGGAATCCTGAAATTTGCAGGCAAATTGATAACACTAAAAAAAAAAAAACACCACCTGAGTGCGGTAATCCAGTCACAAAAAGACAAACATGGTATGGACTAACTAATAAATGGAGTTTGGACATGTAGCAGGGGATTGTCAACCTACAATCCTATTGCCAGAGAATCTGGGAAACAGGGAGGACCCTAAGAGAGATATAAATTATACATTTTATCCTGGAGAAGGAGAATGGGACAGATTGTTCTGAGCAGATTGGGAGCAGGGAGAAGAGAGAAGGAGAAGAGGAGGGAATAGGAGGACATTGGGATCAGTAAAGTTGAGACAGCGGAAGAAAAGAGGAGAGCAAGATGAGAGATAACATAATAGATGTAGTCATTACAGGTTGAGGAAAAATCTGGTGGCACTAGTGAGATTCCCAGTGATCTATAAGGATGACACCATCTGACAATCTTAGCAATAATGCAGAGGCTACCTTAAATGGCCTGCCCCCGTAATGAGATTGACAACTATGTTTTGTGCCCTCCTAGAGCCTTCATCCAGTGGCTGATAGAAGCAGAGGCAGACACCCACAGCTAAACACCTAGCTGCACTCCTGGAACCCAGTTGTAGAGAGAGAGGAGAGATGAGCAAAGGGATCAAGGCAGGCTGGTGAAACTAACAGAAACAGCTGACCCAAACAAGGGGGAGCTCATGGATGGGACTAATCCAGACCACCTGAATTTTGGTGTCAGTAAGGAGGCCTTGGCAATCTTGGTGCCTTGGATATTAGGTCAGTATTTATGCCTGACATCTGCATGAATTTTGGGACCCCATTACACATGGAGGGATGCTTTATTAGCCTGGACACATGGGTGAGGGCCTAGACACTGCCCTGGATGATATGACACACTTTGGAGATCCCCCATGGAAGGCCTCATCCTCCCTGGGGAACAGATGGGGGATGGGTTGGCAAGTTGGGCAGGTTGGTGGTGGGCAGGGGAGGACTGGAGGTAGAGGGATCAGCGATTGATATGTGGTGCAAGCCTGTTTCTAATTGAAACAACAAAAATTTAAAACAATAAAAATAAAATGTAAATTCAACCAGGAAAAAAGAAAACATCAAGGTTAATCATTTTTTTCAAAGTGCTATTATGAAGAAACATTGTATTTTCAGGCTTTTTAATCATTTGTTATTTCTTTTGATTGATTACTGTGCCATCTTGGTTGTACTTGAGCAGTACCTTACTCATTTTTAGAAAGCTCAAACATGGCAGGTTAAGCTGTGCAGCACTAAAGTTCTTCCCCTGCAATGCGTTTAACCTGGTGAACCACTTTTGATGGCTTTTTTGGTTAGTTAGTAACAAAAAATCTGACATTTGATAGATACATTTTCATTTTTGTTTGTTTTCCTTGGTGGAATTGACATTGCAAAGTAGGAGAAGTCATGCTAAAATTAGACAACAAATTGCAAAATGATAATTGCAGGTTCTTTTATAGGTGGCTCACCTTTTAGTTTCTATTGGACAATACTTTTCCTAAATGAGAACTTTCAATCCATGAATCTTAATACTTTTTTGATGGCATTTGCACACTCTATGCCTTCCTTTATGAAATCGGTTTAATGGTCTTACAGCAATTCATGGCTTGCATTTTCACATTTATGGCTTGTCTAGTCATCCATGATAATGTATATGGCAAAAAATAAAATAGCTAAATTTAATACTTTACCTATTCAGAGCCTGTACCTGTTCAACAAATGAAAAGAAATAAGCAAGCATGCAAACAAAAGCTAGTCCATTTGCTTTCTCTCCTTTTTCAGAGAACTCCTTTTCTATTTCAATATTTTCTCTCTCATACCCTCCTTCATCAAATGACTCTGTTTTCTGTTTCAATAATACGTTAAGGAATTCACAAAGGATCCTTCTTATGGTATCATTAGGAATTAATTGATTGTGCCTTCTGTTGTGCTAAAATAAATTAGCTTTCCAACCCCACTGAAAACCCATTCCTTCTTTTCACATTAATTCAATTGCCGCATGCCTATTTTTCTCTTTGGATTTTGTTCCTGTCAGCAAGCTACTTGCCCTGGCATCTTTGTTTCAAGCAAACAGCTAGTCTGTACTTCCACGATGTGAGTGTTGACCACAAATATGGAACATTCATTGACTGATGTCTTCTTTGACACCCCATTTAACTCATTACCAAAATCAGGTATCCTTAGGCCAGTCAGTCAAGAATCCTATTCAATGCCAATAAAGTAAGGGCACTACCATGCCTTGATTTGCTTTAACTTGTTGTTTCCAAAGTCACCCATAACTTTCAGCTTTGTCCCCTCAATCTGTTGTCAGCAATAGTAACCAGATGGCGACTATAAAGCACAAAAGAATGTGCATTTCCTTTGCTCAGAATCTCTCAAAGCCATCCTATCTCACTGATAGCCAAATAGAAAGAATGGTCTAGTAGGATTCCTTGCCCAGGATTCCTTCATTTGTCTGCCCATGACACTTTGCAATCTTGGGTAACATTTTAGCATGTCCATGATGGGTCCTTTTGTGAGGCCCATCTTCAGCTAAGTTATCATTTCCTTCAGGATTTTCCTTGATTTCTGAAGCATTGACCTATTTTTTTATATGGCAGTCTTCCCAAACACCATGGCACAGTTATGAATTTCTGAGATTGCAACATTTAAGTTTGTTTAAAACGACCAGCTGTTACAGAGGTATAGACCAACACCCCCAAAGGAACAGAATGCCACATTAAATTCTTTAATATTTAATAAAAAAAGTTACCTTATTCTTTTAAAGAACACAGGTATTAGTGAACCATACAGAAGTGAGAATGAAGGAAATACCTGGTTTAAAATGCAAAGAATGCAGTAAGTGAATTATGAAAGTAATTAAAAATTAAGTAACTTTTTCTAAGACATGAAATTGAACAATATAATTCAAAATCTTGAAGTACATAAAGCAGTACTTTTAAGACACATTTAGAGAACATGTCATGTGCTCATAATGGAGGTGTAATTTTAAAAGGATATATAAGAGGAGATTACATTTAATGCAAATAAAAATATTATTTTTGTCATCACATATGGTAGTTTTTTTTACAAAGTTCTTTTTCTCAGGATACAGATGGAAACATTTGGGATTTAAAGAAGATCTGACCTAACTGTAAATCAGTGTTTTTCAACCTTCCTAATGTTGTGACCATTGAATCCATTCCCTCATATTATGGTGACCTCTGAACATATAATTATTTCATTGATACTTCATGACAGTAACAAAGTTACTGATCATAACATCTGATGTGAATGGTAACTTGTACCCATGGGGGTCATGACCTACATATTGAGAATCTCTGCCTAGTGTGTTCTTCAACGGTTTTAGCAGGATTTATTCCCCAAAATTACAGAACATTCTACCAGTATTAAAATGAATACTTTCTGTTGCTACTAAAGCATAGTGATTTGAAAATACTACTATGGCTATATAGGTTTCTTTTGCACTATAAATGTGAAAATCAAATGATATTTCAAATATTGATATTTCAAATGATATTTCAGGAATTGAACTTTTATTTTTTGTTTTAAGGGCAAGCAGTATTACAAACTATGCCCCTCCAATCTGCTGAGTGTTTTAAAACTATTTTTTCAAAAATGTAATTATTGAAGATGCTATGTTTTTATACAATTTTACTGAGATTTAATTTTCTTTTTTTTTAGTTTTAGAAAGCTTGTATCTTAGTTAGCATTCGTTATTGTTTGGAAAGACACCATGGCAACTCTTAATGCGAAACCATTTCATTGGGATGGCTGGTTTCCAGTTGCAGAGGTTCGATTCATTATCATCAGGATGGGGAGCATGGTGGCATCTAGGCATATGTGGCTGTAGGAGTAGCTACATTTTGCAGCATCAGGAAGTGAACTGAGTACTGGGTGATATCCTGAACCCTGACCCACATTGATATATTTCCTAACAAGGCCATACCTTGTAATAGTGTCACTCCCTATGAGATTATAGGGACCAATTATATTCAAACTACCAGATTCCACTCTCTGGCCCACAGAAGCTTGTAACAATATCATAACACAAAATTCATTCAGTTCAACTTCAAATGTCCTGGTAATCTATCACAGTCTTAACAAGGTTTAAATATCTGAAGTTCAAAGTCTCTTATGAGATTCATGCAATCTCTAAACTGCAATTCCCTATAAAATAAAAAAAGACATTTCACCTACTTCCAACATACAACGTCACAGGTTGTACGTTACCATTTCAAAGTGTAGGGAAGGGAACATAGTGAGGAAATACTGGACCAAAGCCAAATTGGAGTACCACTGGGCAAGCTCCAAACACTGCATCTCCATGTCTGATGCCAAAATGTTTTTCAGATCTCCAACTCTGTTCAGCCTTGGTGACTGCAACACACTTCTCTGCCTTGCCTGGTAGCACTCCCCATTAGTAGCTCTCCTTTCAAGTGCCCCATGACATCTGAGGAGATCCAAGGCAATCCAGGCTTCAATGTCTCAGCTTCACATGATGCCTGTGTAGGCCTCCAATCAGGTACACCCTGATACATTCCTGCCCTCAGTAGCCTTATTACATAACCCATTTCTTCTTTCTTTAACTCTAAAGCCAAAACACGTAGCTGAAGCTACCAAGTTCTGTTGCTTGCTAGGGCTGCAAGGCTGACCTCAAACTCAAGGATCCCCAACCTCTGCTTCCCAGTGCTGGGATTAAATGTATGCACCACCATACCCAGCTCTAAACTTTTCTTTAGATCCTTTTCACAAGTTGGAAACTTATCTGGGTAGTATCTTGCCCTTTGGTCACCATTCCCTTTATTCCATTTCTTTATTTATTTCCTAGAACACAAAATTTAGCTTCATTCCACTTTTGGTGTTTTTCCTCAAATATTTTTTTCTTGCTCAGCTTGTTGCTATCATTATAAATCTTCATTAGAGTCAAGACAAGTAACCACAAAAT
This sequence comes from Mesocricetus auratus, assembly GCF_017639785.1. NCBI lineage: Eukaryota > Metazoa > Chordata > Mammalia > Rodentia > Cricetidae > Mesocricetus > Mesocricetus auratus. The sequence continues at coordinate 93,852,493 of NW_024429266.1, forward strand.
AGAGTCTATACCAGGCTGTTTTGAGATTTCCTCTGCCAATGTATTCCATCAAAAATTCCTCATTTTACTGTCAGGCAGACTACCTGATTTTTATCAAGATACAAATTTCATAGCAAACATTTCCAATATAAAGTGAGAAATACAATGACTTTAGTATATTCACAATATTAGGCAATAATCACTTTTTTCTACACATCATTCATCCAGCATTTTGTAACCCCAAAGAACACAATCTATTTTAGTACTTTTATTTCTTTCCCATCTTTTTTGTGTGAGATTATAAGAACACCATACCTACTATTGTTTACTGCAGCTGCAGTGGTAAGGAATGAACCCCTGAACTCAACTAAACCCATGTGGAGTTAATTAGGAAGGTGGGGAAAGGAGGTATGAGAGTTGGTGTTGGCTGACCTGGGGAAGAAGTGAATGGAAGAACAGGTGTTTGCATAAAAAGCTGTTAAGAACTAGAGCTAGGTAGAAACTGGCTATGAGGCAAGATTCTCCACTGACTTCCTGATGTCATAGAGGAACATGGCGTCGGGTCCAGATTATGGGCATACTTGCAACCTCAGAGGGTACCTGACCTAAAGTTGTAGCTGACATTTAGGTAACAGCCTTGTTTCTACGTAAGGTAGTTATGGGGACACTCTCTACCTTGGGATGTGACTGGAAGTTGGGACAGATATATCCTTTATTATATTTATAGAGACATCTTCTTAAATATTCTTTGAAGCAGAGTCTCTGTATTCCACTGAAGTCTTTTTGCTGATATGATATCAGCCATAATTGTGTTGAGAGAACTCTCCTGTTACTGAACTCACTGATGGATCAGCCTGGTGAGAAGGAGCTCAGAGAAGAGCTGGTGTAGTTGTTTCTATCCTAAGGATCACTAATTCCATTTAGCTTCAGATCATTTACTGATTGAAATGCATTTCTAAGAAAGAGAAAGTAATTAGAAACAACAGCTGGATAATCAAAAGAGTTTTCACCCACGTGGGCAACAAATTAAAATCTTGAAACTTTAATGAATAAAATAATACATTTTGGGGTTCAACAAGGGACTTTTGAAAACCTACAAATAAATCATCAAATACTTATTAAAACGTGGATTTCATTACTGAGACTATTAAGCAAATAATCTGGTAAATCTATTAGAGACGTGAACTGACATAGTAATCAAAACATATATTTAATGATTTATTTGCTCATTTTCTTATAATTCTTTTAAAAGGTTTATCTTTATGGTTTCAGTGTATCTGTGTGTGTGTGTGTGTGTGTGTGTGTGTGTGTGTATGTGTGGATGTTTACATGCACAAGAATGAATTTTGTGGGTCCCATCTATCTAGTGAGACACAATATAGTAAATACAAAGAAAAAGGTATGCAGAGTTTATACATTTTAACAATCCATCTTAGGGTGAAAGAGTGAGCTATGTACTTTCTCTGATTGGGGGCTGGCAATAGAAGGCTGATTTCATTATAAGGAGTTCATTATTCCAGTCTTTGGATCTTAGGATGGAGACATTCTAATATGTTGAGCCTCTCTTCAAATCTCATTTCCCTGATGGGTTATGAACACCTGTAATTCCAGCTCCTTTGCAATCCAGTGCCTCTGGCCTCTGAAGGCAGTGGATTTTAAGGGGTATACACACACACACACACACACACACACACACACACACACATATTCACACATTTACACATACGTATCACTAAAATGCAAAAGTAATGTGCTAGTTTTTTTACAAGATAGCAGATTCGTCAAAGTTATGGTAATAACTAAGTGTGATAATCACACTGAATTAGACAGGTAGAGCAAATTATGAAGTTTGAAAATGCATGCATCTATTATGTACAATCAGTGTATCCCTGAATATCAATGGTAAATTATTGCCTGTTTGTAAAACAGATGTCACTGTACTTATCCTTCTTCCTACTGAGTGAAGATGAAATCAGATTACTTGATAGCAACAGACACACAAAAAAATTAAATTCTTTAGTAGTGAAACCATGCACCCATTTCAGCAGGAACCAGGAGAAAGAGATATGGTTTCATAAATGTGAAAGGTATCTGTGTGCCATGTGCACACTTGGTCCCCACATTGGCCAAAAGATAGTTTCAGATCCTCTGCAGCCGGACTTTTGCATTGTTGTGAGTCATGCTATGGGTTCCAGGAACTGAACCAACCCCTCTGAAAGAGCAAGGAGTATTCACTGCTGAGCCATCTCTGTAATCTGAATGCTGTATTTTTCTTGAAACACTGGACAGAATCTATTTTTAAAACATGTACACTTTTTTTTTTGGTTTTTCGAGACAGGGTTTCTCTGTATTGTTTAGGAGGTTGTCCTGCAACTCACTCTGTAGACCAGGCTGGCCTCGAACTCACAGAGATCCGCCTGCCTCTGCCTCCCGAGTGCTGGGATTAAAGGCGTGCGCCACCAACACCCTGCAAAACATGTACACTTTTTAACTTAGTCTTATTCTGAACTTCTGCTTCACCCAAAATATTCAGTGCACATGAACAACCATAAAAATGAACTAGTAATTATTTTCATAGTAGAAATTTAAATGTAAACAAATACTGGAATTCTAGAATAACATATGAGCACAGAATTTTATTTATCCATTTGAAGAGATAGTTAAAACTAACTCTATTAACTAAGAGGGATCCATTCCTACTCTATTTGTTAAATGACAAAATTAAAACACAAAACAAAACGCAAACACACACATTAATTACATAATGTTTGATCTAGGGGATAGAGAGATAACTCAGTTGTTAAGAGCACTGCCTGATCTTGCTGAGGACACAGGCTCAACTGCCAGTACCCAAATGCTGGCCAATACCTACCTGTAACTTCAGTTCTAATGAATAAGATGGCCTTTGTGACCACTGAATGCCATTAGTTCACATACATACATGCACAAAACTACCACATGCATACAAAATAAATACTTTATTCATTTTTTTTAATTTTAGAAGCAATACTATTTTACATATCAATCTCCCCATTCCCTTACCCTCCCATCCTCCCGTGGCCCCCTGCCGCCCAAACCACTCCCACCCACTCCCAAGGATAGTGAAGCCTTCCATGGTGGATCATCAAAATCTGTCACATCGTTTGGGGGAGGGCTTGGCCTATAGTGAGATATCCCACACGCCCATACCTGTAGCACTGAGGACTAAATCTTGCATGGCAGACCTCAGAGCTCTCTCTTTTGCTGATGGTTGGTCATTGGGAAAAGCTAGGACGATCTTTGGAGCTGGAACCCACGGCAGCCACCTGATTCTTGTGTAAGTGTAATCTTGTCAAATAAGCATTATGGTGCCAGCAACGGGGGTACTAAGAACTTTCACTTAAAACTTAAAAAAAAACTTAAAAAGGAATTTTACAAAGAAAATAACAGAGGCAAGCAGAGCTTCTAGGTAGCAGCATTTTCTTGGGTGAACACTGTTTCCCAGGCATTGAGAGACACACCCATCAATGGGGGATGCTCTTTCAGCCTGGTCTCTTGGAGGAAAGGCCTAGGCCCTGTCCTGGATGAAATGACAGACTCTGGAGATCCTCCATGGAGGTCCTTGCACTCCTTGAGGATTGGAGTGGAGATTGGGTTGGGGGACTGGGGAGCCTAGTGTGCAGAGCAGGGGAGAGGGATCTGGGATTGACATGTGAAGCAAGCTTGTTTCTAACTTAAATAAAAATGAGAAAAAATGTAATATATAATTAGATACAGGATGCATGAGTCTGGTGTTCCCAGTAAGATAAGACTTTCTAGAAATATATATTAGTAGTTATGGGCTACTGCTTAAGACAGAGCTAGCCTGATAAGAAGCCCTAGACATTGGCTGACAGCATTGTAACTGTGTGTCTCTGTGTGTTATTTGGGGCCTCTGAATTGGCGAAAGGCCACAGGCAGGAATCCTGTAACATGAGCCCATAAAGTTTTTGAAAACTATATGAGCTAAGGTCTATGTCAAAACAGTAATAATTACAAAAAATACAGTAAATGTATTTGAGTTTGAAGTAGTGAAATGGAGAAAACATTGAAAATAGAGGTAGCACAACTGGTAACACAGGGGAAATGGAGTGACAACAAGAATGCTGAGTGATGTTGTTAAGTTGTATTCCATTTCGTAATTGGCATCATTTATGTAAAAGTAACACTCACAAATCTACACATTAATAGTGTTAATCCAGATGTCACTAAAATATGCTCATCTGAGTGCTCTTTGCTATGAAATGTCAGGTTATTGACCTAATAATATTTTATTTCATTTTTTGTTTATGATTAACATGTTTTAATATTATTTATAATACATATTTCTATGTTGTTTGTGGAAAAGATGATTACTTCTTCAAAGAACATACAAAGCCAGAAATATACACAATCTGAAATATTTAATTAGATTCACCTAAAATGACACAACCCCATATTCTAGACTGGCTAGACAATTAGCAGTGAAAGAAAATGTACTCTGTGTGCTAAGGTCCCCGTTGGACAGTATAAACCCAAAGTGGGAAGTTTCAGAAAACAAACTGTTACTGTTTTAGTACAGGAAAAGTTGGAAGAAAGTTAAACAGGATACAGGTACTGAAAACTTAGAAGATTTCTGTTGCATATTTAAAAGGATTACACATCCCAATTAATTCTTTCAGAACAATAAGCATTCAACTGGCAAAATGAATTACAATTTTGTCTAGTATTCTGAGTACCTAATTTAATTTCAAGCCAAGACTCTTTTGGGAGTAACGCTTAGGAACATTCTACATTTCAAAGCACACTTGCAGTCCCTGGTTCTCCCTTTCCAACTGAAAAAGTCCCCGATGTATTGTAAATCAATTTTACTGAAGAAACTTGGTAGGTCTATCAGCATATTAAGCAAATATTACTGTGAATTCCTCAAAGGAAAATTTCATGCTATCTAGTCTTCATTGAGAGAATTTTTCATGCTTGATTTAGGCCTGTGTTGACCTTTTATTTTGTGGTGATTTTATTTTATTTTTTACTTTTACTTCAGCAAATTTAATGTGGCAAATTCATATTATCTTTTAAAGGAGCTCTCAAAGTCTGTCCCTGCATTATCTATTCATGTGCACTTTTGTTTAAAAAAATGATACTGTCCAAGTATGTACCTAATATATGGTGACAGATTTAAAGACAATGTTGTATGGTAGCCATCTATCTTATTACTAAGAATTTGTTTTTAGGACATGATTCCTTATATGATGCTTAAGTGTATGAGGTAGTATAGGTGTTATGTTAGTGATCTTTGCCTTAGTAAAAAGAAATGTCCGAGACAGTTAATTTCTGAAAGGAAAATGGCTTGTTTGGACTCAAGTATTGAAGTTTTCTGCCCAAATTCAAATAGACCAAAACTTCAAACTTCTGGTAGGTATGCTGAGTGGTAATATCAGAGAGGATGCTGTAAGCAAAACTGCTTACTCATGAACAGGAAAAGGGAGAGGAAGTGGACATGGCCCTACAGTTCCTTTTCAAATCTGATCTCTAAGAATCTTGGCAAAAGTCAGAGTTTTACATTGCAGGGAGTTACTAACAGTGAAAATGTAAAACAACATTTTGAATTTTCTTTAATTGGATAATGACAAAAGTGGTTGATTGGTTTATGTAAAAGGGGAATTAAAAACCATGATGCCGAAAATGTCCACTAAGACAAAGTGGGTTTGATAGTGTCTGCAGTTCAAGAGCTGGTAATGTAATTTACAGAAATTTTTATATTTTAACATTTTATTTTATATTTAAATTTTATATTTATATGTAATTAATTATTGTGTGTCTACATTCCTGTTCATCCACATAGGTACACTCAAGTATGTGTTACAGTGCACTTATGGAGATAAGAGGACAACTTGTGGGAGTTGCTTTCCTTCCTCCATCATGTGGATTGAGGGAATTAAAAATCGTGTGACTTGGATGAAAGTGCCTGACCACTGAGCCCTCTTGAAGAACCCCATGTTCTTCATTATTAGGCTCTGTAATTTCCTGTGGCATTTAAAGCAAGGAAGTTGAATCTTAGTGGAAAATATGGGGGTGGGGGAAATTTTCACTTACGGTGTTTAAAATAACACTCGATCATAGCTTGAAGAAGTGTGTTAAACATATAAAATAAGCCAGGTGTTTGTGGCACATGCTTTTAATCCTAGTACTCAGGGGTAGTGGCAAGTGGATCTCTGTGAATTTGAGACTAGCCTGGTCTACAGAGTGAGTTCCAGGATAGCCTCCAAAGCTACAGAGAAACCCTGTCTTGAAAAACATATGCAAAAACCAGCTAACCACCACCAACAAAACCATATAAGATAATTGCATGGGAACTGAGTATGTATGTGTCTACAGAGGCAAATGACATATTCAGTGAACTAATATTTTCCATAGGAACCACAGTCCAGAAGGGTATCACTGCTATATGCTGGTAAGACTAAATTTCAAAATATGCATGTCCTGTTGAATTCATCTCTATATATTCCTTTTGGAGAGAGGCAGTGGTTACTTAAAGTGATCACTGTGTGACATTATTCTGTTACTGACTTTGTTACAGACAGAAAAAATTAGCAACAATGGGATCTTCAGCCCCTATGAATGCAATCTTTTATTATATGTCAAAAACATCTAATTCCCACAACTGTATAATAGGGACTGATTTCAAATTTCATCCTCTGAAGACATACCAGTTTGTTTACTGCTGCAAAACACTTTATAAAATTCGACTTAATTCACATTAACTTGGTTCTAAAGAGAATGAAAAATAGTCAATGTTAATACATGGGTGAGTAAAATAAAACAACCCTAAAAGAATAGGTTAAAAAAAACATAAAACAGAGCCATACCTTCTTGTGTAATCAATAGAAATAAACTACAGAATTACTCTACTATTTTCTAAAAATGGAGTTTGTGTGTATATGAATGTGAGTACAGGTTCATGCACATGAGTATACATGTGCATGCGGCCTCATGGAAAGGAGAACAGTGAGGAAGTTTATGTCTCCAATGTTTCAGAACTGTGCATAAAAGTAGTATGGGATGTTGAAAGGCTTAAACTTGTGACTTTTCTGCTGAATACTCTACATATCCAGTAGTTTCTGTTCCTGAAGGTTTTGTGAAAGGCAGCTCAGGTGAGTGATATATTGAGGTTGTCAAAGATCACAGCAATCACTCCCAAATCCATTTCCAATACAAAATCAACAAACCTGTGATGTTTATGGAGATTTAAGAGCACCTTAACTCTTGAATGTTGTCTCCAGCTAATCATACAAAGTTATATCTTAAAATGGCATCCTGGGCCCTTCACCCTGATGAAGTGAATTACTCTAGATTAAAAAACGCTAAGGGAACAAGGATGCCAGCCCAGACTACTATATCCAGCAAAGCTCTCAATTACCATAGATGGAGAAAACAAAATATTCCATGACAAATCCAGATTTAAACAATACGTATCCATGAATCCATCTCTACATAAATGCTAGAAGGAAAACCTAGAGCCAAGGAAGATAACTACATTCACAAAGACACAGGCAATATATAATGACACTTTACAAAACACCAAAAGAAAAAGGGAGGAGAAACTACACAAAATAACTTCACTAATAATAAATCAAGCACAAGCAAGGATCACCAATCAATGGTCATTAATATCCCTCAATGTCAACGGCCTCAACTTGCCTATAAAAAGACACAGACTAGCAGAATGGATACGAAGACAGAACCCTTCCTTCTGCTGCATACAAGAAACACATCTCAACATCAAAGACAGACATTATCTCAGAGTAAAGGGTTGGGAAAAGATCTTCCAATCAAACGGTCCCAAGAAACAAGCGGGTGTAGCAATCCTAATATCTAACAAATTAGACTTCAAGTTAAAATCAATCAAAAGAGATGAAGAAGGACACTTCATATTCATCATAGGAAAAATACATCAAGACGAAGTCTCAATTTTAAACATCTATGCCCCAAATACAAAGGCACCTACATTCATGAAAGAAACATTACTAAAGCTCAAAATGCACATAAAATCTCACACACTAATAGTAGGAGACTTCAACACTACGCTCTCACCGCTAGACTGGACCTCCAGACAGAAACTTAAAAAAGAAACAAAAGAACTAATAGAAGTTATGACCCAACTGGGTTTAACAGACATCTATAAAACATTCCACCCAAATACAAAGGGATATACCTTCTTCTCGGCACCATATGGAACCTTCTCTAAAATTGACCACATTATAGGAAACATAGCAAATCTCCACAGATACAAAAAATTGGAATAACCCCCTGCATCTTATCAGACCACCATGTATTAACACTAGAATTCAACAATAACACAAATCGCAGAAACCCTACAAACTCATGGAGATTGAACAATGCACAATTGCACCATCCCTGGGTAAAGGAACAAATAAAAAAAGAAATTAAAGACTTCCTTGATTTCAATGAGAATGAACACACAACATACACAAACTTATGGGACACTTTGAAAGCAGTGCTGAGAAGAAAGTTTATAGCACTAAGTGCCCACATGAAAAAACTGGAGAACAGTCATACTAGAGATTTAATAGCACAGCTGAATTTTCTAGAACAAAAAGAAGCAAACTCCCCCAGGAGGAGCAGATGCCAGGAAATAATCAAATTGAGGGCTGAAATCAATCAAGTAGAAACCAGAAAAACGCTGAGAAGAATCAATGAAATAAAGAGTTGGTTCTTTGAGAAAATCAACAAAATAGATAAACCTCTGTCCAAACTAACCAAAAGACAGAGGGAGAGCATGCTAATTAACAAAATCAGGGATTAAAAAGGGGACATAACAACAGACTCTGAGGAAATCCAGAGAATCATCAGGGCATACTTTGAAAATCTGTACTCCACAAAATTTGAAAATTTAAAGGAAATGGACATTTTCCTGTATAGATATCACTTGCCAAAAGTAAATCAAGAACAGATAAACAATCTAAACAGACCTATAATCCCTGATGAAATAGAAGCAGTCATCAAAAGTCTCCCAAATAAAAAAAGCCCAGGCCCAGATGGCTTCAGTGCAGAATTCTACCAGAAATTCAAAGAAGAGCTAATTCCAATACTCCTCAAAGTATTCCACATAATAGAAGCAGGAGGCTCACTGCCAAACTCTTTCTACGAGGCTACAATTACCTTGATACCCAAGCCACACAAAGACACAACTAAGAAAGAGAACTATAGACCAATTTCCCTCATGAACATTGATGCAAAAATACTCAATAAAATACTCGCACACCGGATTCAAGAACACATCAGAAAAATCATCCACCATGATCAAGTAGGCTTCATCCCAGGAATGCAGGGATGGTTCAACATTAGAAAATCTATCAATTTAATCCACCATATTAACAATCTGCAAAAGAAAAACCACATGATCATCTCACAAGATGCTGAAAAAGCCTTTGATAAAATCCAGCACCCCTTCATGATAAAGGTCCCAGAGAGATCAGGGATAACAGGAATGTACCTGAATATAATAAAAGCAATATACAGTAAACCAACAGCTAACATCAAACTAAATGGAGAGAAACTCAAAGCAATTCCTCTAAAATAAGGAACAAGACAAGGCTGTCCACTCTCTCCATATCTCTTCAATATTGTACTTGAAGTTCTAGCTACAGCAATAAGACAACAAAAGGAGATAAAGGGGATACAAATAGGAAAAGAAGAAGTCAAACGTTCATTATTTGCAGATGATACGATAGTTTACATACTGACCCAAAAAAACTCTGCAAGGTTACTCCTAGAGCTGATAAACACCTTCAGCAATGTGGCAGGATACAAGGTAAACTCAAAAAAATCAGTGGCCCTATTATATACAGAAGATGAAGTGACTGAGAAAGAAATCAGAGAGACATCACCCTTTACAATAGCCAAAAACAGCATCAAATATCTGGGGATAATGTTAACCAAGGAAATTAAAGACCTGTATATCAAGAACTTTGTGTCTTTAAAGAAAGAAATCAAAGAAGATACCAGAAAATGGACAGATCTACCATGCTCTTGGATTGGTAGGATCAACTTAATAAAAATGGCAATCTTGCCAAAAGCAGTCTACAGATTCAATGCAATCCCTATCAAAATTCCATCACAATTCTTCAAGGACCTGGAAAGAACATTAATCAACTTTATATGGAAAAACAAAAGGCCCAGGATAGCTAAAACATCCCTATACAATAAAGGAACTTCAGGAGGCATCACCATTCCTGACTTCAATCTCTATTATAGAGCTATAGTCCTGAAAACAGCTTGGTATTGGCACAAAAATAGGCAGGTAGAACAATGGAACCGAATTGAAAGCTCTAATTTTAACCCACACACCTATGAACACTTGATTTTTGACAAAGAAGCTAAAACTAAAATGGAAAAAAGAAAGCATCTTCAACAAATGGTGCTGGCATAACTGGGTAGTGGTATGCAGAAGACTGCAGATAGATCCATGTTTATCGCCTTGTACAAAACTTAAGTCCAAATGGATCAAAGATCTCAACATAAATCCAGCCACACTGAAACTTTTAAAAGAGAAAGTTGGAGATACTCTTCAACGAGTTGGTACAGGAGACCACTTCCTTAACATAACACCATTGGCACAGGCACTGAGATCGACAATTAACAAATGAGACCTTCTGAAACTAAAAAAGCTTCTGTAAGGCAAAGGACACAGTCAAAAAGACAAAAAGGCAGGCCACAGAATGGGAAAAGATATTCACTAACCCTACATCTGACAGAGGGCTAATCTCTAAAACACCGAAGGATCCAATCAATATGTGGGGTACAGAGCTAAATAGAGAATTCTCAGTAGAGGAGGCTAAAATGGCCAAGAGACACTTAAGAAAGTGCTCAACATCCTTAGCCATCAGGGAATTGCAAATCAAAACAACTCTGAGATACCATCTTACTCCTGTCAGAATGGCTAAAATCAAAAACACCGAAGACAATTTATGCTGGAGAGGATGTGGAGAGAGAGGAACACTCCTCCACTGCTAGTGGGAGTGTCGACTCATACAGCCTCTTTGGAAATCAGTATGGAGATTCCTCAGGAAAATGGGAATTAATATACCACTAGACCCAGCAATTCCACTCTTAGGCATATATCCAAATGAGGCAGGTTCATACAACAAGGGCATCTGCTCCACTATGTTCATAGCAGCATTATTTGTAATAGCCAGAACCTGGAAGCAACCTCTATGCCCCTCAACTGAAGAGTGGATAGAGAAAATGTGGTACATTTACACAATGGAGTATTACTCAGCAGAAAAAAACAATGGAATCTTGAAATTCGCAGGTAAATGGATAGCACTGGAAGAAACCATCCCGAGCGAGGTAACCCAGTTGCAAAAAGACAAACATGGTATGTACTCACTCATATACGGATTTTAGACATGGATCAGGATAGTGCCAGTTTGCACTTCCACTGATAGAGAGTCTGGAAAACAGGAAAGAACCTAAAAGATATGCATATATGCATAGTTCCCAAGAGAAGAGGATGGAGACAAGATCCCCTGAATGGATGGGTAACACGGCGAGGGGTGGGGGGGGGGAGTGGGACCTGGGAAGAAGAGAAGGGGTGAAGAGGAAGAGAGTTGGTCATGGGGGAAAAGGAAGCTGAAGGGGTGGGGGTAGCATAGGGGGAAGAGGGAATCATAGGATCGAATACAGATCAGGCACCAGAGCGACCTCGAGTGATCTAAAGGGATAACACCAATTGGCAAGCTAAGCAATAGTGGAGAGACCACCTCGAATGTCCATTCCTGATAATGAACTTGATGTCTATAACCATCTGGGAGCCTTCATCCTGTGACTGATGGAAGCAGAGGCAAACACACAATTAATCACTGAACTGAACCCAAGAAACCCAGTGACAGAGAGAGAGGAGTGATGAGCTAATTGGCAAAGAATGCGCTGGCAAAACCGGCAGAGACAGCTGATCTGAACATGGGAGTTCTCTTGGACCCCAGACCGACAGTGGGGAGGCCAGCATGAGACTGATCTGGACCCCCCCAAATGTGAGTGTCAGCAAGAAGGCCTGGGCAACCTATGGGGCCCTGAGCTGTGGATCAGTGTCTATCCCTGATATACAAACAGTCTTCGTGTGCCTATAGCACAAAGAGGGATGCTCTCTCAGCCTGGACTCTTAGGGGAGTGCCTGGACCCTACCCAGAGTGAAATGACAGACTCTAGATATCCCCTATGTGGAAGGATTTGGCAATAGGGTGGGAGGGTGGGTGTGAAGGGGAGTGCTGGAGGAGGGGAGGGAGAGGGAACTGGGATTGACATGTAAAACAAGCTATTTAAAATAAAAAAAATGATATTAAAAAAAAAACACTTCCAATGACACACAAGGAAAAGCTTGTCTCAAATGTGCTTGTTTGGAGTCAGCATATGTGGAGTCAGGAAAACTGAATGTACAAAGTAGACATGAAGTTCTAACACACCTATGATGATTTATATCTTTACCGTAAAGAAATAGGAAATGATTGAACTGTTAAATTTTTAAACATCAATTTGATTGTGTTTGGTTTTGCTTTGTTGTATTTGACACATCCTCTGGCTTTGTAATCAAGTTTGTCCACCAAGTCTCAATCCTTCCATGCTGGCCTCTTTAACGTATGTGCCACAAGACCCGGCCAGCAAAATTATTTTTGAATCTGTCTAAAAGTTTCACATTACTGGATTCTTCAATGATGAAGTGCACTCTCCTATATACTGAATCATATTAAAAAATACAGTTGATTTACCAGAATGTGCCTTCCTGAGAAAAATGTGCCCTAAAGAAATGGTTCTCAAGGTGAGGGTCATGGCCCCTTTGCAGTTATAAGGACACTTTCACAGCTATGATATAGCAAATATCCTGCATCTCAGATATCTACATATTTTAACTATGAGTTCTCTTCAAACAAATGCTTCTTTTACAAAGCATTATTCTTGGCCGTTACTCTCACATTTTTTCTTTGTGTGTTATTATAGTTTTGGGAGAGACAGTTCTTGAGCCTTTCCTCCTGAAATAGTCAAGTCACAATACTGTGTATTCAGTCTTAGCTGCCTTTGAACAGCACTTTGTATCAAAGCTCAGTAACTTACAGGGTAGAGTCTCTCTGCCACTATGAGTTGAACTAACCTTAAAGATTACAGTGAAGAATGGCAAGAACTAAATTGTAAATCCTTAAAACTTTAATTGACATTTGACCAAAACTTAATTGGAAGGGTTTGAAAAGACTGTGTTGACAAAATGATTTTAGAATCAGCTTGGATAGCTCAATTTCTGCAAGGTCCTAGACCAAGTTCAGTGGAGCCTAGCCTGTGCTAGTCATGTGATCTGCCAGTTGAGCGCATTTTTCATTTAAGAGTGTCTGCTGCTATTTACCAAGTATTCTTGAGTGAAATCTTTAAGCTTGTGATAATAAAACCCATGTTATTGCTTTTCTGCCTCACAGAATGAAATAGATTTGAATTGTTCTTAAGTATTTAATAACTTAATGGATTCATGAGCCATTGGACCAGGGCATAATCTATTTTATCTGTGCTTGGGATACAAATTGTGTTCCCTGTTTCTCTTTAACTTCTGCAGAATGCTAAGCTATCTATCTCAAGTTACCTCAGACTTTTACTTACTAATGTCTCTTGGTTTATCCATTAAACTCACCCTGGTTGTGTATATGAATATAATAGATACAAGTGAGTTCAGGTATACAATGATATGTGGGAGAAATATCCTGATATGCCTGTCACTAGTATCTACCACCCTTTCTCTCTCTCACTACCAAAATTAACACCCCAAAAGAAGAAGGGATGTTAATGTATTATTTTATCCATTGCTCTAAGTAGGCTGTCCCTGGGGCTACAAAAAAGAAAAAGGGACACAGTGATGTAGAAGATCCTTCTTCTTTGTAGACCTAGAAAACACCTGTGCTCTTATAACTCTATAAATATACTTCTTAGACAGCAATTCTAATGTAGATTCATACCAAACAGTAAAAATTCAAGAACTATAATAATTTTAAAATCATGTACTGTTTTGTGGCTGTCATTTTCATAAGTTGATTTTGAGTTAAATTATTTTCAAAAGGATTCTAGATGGCACTTGAAAACACATAGAAATTTCTTGAAAATATCTTGCAGAGTAACTGTACTAGGCCCTATCTAACATACTTAATTATTTTGTGTGCATTGGTGTGAAGGTGTCAGATTCCCTGCAACTAAAGTTGCAGACAGTTGTGCTCTGGGAATTGAATATGGGCTTCACAACTGTCTGCAACTCCAGTTCCTTCGAATCTGACACTCTCACACTAATGTACATCAAATATAAGGGCTCTTAGCAGCTGAGCCATATATCCAGCCTCTTTATCTAAAGTATTTTTAAACTGTTAGAAATATCAGCTTAATCTAATAAAAGATAATAAAATTATTTAGATGCCAGGACTTAAAACGAAATGACTTACAAAGTGTCATTCCAGGAGGTACAAATTCAACTATGAAAAGAAACTATTAGAAATTTTCCACTTGAACTCAAAATATTTTATCAGGCAAGATTCTGTGTTCTCTTAATTCAAATTCTGGATTTAAATGCTGTAATTATACATTAATAAATCAGGAAAACATTAATATATTAGTTTATAGTACTCCGGATATTTCTAAAGGCTAACTATATTGTTTGCCACTTAAATGGAATTTTCAAATATTTTCTCCCTAATTAGACGAATACAAAGCAATAAAATCTTGTCCAGTGCTCCAGTCTGAACTGGGTTTTGTAAATCATGTATCTGTCCTTCTAACTAAAGGTTTTGTTTGTCCCTCTCAGCTCTAAGGCTCTCTAGTGCCTGGGCATAATTTATGAAGAAAAAGACCAAAAGCTTTTTAAATTTTACTCCTGATCCTGAGCTGGTGGTGAGGGAGAAATATGGAGCTTCCACAACTTTGAAGATGCTATAAACCATTGTGCTCATGGTAGCATTTATCAATTTGTAACCACTGCTACAAAGCTTCTAGGAATCAATTGTTCTTGGTTTGGGGAGGGACTCAGAGCTACACCTGATAAACTAGAAATCAATTCTGCTGCCTTGTGGCTAGTTCTAAATAAGCTTCCTTTCAACATATTTAACACAAACGAAGATCTTATCTAATTGCTTCTTATACAATCATTTTTACAGCACGGATCAACACAAGCATTTTCTTAATGCAAGTGAAAAATGCATTTTAGATTCATGTCTCTTGCTTCCATTCTTCTCTCTCAACGAAGAAAATTGAACAGATCTTTTCCCCTTTTGACTTACACAAAAGTATTTTATAATTGATAGAAATAGTTATTTAAGCTAAGCAACTACTCTTCTTCATTAGACTGATGTCAATTACTACATAAGGGGATATTTGGTAAGCAAAACAATTTAGTAGAGTCTTATCGTAGCAACTGTCATCAAATGTGTGGCCTGCAATAGTGCTAGACAGAGGTAAGTAAGGATGCTATTAAACTCTCCTTGGTATGTCTTATATTTCCCTACAGCTGTGTTTTCCTACTCTCCATTCTAGTAACAGTTATAGAAAAATCAAAGGATGATAGGTAATCAAAGATGAGTTTTCTTAGTGGACAATGACAAAATACAAGAGAACAGAAAGATACTAAAACATTCCTTTTTCCAATGCCAATTTCATTACACAGTTTGACAAGTCTCATTGTTGGATTTTTTTTAAAAAAATAGAAACACTAAATTTTATTGTAGTGAGATGGTCAAATGGCATCCTGTTACTTTTCTACACACTACAAATTAGTTGTAACACAGTAAATGAAGTTTATAATAGAACATTTTGGCAGGTGCCAATTTAATTAAGAGAAAAATAATTGAAACAGCCCGATACATATTCACTTCCTGATGTGAGACATTTAAAGCTATTTTGAGGTAAAACTGCTTTAATGAGAATCTAGTAATAATTAACTTGTGGAATTGTGGTGTTCTCAAATATCTTTATTCACATTTTCAAATTTACTTGAAGTGAAAAAAAGAAACTAAGAAAAGGGATAAAAAGGGACAGAGATAGTGTCTTAATTATGGTTTCTCTAGCTATGATGAAACACCATGACCAAAAGCCATGTGGGGAAGACAAGATTTATTCTGCTTCCTCAGAGGCCGTGGACAGGTGATATTTACTGCTTTGCTCAGCCTGCTTTTTGAAGGTCTAATACCACCAGCCCAGGGAAGGCACTGAGGACAATGGTCTGGGCCTTTCATTACAGACCCAATGTTTTTGAGACACTTTCTTAATCAAGGTTCTTCCTCTCATATGTCTTTAGCTTGTGTCAACTTAATATAAACTGTCCAACATAGATGGTAGGTAGATAGGTAGATATCTTAATGCATAAATAAATATAAACTTTCTTTCCAGTCTTTCTGTATGAGAAAATATTAGCATTGTTTATGAGCTACTGTGCTTTATTTCCTGTCCTCTCAGATATGAGGTTCTTTACCTACAGAATGAAGATAATGGAATGGGGACATAGCACAGGGGTAGAGTTCACAATCCCTTCGTTACATACTTACTAATACAAAAATAAATGATCAAAACGAAGATAGTAACTACCCATTTCACATTTCTTACATACCAAGAATTAAATGACTATATTACCATTCCACATGCTGGATATTAGATGATAGAGTCAGAGTCTGAAGTTCATTGGATAATTTTTATAAACTTCACTATGTAATATAATCATTAATTGACTATTAGGAAGTTCATTTTCGTATTAAGAGCACAGGTAGATAGTTTTTTTAAAGGCAATAACTGATTATTAGGAAAATATAGTATTAGTCAGTCCTATAATTGTGGAGAGATTGAAGAAGGAGAATTGCAAATATAAGACATGAGTGGGCTACAGAGTGAAAATATATATTTAGTTCCTTTGAGGCCAGAAGTGAACCAATTTCTAAAGAGGAATGTGATTATTATTCTTTGAGAAGATGTTTTTGGAAGCATTCCTTAGATGTCAATGAGCACATACATTAACTTCGGATGTATTAAATAAAAAGTGATTTCATTATTCCATTTGCTTTCTGGCATAACCATCAAAGGAAAGAATATTAAAATAAGATACAGAGATATGAGATCATAATATTCTAGGGTAAAAACACATCTCGTATTGATTCTATATTTTGAATCATTTCCATATTATGGTTCAGTTTGTATGAATAGGCACTGAAAGATAAGATGAGAATAAGACATTTCTTGCTAAACAAAAGTGTTGTCTGTAACATAAAGCATAGGTTTTGACGATAACATAAAATGAATCGACTTATCAGGTTCTCACACTGAACTTAAAGGTGAAAAAGAAAATCTGCCTTTTCTAACTAGAGAATAAAAACACATTTCTCCAAAAAAATTAAACAACAGATCCTATCACCATTTAAGTAATAATTCTTCCCTTTTTCTCTGATTAAATATACAGAACCTAATAATTTTATCAAGCACCAGTACGAGGCCCTACCTGAACTTAATCATATTGTTCTATTGCCTCTGGCTCCTGAATGCTGACAATAGAAGTAACTCCTTTAGGATTTCTAGAGGTGTTCTCAACTTGTTGTGTTATGTCATCTGTGTATCATATTTTTAAATCACTAAAATATCAGAAGAATCAAGTAAGAAAACTAAATGATTCATATGTCAAAAAAACAGCCAACTACCATTTAATATATGTGGTAATATATTATTTATGATTTAACAAAGCTTGCCTGAGGATTCAGAAAACAAAGTCATCCACAAGATATAGAGAGCAGACAGTGGTTGTACACACCCTTAATCCCAGGACTCATGAGAGGTATTTAAGACAAGAAGAGATTCAGTATGAGGCATTCATTCTCCAACCACATTGAGGAGAGGCACCAATTTTTGTCTTGGTTTTTCTTTTGTTTTTGAGACAGGGTTTCTCTGTATGGCTTTGGAGCCCATCCTGGAACTCGCTTTGTAGACCAGGCTGGCTTTGAACTCACATAGGTCTGCCTGCCTGAAGGCAGCAGTTTGAGACTAGGTGAAGAGCTCATGTATGGATCAATCCTTTCAGGCTAAGCTAGAGTTAAGTGCTAGTGGCCAGGTGCTTTGCTTTTCTGATACTCAGTTTGAAGTTTGAACCCCAACATCAGTCTCTGGTTCAATTATTAATTTGTGTTACAAATTAAACTGAATTGGAATACTCTATCCTCATAGCCAGAGATTTCACATACCAGTGGGGGAGGAGAAAGCAAACAGGATACTTCAATACATCATTCTCTAGGATGATGAGACAATATGGAGTTTGGTATATTCAGCTCAGAGATGAAGCCTTCTATGAGATATGCTCAGCAGTCCAGTTGACATTAGTGGTGTTGGTTAACTGAACATTTCTTTGTAACAAATCTGTATTAGAGGTTCGTGAAGTGGAGATGAAGACAGCGAGACTGTGAATATTAAAAAGAATAAAATAAAACAAAAATGTTGGCTTCATATTTACTAGGATGTCAGTTAATCTGTTCCGGCTAGCTTATAACATAAATATAAAATGAGCTAAGAGACCTGTTATATTCAAAGATGAATATCAATGCTCTATTTATGCCTACTCTGAATATAATCCAGTTGTGATTTCCTTTGCCATCCTGGGGTCTTTTAATAATAGTCACTAGTAGTCTCCAACCGCTTCTTGGTTCTTGAGGTCATTTGTTCTTTGTACACATCCTGTACATTTAATTTTCCTAATTTCTTTTCCCACTTTGATCTGTGAATTTGTGGGACCATATTAACAGAAGGAACACTATACATAAAACAATATCCAAGCAATGGTAAATAGGAATATTTACACTAGATAAAAACAGAAAATCACTAAGGATACTACGATAGATTTAAACAGGCCTGTGGAATCTGACTGGCTCATATCCATCTCTAAGTATATTTGTTTAACTTGCTATGCATTCTGGTACATAGCTTTGTAGTTTGATATAGTTACCTAATCATGAAATTTCTCCTGTGTTTATATGTAAACCAGAGTTTTTCTACAGAGTGATGTCAAGTGACTCAGAAAACAAGCTATTAGCACATCATCATTGTGGGATTGTCACTTTTTTTTTTCCCTTTCGGTCTTCGGATGGCTGTTGTATGGCAAGGACTGTGTCTTCACACTGTAATTAATTCCAGACTACATCTTCCTCACAGAGCATCATCCCTTAGATACACTATCTTTCTTCTTTTTAATAGGAATTGCTTTCTCCTTTTATAACACGTTTTTTTAATTTTATTTTCCAGTTTAAATTTAGATAAGAAAAAAGGTTGCTTCACAAGTCAGTTCCAGGTCCCTCTCCCTTTCCCTCCCCTCCTCCTATGCTCTCCCCCCAACCCCCCCCTTATCCCCTCATTCCCCCAGGGAGGGTAGGCCCTCCATGGGGGGTCCATATCTGTCATTTCATATAGGGCAGGGCCTAGACCCTTCCCCAAGAGTTCAGGGTGAGAGTGCACCTCACATTGTTCTATGGGAGTCCAAAGTCCGTGTGTATACTTGGGATGGGTACTGATCTGCTGCCCAAGGCTCAATAGATTCCCTAGGCCTCCTCACTGACACCCAGATTCAGGGGGTCTTGATCAGTCCCATGCTGGATTCCCAGGCTGATGCCTGGGATTCAAGAGTTAACCTTTGTCTGGTCAGCTGTTTCTGGGGGTTAAAACAGCCCAGTCTTAATCCCTTTGATCATCAGTCCTCCCTCTCTGTTACTGGCTTTCTTGAGTTCAGCTCAGTACTTAACCGAGGGAGTCTGCCTCTTCTTCTATCAGCCACTAAATAAAGTTTCTGTTTCTCAGACTCTCGGGCCATAGGACTGTAGGCTGGCACTCCCCAGATCTATGTCTAAAATCCATATATGAGAGAGTACATGCCATGTTTCTCTTTTTATGACTGGGTTACCTCACGCAGGATGGTTTCTTCTAGTGTCATCCATTTGCCTGCGAATCTCATGATTTCATTGTTTTTTCTGCTGAATAGTACTCCATTGTGTAGATGTACCACATTTTCTCTATCCACTCTTCGGTTGAGGGACATCTAGGTTGCTTCCAAGTTCTGGCTATTACAAATAAAGCTGCTATGAATATAGTGGAACAGACATCTTTGTTGCATGAATGGGCATCTTTTGGATATATGCCTAAGAGTAGAGTTGCTGGGTCTTGTGGTAGGTTTATTGCCATTTTTCTGAGGAATCTCCATACTCTCCATACTGATTTCCATAGTGGCTGAACCAGTTGGCACTCCCACCAGCAATGGAGGAGTGTCCCCCTTTCACCACATCCTCTCCAGCATAAATTGTCATTGGTGTTTTTGATTTTAGCCATTCTGACAGGAGTGAGATGGTATCTCAGAGTTGTTTTGATTTGCATTTCCCGGATGGCTAAGGATGTTGAGCACTTTCTCAAGTGCCTCTCAGCCATTTTAGACTCCTTTATTGAAAACTCTCTATTTAGTTCTGCAGCCCACTTTTTAATTGTGTCCCTTGATGTTTTGGAGACTTGCTTCTTGAGTTCTTTGTAAATTTTGGAGATCAACCCTCTGTCAGATGTGGGATTAGTGAACATTTTTTCCCATTCTGTGGGCTGCCTTGCTGACTGTGTCCTTTTCCTCACAGAAGCTTCTCAGTTTCAGTAGGTCCCATTTATTAATTGTTCATCTCACTGTCTGTGCTACTGGTGTTATGTTCAGGAAGCTGTCACCTGTACCAATTCGTTCAAGGGTACCGCCCACTTTCTCTTCTAAGAGGTTCAGTGTGGCTGGATTTATGTTGAGGTCATTGATCCATTTGGACTTAAGTTTTGTGCATGGCGATAAACATGGATTGATCCGCATTCTTCCACATGCCAGTCTCCAGTTATGCCAGCACCATTTAATGAAGATGCTTTCTTTATTCCACTGTATATTTTTAGCTTCTTTGTCAAAGATCAGATGTTCGTATGTGTGTGGGTTAATACCCAGGTTTTCAATTCGATTCCATTGGTCTACCTGTCTATTTTTGTGCCAATACCAAGCTGTTTTCAGGACTATAGCTCTATAATAGAGCTTGAGGTCAGGGATGGTGACACCTCCGGACGTTGCCTTGTTGAACAGGGTTGTTTAAGCTATCGTGGGTCTTTTGTTTTTCCATACAAAATTGATTATTGTTCTTTCAAGGTCTGTGAAGAATTGTGCTGGGATTTTAATGGGGATTGCATTGAATCTGTAGATTGCTTTTGGCAGGATTGCCATTTTTACTACATTGATCCTACCTATCCAAGAGCATGGGAGATCTTTCCATTTTTGAGGGCTTCTTTAATTTCTTTCTTTAAAGATTCAAAGTTCTTACGATATAGGTCTTTCACTTGTTTGGTTAGCGTTACCCCAAGGTATTTTATGTTGCTTGTGGCAATTGTAAAGGGTGATGTTTCTCTGATTTATTTTTCAGCCCTTTTATCATCTGTATATAGTAGGGCTACTGATTTTCTTGAGTTGCCACTTTGCTGAAGGTGTTAATCAGCTGTAAGAGTTCCCTGGTAGAGTTCTTTAGGTCATTGATGTAAACTATCATATCGTGTGCAAACAGTGAAAGTTTGACCTCTTCCTTCCCAATTTGTATCCCCTTGATCCCCCTTTGTTTTCCTATGGCAATAGCTAGAATTTCAAGTACCATGTTGAAACGGTATGGAGAGAGTGGACAGCCTTGTTTTGTTCCTGATTTTAGAGGAATTGCGTTGAGTTTCTGTCCATTTAGTTTGATGTTGGCTGTTGGTTTACTGTATATAGCTTTTATTATGTTTAAGTATGTCCCTGTTATCCCAGATCTCTCCAATACCTTTATCATGAAGGGGTGTTGGATTTTGTCAAAGGCTTTTCCAGCATCTAGTGAGATGATCTTGTGATTTTTTTTCAGCTTGCTTATATGGTGGATTACGTTGATGGATTTTCGTATGTTGAACCATCCCTGCATCCCTGGGATGAAACCTACTTGATCATGGTGAATGATTGTTTTGATGTGTTCTTGGATCCGATTTGCCAGTATTTTATTGAGTATTTTTGCATCAATGTTCATGAGGGATATTGGTCTGAAGTTCTCTTTCTTAGTTGTATCTTTGTGTGGCTTGGGGATCAAGGTTATTGAAGCCTCATAGAAAGAGTTTCGCAAAGACCCTTCTGCTTCTGTTGTGTGGAACACTTTGAAAAGAATTGGTATAAGCTGTTCTTTGAATTTCTGGTAGAATTCTGCACTGAAGCCATCTGGACCTGGATTTTTTTTGGTTGGGAGACTTTTGATGACTGCTTCTATTTCCATAGGGGTTATAGGTCTATTTAAATTGCTTATCTGTTCTTGATTTAGTTTTGGCAAGTGATAGCTATCCAGGAAGTCATCCATTTCCTTTAAATTTTCGAAGTTTGTGGAGTACAGGTTTTCAAAGTATGACCTAATGATTCTCTGGATTTCCTCAGAGTCTGTTGTTATGTCCCCCTTTTCATTTCTGATTTTGTTAATTTGCGTGTTCACTCTCCGCTGTTTGATAAGTTTGGACAAAGGTTTGTCTATCTTGTTGATTTTCTCAAAGAACCAACTCTTCCTTGCATTGATTCTTTGTATTGTTTTCCTGGTTTCTACTTTATTGATTTCAGCCCTCAATTTGATTATTTCCTGGCGTCTACTCCTCCTGGGGGAGTTTGCTTTTTTGTGTTCTAGAGCTTTCAGCTGTGATGTTAATTCTCTGGTATAATTGTTCTCCTGTTTCTTCATGTGAGCACTTAGTGCTACGAACTTCCCCTGTAGCACTGCTTTCAAAGTGTCCCATAGGTTTGGGTATGTTGTGTCTTCATTCTCATTGAATTCGAGGAAGTCTTTAATTTCTTTTTTTATTTCCTCTTTGACCCAGGAATGGTGCAGTTGAGCATTATTCAATTTACATGAGTTTGTAGGTTTTCTGCAATTTGTGTTGTTGTTGAATTCTAATTTTAAAGCATGGTGTTCTGATAAGATGCATGGAGTTATTCCAATTTTTTTGTAGCTGCTGAGGTTTGATATGTTGCCAAGTATGTGGTCAATTTTTGAGAAGGTTCCATGTGGTGGTGAGAAGAAAGTATATTCTTTTTTATGTGGGTGAAATGTTCTATAGATATCTGTTAATCCCAGTTGGGTCATTACTTCTATTCGACCCTTTGCTTCTTTGTTGAGTGTCTGTCTAGTATTCCTGTCTAGTGATGAGAGTGGTGTGTTGAAATCTCCCACTATAACTGTGTGGGGCTTTAGATGAGATTTAAGTTCTAATAATGTTTCTTTAACGAATGTGGATGCCTTTGTATTTGGGGCATAGATGTTCAGGATAGACGCTTCATCTTGGTGGGTTTCACCTGAGATGAGTATGTAATGACCTCCTTCATCTCTTTTGATTGATTTTATTTTAAAGTCTAGTTTGTTAGATATTAGGATTTCTACCCCTGCTTGTTTCTTGGGTTCATTTGATTGAAAAAATTTTCCCAACCTTTAAGTCTCAGGTAATGTCTGTCTTTGAGGGTGAGGTGTGTTTCTTGTATGCAGCAGAAGAAAGGGTTCTGTCTTCGAATCCATGCTGCTAGTCTGTGTCTTTTTATGGGTGAGTTAAGGCCATTAATATTGAGGGATATTAATGACCATTGATTGCTCATCCTTCTTCGATTTGTGATGGTTGTTGTTGGTGTTATTATGTGTGGAATTTCACCCCTTTGTTCTTTTGGCTGTTGGTAGAGAGGGATTCTCTAATGCCTATGTTTTTCTGGTTGTAGTTAGCTTCCTTGGGTTGGAGTTTTCCTTCCAAAATTTTCTGTAGGGCTGGGTTAGTGGACACATATTGCTTGAATCTAGTTTTGTCATGGAATATCTTGTTTTCTCCGTCTATAGTGATTGAGAGCTTTCCCAGCTATAGTAGTCTGGGCTGGCATCCATGGTCTCTTAGTGTAGGTAGAATATCTATCCAGGACCTTCTGGCTTTCAGAGTTTCCATGGAGTAGTCAGGTATAATTTTGATAGGTCTGCCTTTATATGTTACTTGACCTTTTTCCTTAGCTGCTCTTAATATTCTTTCTTTATTCTGTATGTTTGGGGTCTTGATTATTATGTGCCAAGGGGATTTTTTTTTGTGGTCCACTCTATTTGGTGTTCTGTAGGCTTCTTGTACCTTCATTGGCATGTCTTTCTTAAGGTTGGGAAAGTTTTCTTCTATGATTTTGTTGAATATGCCTTCTGCCCATTTGAGGTGGATTTCTTCTCCTTTTTCTATACCTATTATTCTTAGGTTTGGTCTTTTCATGGTGTCCCATATTTCCTGGATGTTTTGTGTTAAGGATTTGTTGGATTTAAGGTTTTCTTTGGTTGATAAATCCATTTCTCCTAGTGTATCTTCAACACTTGAGATTCTCTCTTCCATCTCTTCTATTCTGTTGGTAATGCTTGTACTGGTAGTGCCTGACTGTTTGTCCAGCTTTTCTATTTTCTGCCTTTCTTCAGATTGTGTTTTTTTTTTAATGTCTCTATTTCAGTTTTCAACCCTTGCAAAGTTTGCATTGCTTCTTGCAATTTTCTGTTTATCTTTTCGTCCATTTGTTGCCTTTTATGAAGTTTTTGGTTTGTTCTTTGTTCCATTTCCTGCCTTTTTTGGATTGTTTCTTCTTCCATTTTTTTCATTTTTTGCTTTGTTTTTTCTACCATTTCTTGCATTTTTTGCTTCGTTTCTTCTTCCATTTCCTGCCTTTTTAGGTATGTTTCTTCTTCCATTTCTTGCATTTTTTGCTTTGTTTTTTCTTCCATTTCTTGCAGTTTTTGCTTCATTTCTTCTTCCATTTCCTGCCTTTTTTGGTTTGTTTTTCTTCCAATTCTTGCATTTTTTTTGGTTTGTTTTTTCTTCCATTTCTTGCATTTTTTGGTTTGTTTTTTCTTTCGTTTCTTTGAGGGATTTTCGTATATCCTCTTTTAGGGCCTCTATCATTTTCATGAAAGTGCTTTTAAGGTCGTTCTCTTCTGCTTCGTTCGCATTGGAATGTTGGGGTCTTGCTGGTGTGGAGTCTCTAGAATCTGGCGGTGCCATATTTGTTTTTCTGTTGCTGAGTGTGTTTTTGTATTGTCTCTTTCCCATCTCTTCTTCTAGTGGGTGGAGAAAGAGCCCCTTACTGGTCTGGGGACCAGAGTTCCCTTTTGGTGGGTGCTAACAAGTCCAATAATCTGGTGGTTCTTCTATTCCTTGTCCAAATGCTGGTCCCGTGGGTGGAGAAGAAGAACAGGAATCTGGGGTGCTTAGCCTCCTACCTGGTCCCCTGGACCCTATGCTGGGTCCTGTTGTACCTGATCCAGAACAGCTACTCCCCTGGTCTCCCTCGCTCCTCTGGTTTCCTGGTCTCGTTGGTGGGAGAGAAGACCTGGAGTCTGGGGTGCTTGGCTGCTGCCGGGATTGGGAGCTCTGTGCAGTTCCCAGGCAATCTGCAGGTACTGGAACACAGGCCGGGAAGCCGGCCTGTTTACCTGATGCTGCTGCAGGAACAGCTGCTTCCCTGGACTCCCAGCCTCCTCTCGGGATTGTCACTTTTGAGGAAAGGCCAATGCCATACCACTTACTGGTTTTCACTATTGTGCTATGATGCAAACAGAGGACTACTGGCCAAGAGCAATATTTGATTTGCCTTGAATTTAATTTAATTGTAAGAAATACAACCTGTGTTGAGGTAGGAGGCATATAGAATTTGCTTAAATCCCACAAAAAAATGGTATCATCGGGAGGCCATCTGTTTTAAATGGGGTGTAACACATGCACGGAAGTTCCAACTGCATAGTTTACAGATGACAGCAGAGCAGAACAAATAGAGCAGGCTACACAATATGCAAACTATCACTTAATAAGTATTAATGACTTGCACTAAAAGGTGTAACATTGTTATAGATCATTAATAAATTAGAGTTATCATTTGTCTGATGCATTTCAAACTTCAATATATAAATAAAGTGATAAATAGCTTTTGAAAAGTGCCATATATTTATATACCTAAGCAAATAATATCCAGAGAGATGAAGTAAGTTAATTGAAATCACATATTTTTAAGTTAAACTATTATGGTATAGATGTCTAACCATTGCTTCATGCCATCTGTCACTGATTTTCTACATAAAAATTAATGCACAATTAAGCTTCTCTCCTTCTCCTTGCTTTTCATCAGTCACTGTTTTGTGAATGTTTTCCACCCACAGAGACTGACCGTTAGGCTAGTAGCTTGGAAATTCATTGCTAGTAACCTTATAAATGTGCATATGGAGGTTGGATTTTCACACAGATACTGGAAACAGACTCTCTATATGAACCCAGTGGAAGACTGCTCTGGTATCCACACCTCTTTCAAATAACCGCTAAACACTATTAAGCAACACTCACTATAGCGTCAACTTTGACCACCCTCCCATTAGCCTGGGCTGTATGACAAACTAATGCTTTCCATTCTCTCCCCTCTAATGAATGCCTACTGCCATTTCCAGACAGCATTTCATCGGGCTATGTGGAGAAGATGGTTGAGCAATATAGAGCAAGTAGGTTACCCAGAGGGACAACAGAATCAATTAGAGGTGAGTGTGTGCCATTCAGAAGATACATTTATGCATGCCAAAAAATAAGTGTGTTATTCATTAGAGAAGCAGAGAGAGGGGGGATTAATTTTGCCCTTTCAATAATATACTTTTTAATCTCACATAAAATATCTCTTAAGTTTCCTGTCTTTTATATTTTGTTTCACAAAATTTTAGCTTAGTAAAGATAGTTGTACACATAATAAACACACCTACCACCCTCCTCTCCCCCTCTCCCTCCTACAGAGACAGTTATCTATTAGGAACTTCTGAGTGCTTGAAGCTTCCATTCCACAATCTTGGATGGAGCAAATCTTTCTGCAGGCAGTGTCAAGGTCTACCACTTAGAGATTCATACAACCCAGAGTCCATGTTCTGTTCCCCTTCCTTTACCATGGCTTTGTTTCTACTACTGACCTTAGAGTCTCCAAACAGCACATTTAAGCTTGAAGCACAGAGTAAAAGACTCTATATCTCCATCCAAAATTCTTGTTGGTTTCTCAAGTACTCGGCTCTTCAAAATACCAGTTGTTTTCACATAGCCTGGCAGCTGGGAAATATCAGAACGTCTTTGGGATCTTCATGATATGAATGCAGAGTGTCATCTGCAGTCATGCAATGTCATGTGACATGTAGCTAATATAGTTTCTGGGGCTCCAGCACAAGGCATGTTTGGATTCTTGTTTTAAGAATATCTTGTCATCCAGAACCATGAATTAGGAAATGAGGAACGCAAATCTCATTCTGGACAAGCCCAGTTTAGTGTTTTGGCAACTTGATAGAAGATTATTCATTTGCAAAAAAAGGAATTTCAATTGATATCACATCTCCATCAGATTGTAGACAATTGGTCGGGCAATTTTTTGATTAATGATTGATATGAAGATGTCCAGAACACTGTGGTCAGTGTTACTTCTGATCACGTAGTCCTGAGTTGTATTAAGAAGCACGCTGATTCAGTGAGGAGGCCACAAAAATCACTGGGGCCTTGTGTAGTAGATTAGTAGATCAGTGTTTACCATGGTGTATGAATGATCCTTGGGAGCCCATTCCAAGTAGAGAGATGCTCTCTCAGCCTGGACACATGGGGAAGGGCCTAGGTCCTGCCCTGGATGAAATGACAGACTTTGGAATCCCCCAAGGAGGGCCTCACCCTCCCTGGGGAATGATGTGGGGATTGGGTGGGAGGCTGTGGGGGCTGGTGGAGGGACAAGGGAGGAGGTGTGGGAGAGGGAGCTGGGATTGACATGTGAAGATTTCATGTTTCTAATTTAAGTAAATAAAAAAAACAGGGGGAGGAGGAAGACACATGACAGAAATCAACATTCCTCTGTGCTTTAGTTCCTGCTTCTAGGTTCCTGTCCTGATTTCCTTCACTAGTAGACTATAAGCTGTGAGAAGAAATATACCCCTTCCTCCCCCACTTGCTTTTAAGTCACAGCATTTATCACAGCAACAGAAATCAATTTAAGAAAGCTACCATGCATTTTTTTTTAGTTTTTCTCATACTTTCCTCATCACTCTTCAAAAAGTCCTGGGTGAAAACCACCCCTCGGGGAGTCAGCTTTTAGAAATGATTGTCTAGGGTGGCAGCAAAGCACACTGCTTGACTTCTCATTGACAGTAGCAGCATTAACTTAGGTCACGCTCCATTTGAAATGAACACAGCACACAGGTGTATAGAGACTCAGAGACAGAAGGCAAAACTAGGGAAATTTCATCTCTTTCTGTTTTTAGGGGGAAATAAAAGGGCAGAGTGGTCACTTGAGACCAGTAGCTTTTGTGATTTCTCTGTCTGATTAAACTTAAAGTGGTGTGTCACTGGGCCAAGGAGCTTAAGGGCAAATGAGAAACTCACTGTGCATTGTTACAGAACAGAGCTAAATCCCATCTCAGGAAAGAGGCTTGGGAACTTGCTAATAGAAGAAGCTTGGTCAGCTGCAAACAGCCTCTAAAATACAGAATAAACTCTTTTTAAATTGACAAAGCCTGGGCAGTTTTCAATTACTTAGCTGTAAATAAATCACATTTAGGTGAAAGAGCAAAAATCTAGGGGAAAATAAAGCAAGATAGAGTTGTCCTAATAAGGATGCTAGGGTTTCCTGAGGCCATATGAAGAAACAGAATTCATGTTTTGCCTTCAAGCTAGCGTTTGGTAAGGTTACGTGTTAAGCTGCAGAACAAAAATCTTGAAAGAAAGAAGTTGATACAGGAAGTATAAAGAAATAGAGGGAAAAGAGAAAATATAAAGGAAGGCTTTTTAAATTTTTCTCCTTCAGCATGATCTCTATTCATTTCTCTGCTTAATCTCCCTAGTTCTAGGTAAACTGAATAACCTGTAGTGTAATAGACTCACGATGATCTATCTTTCTTATGGGTCATCACCTAAGTCATTCTATCTAGGACACTCTTGTTTTCCCTCTTGGGTGCCTCATGTTCCTTCTTTTTACCCTGAATGAGGTATTCTTATCTTGGAGAAATGATCCCTGATGTACCACAACACTGATGTATAGGTGAAGAAATGTACTAATAAAAAATAGCACTTTAATTTACTTTACGTAACCCTCTATTTCCCCACTTCAGCTCATTGTGTAGAGCGATCGTTACATATATTTGGAACTGGCTAGTATTCAATAATAATTTTTACGATGATTCTCCAATATGAATAATTCTTCTCATCATAATCACCATCATAAACTAGGGAGAGATACCAAAAAGCATATGGAAGTATCAGTGTAAACCTACGGCTAATAATTAAAAAATAATATACAGCATCCATATTCACTTACAAAGACAGATTAGTATAATTAGTTTTGTTCAAACATGAGTAAATCTAACATAAACAAAACAAAACAGAAAGAAATATAATTGTAAAGATGATATACGTTATTTTTCAGTAGCAGCCAGACCCTAGCTGACAAAATAAGCTGACCATTGTGTTTTCGTTAATTCATAGAGCTCTGAATCAATCATATTCTCATATTTCCTTATTCTAGATCCAGATCTTCTTACAAATGAAATACTTCCTCACGTCTGGGAACACCATATACTACTCATTAATCCTTTTAGTACTTTGGAGCTGTCAGGTAGATTATCAATGCTGACATCATTGATTATAAAAGTACTTAAAACTGCAAATATTTATATTTAATGGAAATAATTTCCACTAAAGAGATTTTTCATCTATCATATTATTCCCAGATATTTTTGAAAGTCTCATTAATCAGTGTTATCCTTGGTATGTAGATGGATCTTGCTTCAGGGTTACATATTAGACCTGTATCAAATTAGTGGAAAATATATTTCAGACCTACCACATTTCAAAAGTTGCCTTTTGTGACTAAAGTATCTCAGAAATTCTCAGGGTCATTTGGATATAAGATCATTATAGGTTTGCTTGCAATATACTAAAATTGATACTTTAGTTATTGGTTTATGAAATCAAATCTTAGTGTTCACATATGAACTGGTATTATTTAATCCTCAGTTGTGAGTAATGATAGACACCAAGAGCATCGAATCTGCTTATTACAACCTGAAATACAAAACACAAAATTTAAGACTTTGAATGCATTTTTAGGGTAGGCAAGCAATTCTTAAATGATAGATTTGCAAGAAGAAATTTCCAAAACTAGGTACTACATAGAAGGAGATATGTCATGAGACCTCTAAATATAATCTATATTTTGAATGCTATGCAATCAAATAAACACATATATACTTATATAATTTGAAACATTTGTTATTTCCATTAGTGGTTATAATATGTTAACATCATTGAGCATTAATGATCTGTATATATCCAAATGTATGTGTGTATTTACATATGAATATATATGCATATTTCAGACAGGGTCTCACTATATAGTCTTGGTTTCCTTGGAAATTTCTATGTAAACCAGGATCACAGAGATCTACCATACCCTGCTTCCCAAGTGCTCATACAATGTCCTGCCTGGAATATAGATTATATGTATGAAATGTACAGTTCAATGAATTTTTTCCATAGTGTTACTCAATATCCATTTTAGTAGTTATAGGTTGGTCACCTCACCTTGGATATCATATCCCAATATTTCAATGGGAACGTAATATATACCAGCTAGTTAAATGATGAACATTTGAAGTGTCTTCTTTTATGGTTCCCAAGATGTGATCATACCATCTACAGATTGATGAACAGATTTAAATTCCCGACTAATTAAGAGTTGGAATGATAGGGTATCAAAAATATCTTTAGTGTTGTGACTGGAATTTGATTTGTGAACCTCATTGCTACATAAAGGCTACTGAGACATCTGCCCCTTACTGCAACTAACTATATATAGCTCCTGAAATGCCCAGATTAGATTGTTTATTCTTCAAGCTGTACATTTTCTTTCTAAATAGATGTTAATTACTTTTATTGAACTATGTAATCTATACCTACATATGTCACCAAACTTCACATTTAAAATATATTCCATTTTATTGGTGTGCTTCTAAACATTCTTCCAACACTAAGTATTACTATTACAAAACTTCCTAGCTGCCACTTAGTAATTTTTCAAAGTTAGTACGGTTAAATTTTCCCATTAAATTGCTATTCATTTTTTTCTACTTGTGAATGGGTCATTTGAGATTAAATGCTGCATAAGTGCCTAAACTCGATAATATACTTTTGAAGGATCTAAATCATGGGAATTTGACACTTTGCTCAATCAGTTAGTATATCATGCCTGTCTCTCTGTCTCTTTCTGTCTCTCTCTTTCTCTGTTTCTCTCTGCCTCGGTCTCTCTGTCTCTCTCTGTCTCTGTCTCTGTGTCTCTCTATCTCTCTGTCTCTGTGTCTCTCTCTGTGTCTCTCTGTGTCTCTCTGTGTCTCTCTGTGTCTCTCTGTGTCTCTCTCTCTCTCTCTCTCTCTCTCTCTCTCTCTCTCTCTCTCTCTTTCTCTCTGACAGTGTTTCTCTGTAGCTTTGGAGACTGTCCTGGAACTTGGTTTGGAGTCTAGGCTGTCATCGTACTCAGAGATCAGCCTGTCTCTGACTCCAAAGTGCTGAATTAAAGGTGTGCACCACTGCTGTCTAACTTAGAGGGTTTTTTGTTATTAGGGAAACGGATCATTAAAAGGGAGAAAGGCAGGGGGTAGACCATTCTCTGGGGACAGGAGCAGTATGGGAGAGGAAAGAAGGTCAGAATGAGGGCACTGAGGGAGGAGAGGGGAGGAGAGGAAGAGAGAGAAATGGGGAATGGGAGAGAGGGAAGGAGAAAAAGAAAGACAAAGCATGGTGGGAAGGACTGTCCAATTGACCACAGACTGTAGAGTGCCTTTGACTCTAGACTACAATGTATCTTTGTCTAATGTATGTACTGTTTGTGAATGGGATCATACCATCCTCATCCATTCCAGAATTTTTCTTTCAGGTTTTCAAACAACTTCAATGTTTGACTTATGCTATTTTTGTACAGGTGGCAGTAATGTGGTAGCCACACAGCTTTCTTCATTAAAGTGATTTCTGCCAATAGATTACATAACAGCTCCATTACATTTTGTCTTTAGATAAATGGCGCTATGGACTTTGTTCCTCCAGCCCAATCATGTAATAGCTACCTAACATTCAAGATCAACCGTTGGTCTTCTCTCATTCTCTAAAACTATTACTCACAGATATATCTGTGTGCCAAAATTTTAAATGGTCTTTGTAGTTTCATTGAATTATAAATAGGGAGGAGGAGAAAAAGAGGTCATCAAAATATATACTGCATAAAAACAGAAAGGATGATTATCAGGGTGTAGGACAGCTGCAGAATACAGAGGTGGCAGTGAGGGAGGAGGAAATCAGAACAAACTGTAGTGACACACATATGAAACTACTAAAGTTGTTACTTGTTTAAAATTGTAATTAATGAAAAATTTTGAAACTGTAATTCCCATACATGTAATTTCTAATTACACTGTAAAATTCTACTAGCTATCTGAGTTATGGTCTATAATATTTACTAACCATGGAATCACAGTGGATATATGCTGAAAGAAAATATCCTTTGCCTGAAAAATTCCGTTGCCTTCATTATTTTAATCAAAATTTCACTAACCAATTACTAACTCTGTGATTCAAATAATATTGGATAAGAGTCTGTCATGTTATATTGTCTTGCCCTAGGCACTTTAAGAATATAGAATTATACAGAATGAGATTTCAAATTGTGTCATTTTTCAACTGACAAGTGTAGTTAAGATAAGAATTTGTATAAGAAAAGTTTGACACAGAGTAATCTGCTACATTACAGTTAAGTATATTAGAGTTTTTCCCTTACTCCTATTGCATGGAAAATATTTAATTTCAAATACAGAAAAATTTGCAAAGGGTATATATTCTTTATACTGCGCCTCAGAAGATGAGTAAAATGTGCACAAGGGAGAGGCCTCCAGAATTTGATGAAATGTGAGCAATGACATTGCTACTCTATTTCCAGGAAAATGAATGGGAAGGCAATTCTGTCTTCAGTGGTTGCTGCTGCCGAGTGCCTCTAACAGCTCCCTAACCTTTGTCAAATGCATCAGTCATCAAGTGCACCAACCAGGCAGAAACTGATCTTGCCTTCAGTATGGCAAGGCCGTGGCCTGCAGGGTCTAAGGAGGTAAAGGAAGACTGAACAGTTCAATCTTTCTTCCGTTCCATGTGCTTTCTATAGAAGGAGTTTGACCTAAAACATCACTATTGAACATCACAAACTAAACTACGAATATTTCCCTAGAATTATCTTCACTACAGTCATGTCAATTCCACTAGGAGAGTGTGTTCCTAGGGATGATCAAGGATGTAGTGTTCATTAAACATCAGTGGCAAAGTGTCTCAACATGAAAAGTTTCGATTGTTTATTGTCACCTAGCATCAAAATAAAATACAATGGAAATGAATAATCTCCTTGGGATTCATTTCCTTGCTACTAAATATTTTAAAGTGAAATGAAAACTTGACTGTACAGCGTAACACATGCCTGACAGGGTATTAGCACTTGACACTGGATTTTTATTAGCGTTGGTTCTGAAAAAAACCATAGGCTGCCAAATTTCTATGAAAACTGGTAAAGAAATTTACACTCCATGCAAGATAATGGAGAAGCTGACTTAAGGTCAAGATATGCTATATATTCAGCTCTTTTAGGCATACCTGAAATTTTATAATGTGTGTAGTTTTATAAGGGCAATAATGGTGTTAGAGTGAGGAAGCAAAGAAAATGAAAAGATAAGGAGGGGAGAGGTGAGAAAAAAGATGAGGGAAAGAGGAGAATGATCAAAGACAGACTATAGAATATAAACTAATGTAATAGATGATAGATGTGTACATGGATAAAAGCCAGACATACACTTTCAAGTTATAGCTCTGGAATATATAAGTTTTTTGGTTTGTTTTCATATGTTATTTTCTTTCTATCATGAGTATTTTTCCATGAGTCTATATGATTAGTATATAAAACTGAAAATAAAATTATGCCTCAGCTCTTTGGTAATATGTATTAAATTAGTTAATGTGTTAGCATGAAATATGTGCTCAATAAACCAAAGTTCTTACAAGATGCACACACTGATAAGCCATAAAATAAGGTAAGAAATGCATGTGATCACTAATTCTTTGCCAGTCAGATCAATGAAAAATAATAATCCAAGTTACATTAGATAGAGTTCAATTATATGAAGTCTATAAACAAGTAAACTATGGAGACTTAAGAAGAAAGAGTGTGGAATCAACTGAGTCACATTAGAGAATATAAAGGCTCTAAGTTCAATTTTTAGCAAGAGCTGGAGAATGAGGGAGATGTTTTTAAAAGAGAAGGTTAGGTGCTGGCTCATTCATTTGTATAAGAAAATTTGAGTCACTTAAAAATAAATCTATTAACAGAAAGACAGCATTGCTGGCCCAGGCCTACAACAGGATGTAGGACACATACATAAATGCACTTCTCAAGTAATGTGATGAACAAAGTGAACTTTAGTAAGCTGTTTTAAGCTTTAGTTCTAATAATTTCATTTAATAATAATAATTCATTTCTATTAATCTCATGGAAAGAAACCATCAACATCTAATAATATCCTAATTAAGTTTAAAACCTGTCCAGATAACCAGTAATTAAAACAATTTTATAGGCTATTCCTAAAACAATATAGATTTGAATGACAACATTATCAAGGCACATTTTGGGGAGGGACTCCAGAGGTCCTACACTTTACTACTGAGCTACTCACTATGGTGGATTCTGGGAGACAAAGAGGCACTGCCTTCAGTTAACTACCCACAGGTGAGCTAATGACTCTCCAGTATATATTTCCTAATTAACATTCACAGACATGCTCTTCTAAGTGTGTCACACATGCAAAAGGTCGTGGCAATAGGAAATGGATCTGTAGGTAGAAGGAGGAGTTTCAAGGAATAAGAGAGAGATAAGAGAATGTAGGGAAGTTTGTAGTCAGAATGCATTACACAAAGCTATTAAGGTGCTAGGGAATAAACAATAATAAATAAACTAACAATCAAATATAGATGAAAATATAAATAACGTGAAAAATATGTCAACTTTTGCAATTTCTCATAAAAAGTATATGTATCAGTTTCTAAATTAAAAGTGTAAACATGACTCTAATCATCTTTATTTCCTTGAGATCATCTCAAACAAGCATGAAAGATGTAAGTTC
The DNA here is from genome assembly GCF_017639785.1 of Mesocricetus auratus. Classification (NCBI taxonomy): domain Eukaryota; kingdom Metazoa; phylum Chordata; class Mammalia; order Rodentia; family Cricetidae; genus Mesocricetus; species Mesocricetus auratus. Next base: position 93,887,775 of record NW_024429266.1, read on the forward strand.
AAACACAAATCAGCTCAAAATAGTGTAGAAAAAATTCTGCTGGCTCTCGCATTTGCACACAATTACTAGTGAGGTGAGCAGGTTCTAAAAGCTAATGATCTGCCTTTCTCTTTCATGGAAGGTAGGGGTATTTGCCTAACGATAGTACAAACAGCAGTAAAAATGTTACATGTATTAAATATTCTTTCTGTATGCTCTGCATTTCAGTCCATTTTCTACAAAAATATGCTCTGTACTCCTTTTTTGTTTGTTTGTTTCTCCAGACACTGTTTCTCTGAGTTACCACTCAGGCTGTCTTCGAAGTCTACCTGTAGACCAGACTGGCCTCAAACTAACAAAAATGCACCTGTCTCTGCCTCTTGAGTGCTGACACTAAAGGCATGTGCCACCACTGCCCAACCTATGGACCTGGAATTAAGGTGCATTTTGGCCTAAACATTCTACACTCACACACCTGCTAACAGGTTTGTCAAAATTTGTCCATAAATGATCAAGATTTGAAAAATAACCCTGATGTTACAATAGCATGTTGCTTCACTAAGTAAAATTTCATGCACCAAAGTGATGAGGGTGTGTGGAAAAAAAGTTAGATGATGCAGGTTAAATACACAGATATATTTTGTTATTGGAAATTGTTAGGCTAGATTCGAAAATTCACCCAACTTCAAACTATTGTTTGAAGGACAAGATGCTTCTGATATCTCCATTATTAGAGTTTAACCACATTCATGGACATGGAACCACAAGTACCAAAATTCTCCTAATGGAAAAACCTGGAAATGCATTTCAGGTTTTGATGTTTTCAAGTTCTAATACAGAATCAATCAGAAAATTTCTGAAGATGGCAATTAAAGAAAGCATATCAACAAATATTACGGAGAAGTTAGAATGCCTGACCCTGTTTCAATGATATAATTGTTGTTTTCTCTAGAACAATCACATGCACATGTTACTAACACAAGTACTAGCATCACTAATTTTTTACTGCCAATGATATATAGAACACACTTTCTTATTGACAAAAGCAGAATGATGCTATGACATGAAATAACCAGGCATCCAGAGATAAACTTAGATTCAATTTAAAAGTATTGCTATCTTCTTAGTTGCTTCTTAGGCCTATTTGCTTGGAATATCTTCTTTCAAACATTTAACCTGCAACACATTTGTCTAGGGTATTCTGGGTTTTACGATCTCTACTGAGAAGTTGGGCATACTTCTAATAGGTCTGCCTGCATATGTTACTTTCTTTGTTCTCTGTACTTAGTGTTTTCATTATTATGTAGTGAGGGGATTTTCTTTTCTGGTGTAATGTACTTAGTGTTCTGTAAGCTTCTTGTAGGTTAGGGAGGTTAGGGATGGTCTTTGAGATCCACAGAAGATATGGATATGTAAGAGGGAGTGCTGCATCTAGTGTTCTTTTTCAGTGTTAAGAATGAACCTGGGTAGTAGGCCAGGGGGAATATAAAGCAATGCTATACATATTAATTACACTTAACATTCAATACAAACACGTTACCTCATTCTATTATCAGTTCACTCATAAATAGATGGAGGCTTAAAGTTGAAAAAACTTCAGCCAGTCATATATCTCTCAGTCAGTAGGGCTAGTTCTTGTGGTATTGTCGTTGTCCTTATGCAAAATCTGCTCAATGACTTGTGTAAAACGATGTTCTATGAACAAATGAAGACAGGCAAATGTGTAAAACGATGTTCTATGAACACATGAAGACAGGCAAACAACAAGATTCATGCTTCTTTTATCATATATTCTAGTATCAGGATCATGAAGAGGCTACCTGAAATCCTAATTGTGTTTTTCTAGCCCTTACATTCTACTCATACATACATATTCTTAACACTTTTCCGTTTTCAATTTTTCATAACTCAAAGGATGCTGGGTGTTTTCTAATCATTGCTACGTAAAATAGAGCAAGTCCACATTCAACAGTAAGTCAAGCATGGTATGTTAAATAGATGTTTTTGTTAACTGCACAGAAAAATGGAGAGTTAGACTAATAATATAATGTGTGGACTTTCAACAATAAAGTTAACATATGCACATTAATTTAAAACAAACCCTAGTATGTTATTATGACCTAAAAGTCGGGAGTATTTGAGCTTGAATATGACTATTGAAATGGCCTCAGTGGAAACCTCTGCAGAGAATTTGGTGTCTTTGATTTAAATGTAGAATAATGAAAGCCAAGTGCCGTACAAACAAAGCCTGAAGGCAAAATTCCATGTATTATTTTTGAAATGATACCTGCTGTACATCATACAAAATTATTGTACTTACTTTGAAACATAACCATTTTTACTGGCATGGAACTTGAATAAATATATTGGAAACATTTTCTTTTAAAAGGTCATTTTGTGAGTTGGTCTAATGATCCAAGTTTCTGGACAATGGGTAGGGCTCTCCTAAAATAGTTCAACCCATTCTATTTTACAGAGTACAAATCAGGGAATTTCACATTTATTCATGTTTAACCCACTATGCCTTTTAGTGCTATCATCTCCTAAGATCATCTGATGTGTATCCTCAGAACTCTAAGAGTAGTAAACACATAATTTGTTCATCTGTTAGATAATTTACTTTCTTCACCATGTGAATATCAATGTGCTATAGGAAGGTTTGTGTTTTCCTTTTTTTCATGATATCTTTATGGGGCTTTTTAAAAAGTGGTATATGATCTCAATTTAGAGTCCAAGTTATCCTCTCTACATGAGGGCTTAATTGTAATGAATATAAGAGAAAACTCAATACCTTGGGAAAGCAATCTTGCTTTACATTTCATATGTTTAATAATAAACATATCCTACACACATTTTTGAAGTAATGGTAGTTCTTAGTCAAAGGTTTCTACTTAATTACATCATAAAGATGTGGATTATAATAGGACTATATGTAGAACAGCCCTAAGAAGAGATTCAGCTGGATTATCATTTTCTCATGCCCTGATTTGTATGAAACAGTACTGGATTAGTCAGTGGGTATACCACAAACTGGCAGTAATGTTAGTACAAAAATGATGGTACCAGTATCGTACCTGGGATGCCATGCTCTAAAGCCTACAGTCCACTGCTGTAAATGGGAAGGCCCTGTGCTACCATGGGACTCAGTGTTCTTGCTATCCAAGTTTTGTAGGACATAAAATATAAACCGTGTTGGTTATGTTTATTATAGATGAATTTGAATTAATGAAAGCAAGATAGGGAACAAATGTATCTTTAAAACTTTAAACATTTCAAAATAATTGATAATATTTGAAATGGAGTAATGTCACAATCAACAAAAGATTTGTTACTTTTAGAACCTATTGCCATGTTTCTATCCTGGTATTAAGTGTTTCTGTACAAGTGGGATAGGCACAGACTGGATGGCCAGTTACTACATCATTTAACACCTGCCCCTGGGAGATACTGTCCTGTTCCTGAGAAAGCAAGCTGATTGTACTCACAAGTCATAGCATAGGCTGAAACTATTCACACAGCATAATTCAACTAAGTCATATTTCTCATGGTTAGAAATGTTAGAGCAAAGAAAAGTGGGAAAGAAGTAAAGATTTAGTAGACAATTTGGGGTAGCATCTTAAGGATTGCATATATTTTTATTTTATTTTCAACATTATTTTATTTTTATATTTATAAGCTTCATAAATATCTTATATTTAACATAATTTCTTTATTGAATTTTTGGGAATTGCACATCATGCACCCCAATTCTGCTCACCCCACAATCCCTCTATATCCTCTTTGACCTCTGCAGCCTCACCAAAAGGAAAAATTTTTAAAAGTTAAACCAAACAATAAAAAATTAAAAGAAGAATGAAAACAAAAGAAAAAAGAAAGCCTCTTTTGTTCCATCTTTCCTAACTCTACACCATCTCTTCATTCATAATGATGGCATTGGGAGCCATAGTGTGTCACACATGGCTTTTGACCAATCAGCTTCTCTTGCAAATATTCATTGCAACGAGTCGCTGGTCTGTTTCAAGGCCTCTGGTTTCTGGTACACCATCATCACTGGATCCTCACTGGAAGTCCTCTGGGATATGCTACAGCTGCCCTGAGTTGTGGAGATGCCACGGTTACTGTTCCACATGACCAGTCCTTCATGAGCTCCAGCGGGCACTACATGTATTTTAAGCATTCATCCCTTAATTGTAATGTAAGATTAAAATCCTCCTCCTCCACACCATCTCTTTTTGAAATTTTCTTCTCTCTCTCTCTCTCTCTCTCTCTCTCTCTCTCTCTCTCTCTCTCTCTCTCTCTCTCTCTCTCTCGTCTGTGTGTGTGAACATTTTTACTACTAATTGGTTTTACTAGTCTGTGCAATACATACATATCTAACAGTTGTACTGATTCCTTTTTATAGGGGTCTATATTTTATCTTCTCATCTCAAAGGACACCACAAAAGGCATTATATATACTTTTGAAATGTACTGGCTTCGTGATGACCAAAGTTAGGACAACTATATGAGTGGAATCTGTACTTTATACTTTAACCAGTTAGTCATTTCTATCTTGAGTTCTCAGTACCCCTCTAGAGGTTACAAACAAAAATATGATTCCACAAACCTGCAAAAGCATGTAGACATGACTGCTCTGGAGTAGTTTCTAAGTTATTTCTACTATTCAGAAATAAATTACAATGTTGTTCTCTAGGCAGCATCAGAAATAAGAAATTATTTATTAGAGATATGATATTAAAGGAAAAATTACATATACAAAGACATTTGAAATGGTAGAACACTTAGCCATTAAACATTTTGAGATGGATTACATGCAAATTATTAAAAACTGAAAGAAGATGCAAAGGTATTCGAATGAACACATTTTGAAGGAACAGAATTTGTAGAAGTATAAATGTTTTAGACAGATAAATATTATGTCGTTCTTACATTTAAGGGTTAAATTGGTTTATCTGATAATTTTAGGTTACTGTAAGATATAGGGTTATTTGTGTTTTCTCATCCACCTTATTTATAGATAACTCTTCCTCTCAACTACGTGTCTTTGTGATTACCTCTAAATTCAGATAGTAGGCACTTAAAACTTCCTAAAATATTCTATTGATAAATTAATGAGAAAATATCATATTGATAAATTAATAGAAGTTCATTTCTAGTACAGGTCCCCAGTATTTATAGTTTAAAAATATTAAGTTGACACAAATCAGAAGAAAACCACAATGAGCACAATCATATTTTATTTATATTTTATTTCTAATAGACGTTTTGGATCTCTTGGGTGACAGAAACTATTACCAACCTCTAATATTTAGCAAGCAGAAAAGGCAGTAATTGCAATATCTCATAATTTTTCTCCATGTTTTCCACTTACTATACATAATGCACTAAGCAAGCTAATACATAATAACTAGGAAAGAGAGAATGAGTATAAGGAAGAAGTTGTTGCAAGTGAGGAAATATTTTTGTCAGCATCAATTGTAAACAAGAAAGTTAATTGCAGACCTAAAACCTGGGATGGACTGTAAGAAAGAACTATATGGGTAGGATGGAGCTTGGTTGGTAGACTGGTAGGTCAGCACACACAAATCCCTAGACTTGATTGATAACATCTCATACAAGGGGCATAGTGGCATGTTTACAATCCCAGACATTGGAAAGTAAGGACAGACGGATCATAATTTCAAAGCTGTCATCATCTACAAAAGTTCAAAGCTAGTCTTAACTCTCTGAGACTGAGTTTAAAAATTCTGCCTGGGTTTCTCCTGTATAGAACTCAAAAAAAACAACAAAACCCATAAAAGTTTGCTTAATTCAACATAAGGAGTTTTTACAGCCTTAGTGAATTATATAAGTAAAGTAAACCTTAGGTGTCAGGGACCAGGGTGTGGTATGTGTGAAACAGCATCCAAATTTTCACTAAAACATTACTTCATGTGTCCTTTCTATTGTGTAGTGTATTACTTGTTATTGAGAGGGCTGAGAAAGAACTAGAATTTGTTTTGGGGTGCTTAATGAGATTAGGGTCTCTCATGAGCTCATATACCATAAAGAAAAAGAAACAAAAATATGAAGCTGCATTTTAGAATTGAATGTCATTTTCCAATACCCCTTCATTGGCTCCCCTAAGAAGTCTTCCTCCATTAAAACAGACATCTGCATGAAAAAGTAAGATGGAAAAACACAGCACTGAGGAAGTTTACAGTTTTATTTCTTGTGTCCTATTTTCTTTTTTATTATTTGCCATCAGTAATTTTTTAGTTGCTCTTGGGTTTTTCATTGCACTGCTTACTGATGGCATTCAATCCATAAAGTCAATTCTTTTACCTTGAATAGTGTTCAAGATGATGTGTGGATATCAAAAGGAGAATCTTCTCTGAAAAACTCAGTAAAAATCATTTCTGTAAAGGATATTAAATAAAAAATCAGTGAAATCATCTCCATAAATATTTCCTTTTAGATAAAATTAACAAACAGTGTAAACTATCTGTGTACTGGCTAATATAACATTCCAGAGTATTTTTAAACATACCAAATTGCAATTTGAATGAATGCAAAGCTAATACACTGCCCTTAGCTAAATAGTATAAATTTAAGACTAACCTTAAATTGAAACAGAGAAGTAAATCCTCAGTGTCTTGTGGGTATTGCAGACATTTCTGAGAAACAGGTTGGTTAAGGCCTGCTGTATCCAGAATTGGCTGGAATCCAATCATCATGGAAGAGGGTCAAGGTTCCTATAAGGCTTGGATGTAAGTAGGCAAATCATATGTCAAAGAACATTATTACATCATTTATTTTCTGTGTTATTATGAACTATGACTCTATAGTATTTTCTGATTTTATTTTGTTGTATTAACACAACACTTCTGCAAATATCATTCTTAATTATAGGGGATGTATCTCAGGACCAGACTGAAAATTACATACTGGTTAAGAAAAGGACAACACAGATATGTCTCATATCAGGAGAAATAGATTTAAGAGTACTAGGGGTGGGTATCATATCATGGATGGGTTGGCAGTGTAGCCAGCAAAAAAATGTGCTACATACAGAAGTTAAACCTTGAGTTCTATTTTGCTTCTATGTTAAGTCACTGGAAGAAGGTGTACTGTTGTGTTTTCTACATGATTAGTAGGGATGCTGATGGAACATTTTGGGCTTTCTAGTTACATTCATTTCCACTTTCAAAAAGAAAAATTAGGATACTGACAAGATGGCTAATGCCTTTATTCCCAGCACTCAGAAGGCAGACATGTCTCTGTGAGTTTGAAGCCAGCCTGGTCTACAAAGTGAACTGCAGGATAATCAGGACTGTTACACAGAGAGACCCAGTCTCAAAAAATTTATCACTATTAATAATCTTTAATATATGATTTCTTCACACTTTATACCATGTATATATCAAGTATTGTATACATTAAATGAAAAACTGGCAGGATGTAGAAAAAGGTCTACAACTCTGTGACATCTATAAGAAAGAACCTGGGTCCTTGTTGGCTCACGCTTTCAACATTATTCTAGCCCCCAACTCCAGCATGCATTCCCTGGGAACTTACAGAGGACTGCCAATCTGCAAGGGAAGCAGATAGGAAGATTTCTCCCTCTGTTCTTCCAAATCCACATGCCCAATCTCATCTCCAGCTGTGTATCATAACACCTGTTGCAACTCCCCCACCTCCCCACATCCAGGAGATCATGCACATCTTCCCTTCCAAACTTTCCTTCCCTCACACATTGATTTGTCCTGGGCCTCAACTCCAATAGTCACTCCCTAAGAACACACAAACTACTCATACCTGGGAAGCAAGTATGCCATCTGTAGATCTTCCTCTATCCCTCCAAATCCAATACCCTACACCTTCTGCTGTAACTTTTTCTCACTCTCTTCCCAATTACAAGGAAACTAGGTATTGGACACCTTGATAAAAGAAAATACTAAATATAAAATTAAAAATCCAAGCATAAAACATACACAAAATCTGGGACACTATGAAAAGACCAAACCCAAGAATAATAGGAAAAAAGGAAGGAGAAGAAACCCAGGTCAAAGACACAGAAAATATTTTGAACAAAATCATAGAAGAAAATTTCCCTATTCCATAGAAGGACATGTCTATCAAGATACAAGAAACATATAGGACACCAAGTAGAATTGAAAGTAAAAGAAAATGCCCTTGGAACATAAAAACTATACTTGCAAAGTGAAGAAAGAATATTAACACAGTAAGGGGAAAAAAACCATTAAGCATGTAAAGACCAAATAGAATATAGCACCTGATTTCTCAAAGGGGACTATAAAAACCAGAAGACTTTCACGAATTGAATAAAATAATACACAACAAACCCAGTCTTATAGGACACAATGAAAGCAGTTCTAAGAAACAGGTTCACAGTACTAAGTCCCTTTATATAAAAGGAATGGAGAGATTTTATACTACCAACTTAATAACATCCCTGAAAGCTTGAGAACAAAAATAAGAAACAACATTCCAAAAAAGTAGATGGCAGGAAATAAACAAACATAAGGCTGAAATCAATAAAATAGAAACAAATAAATACACACACACACACACACACACACAAACACACGCAATGAAACAGAGCATCTTTTAAAACAATATGACTACAAATCCTTATCCAAACTGACTAAAAGTCAGCTAAAGATATAGAAATAGATGAAATTAGAAATGAGAAGAGTGACAAAACAACAGATACCAGAAAATTCACACTATATTTTAAAATTCTGTACTCTAGAAAACTGGAAAATCTAAAAGAAATGGATAACAGTCTTGACACATAACACTTACCAAAGGTAAATCAAGATCAGATAAGTAATTTAAGCATACCTATAATCCCTCGAGAAATAGAAGCAGTCATTAAAATTCTCCTAACTAAAAAAAAAACCAGGGCCAGATGGTGTTAGTACATAATTCTACCAGACTTTGAAAGAAGAGTTAATGCAAATACTTCACAAAATATCCCACAAAATAGAAATAAAGGAACATTGCCAAATACATTTTAGAAGGCCACATTTCCCTGATACCCAAACCACATAATGTTTCAACAAAAAGAATTACAAGACAATTTCCTCCATGAATATAGATGCAAAAATATTCCATAAAATACTTTCAAAACAAATGCAAGAATGCATCAAAAAGGGCATCCACCATGATGAAGGAATCTTCATTCAAGAAATTCAGGGATGGTCCAATATAGGAAAATCAAAAGATACAATGTACCTTATAAGTAAGCTGGAAGAAAAGCATTATCATCTCATTAGATGTAGAAAAATCCTTTGACAAAATTCAACACCTTTTCATGAGTATTTCCTCAGTGAGACTAAGGGATGAGGGACATAGCTAAACATAATAAAGGACAGTCTATGGGGCCTCAGGTAGTGGATCAGTATTTATCCCTAGTGTACTAATGGACTTTGGGAGCCTATTCCCCATAGAGGGATACTCTCTTGACCTAGACACATGGGGGAGAGCCTAGACCCTGCTGCAAATGATGTGACAGATTTTGATGATTCCCCAATGGAAGGCTTCATCCTCCCTGGGGAACAGGAAAGGGATGGGATGGGGGTATCATTGGAGAGAATGGGAGGATGGGAGGGAGAGGGAAATGGGATTGATATGTAAAATAGCATTGTTTCTAATCTGAGTAAAAAAGAAGTTAAAAATATTTTAACTTAAAAGAAGAAAAATATAATAAAGGCAGTTTACAGAAAGTCCATAGCCAGCATCAGCTTAAATGCTGAGAAACTCAAAGCAATTCCACTAAAATCAGAAAGAGGGAAAGGTTGATCACTCTCTCCATAGCTGTTCAATTAGCAAGAGCAATTAGACAATTAAAGAGACACATTGGGAGGGAAGAAGCCACAGTGTCTTGATTTGCAGGTGGTATGATAGTGTACGTAAGTGAACAAAAAGTTCCAAGAGGGAACTACCATAGCTGATAAACACTTACATCAAATTAGATAGATATAAGATTCCCTCACAAAAATCATTAACCCTCCTGTATACGAATTACAGACAGACTGAGAAAGAAATCAGGGAAACAACACTTTTCCCAAAAGCTTCAAGTAAGATAAAAAATATTGTGGTAATTCTAACCAAGCAAGTAAAAGATTTACATTTGAAAAACTTCAAGTCATTGATAAAACAAATTGAAGGAGACATAAGAGGATGGGAAGATTTTGCTGGGCATTGGTGTCACATGCCTTTAATCCCAGCTCTCAGGAGGCAGAGGCAGAGGCAGGTTGATCTCTGTGAGTTTGAGGCCAGCCTGGTCTACAGAGGGAGTTCCAGGGCAGCCTCCAAAACAATACACAGAAACCCTGTCTCGAAAAAAGAAAAAAAAAAGGTGGAAATGTTTCACAAGCACATAGATTGGTAGGATTAATACAGTAAAAATTGGCATCTTATCCAAAGCAATCTACAAAATAATTTAATCCTCATCAAAATTCCAATTCAATTCTTTCCAGATCTTGAAGGATTATTTTCAGCTTCTTATGAAAGTACAGGCACGCACAAAACATGATAGCTAAAACAAACCTGAATATTAGAATATTAGAAAAACCAGTGCTATCACCATCCCCAAACTCAAACTTCACTAAAGACCTATAACAATAAAACAGCATGTTATTCACAGAGAAACAGATATACTGATCAGTGTAATTGATTTGAAGACCCAGACATAAATCCATACAATTATGGACACCTGAGTTTTGATAGGGGACACAGAAACACACACTGAAAAGAAGATACCTCTGTACCAAATGGTGCTGTTCAAACTGGATGTCTTCATCTAGACGAGTACAATGATATCCATACTTATTACCCTGCATACAACTCAATTCCAAATGGAACAAGATCTCAACATAAAACCCGACATACTTAATCTGATAGAATATCAAGTGAATAATAGCCGGTGAACTCATTGGCTCAGAAGATTTCCTTTTGAATAGAATGTCATTAGCATAGGCAACAAGATCAATAATTAGCATATAAGGCATCAAGGAACTGAAAAGCTTCTGCTAAGTCAAAGAGCACCAAAATTCTGGAAAAAGTGGCAGCCTATAAAATGGTTAAAGGTTTTTACCAGCTCCACATGTGATAGAGGACTAATATCCAAATTAAAGAAAGAACTCAAGAACACACACAAACACACACACACACGCGCGTGAAAAACAAATTGCCCAATTTAAAAAAAGGGGGGGACATAGATCTAAAAGTCTCAACAGAGGACACTAAAATGACTGAGAAACACTCAAAGAAAAGTTCAGCATCCTTAGCTATCAGGAAAATGCAAATCAAAACTAACTTGAGATTTCATTTTATATCTCTCAAAATGACTAAGTTCAATAAAACTAGTGACAGTATTTTCTGGTGAAGATGTGAAGAAGAGGGGACAGCCAAAATGGAAGCCAGTGTGATTTTCCTCAGGAAAATGGGACTTGATCTACCTCAAGATCCAGCTATACCACTTCCAGGTATTTACCTAAAGGATCTTCCCTTCTGTTACAATGACTTGTTCAATTATATTCATTGCTGCTCAATTAATAATAGACAGAAAATGGAAACAACATAGATGTCTCTCAACAGAAGAATGAATAAAAATAATGTGATACATTTGTTCAATGGAGTATTGCTCTTCCATTAAAAGCAAAAAAAAGTACATGAAATTTTCAGGTAAATGAAGGGAACTAGAAAAAAAAAAACATCCAGAATGAGAGATCTTGGCTCCAGAAAGATAAAAATGGTATGCATTCACTTATTGAACAACTCCTGTGTAAACTTGCCTATGCCTTTGTTTTGTTTTTTATTCTTTTTAAAAACACATTGGTGGATTTTATGTATAAAAATGCTTTGCTGGAGTTGGGCATTGGTGGACATGCCTTTAATCCCAGTACTCCCGAGGCAGAGGTAGGCGGATCTCTTTGAGTTCGAGACCAGCCTGGTCTACAGAGCAAGTTTCAGCACAGCGTCCAACACAATACAGAGAAGCCCTGTCTCGAAAAACCAAAAGAAAAAAAAACAAAAAAACAAAACAAAACAAAAACAAAGAAAGAAAGAAAAAGAATGCTTTGTCTGTATGTAAACCTCTGCATCACAGTTGTGCCTGGTGCCTACAGAGACCACAAGAGAGCCCTGGATCACCTGGAACCAGAATTGCATATTGTGAGCCCACCCATGCAGATTCTGGCAACCAAGCTCATATCTCTTCAAGAAAATAAAAAAAACAGTTTTCTTAGTTGTTGAGCCATCTCTCCAGCCCTTTGCTTCTCTTCTTAAATTTAAAAAATACAAATAATACTTTAGGAAATAGCGCCTTGTGATTTTAAAGTGTATTTATACTCCTGACACCCATATTATTGAAGACATTATTTTCAGACAACCCAAAATCCTACAGGTGGTACTGGCTGCTTATTTTTGTCTGCCATATAATGCATAGTTAATCAGAAAGATTCTAAATTTTATTTGTTTAGTTTATTATCCTTGGGCATATTTCACATATGATTCTAAAATTTAACATTTTAACTGATGTTGTTCTGAGCAAGTATTTTAAGGTTCTTTTGGGCATATTTTTGTGAGTATCTCTAGGCTAAACACTAGGAATTTTAATTTCTGAATTACATCATGTATATATTTTTAAAGTACTTAAAATTCCTGATTTACTCTCCAATGTGGCTAAATAAATTTAAACTGTCTTAAAATGTTTATGAGATTTGGAGCCTTTCAAACACTCATTAACACTGTGTATTTTGATTTGATTTGATTTTCCAATCTAATTGGTACAAGACAAACATAAATTGTAAAGTATTTGGAAAGCCACTGGTAGTTAACAGATTATGCTAAACCATGTACTATTTTTCTTTTTTACTTTTGTGCATTTGATGTTAAACTTACTCCTGATTAATATGGAACCTCTGTTCAGATTTTTAGTGGGCCTCACTGCATTTTTAAATGTGTAGTACATTTTTGCATATGCAAATACTGTATGTGGATCCACTTGTTTACCTTCCATTAAACATACATGCAAATAATATATTTTACTGTGTTTTGATGATTCATTTTACTGTGTTTTGGGTGGAAAGAAGGAAATTACGACGAATGCATAAAGAGCAGATGAAGTCTCCAGTGTTTTTGTAAGGGGAGAAAGAAGTCCTAAGTGACTGTGTGTTGCTGACACAGCGACACAGCATGGCTATTTCAAGAACCCCAGTGCTCCAGACATGGGAGAATAACAAACCTTTCCATGATCAGTCTAAGGGAAATGTCAAATACTTCCCCATGTCTGTGTACAGATGTTGACAATGTGTGCAGAAGATATCAAACAGTGCTTCCTCCTCCCACATGTTTACAGATGTGGCCGCTTCATTATAGAGATAGTCTAATGAAATTAGCTAAACCCTCCTTCTCCTTCATCTGTATATAATAAACCGGTCTCTATAATTCAAACATGCAAAAATCAAATGCACTGAGTTTCTGGCCTCCTGGAACAAAGCTAGAAGAATATGTGATTCCTCTCAATCCCAGTTTTTCTTTATGTGTGTCTGTTTCTTCATTTCCACCTTCCCAGTTCAGTTCGTCCCTAAGTCATGCAGGTCACAGCACGTTATCTATAAAAGGCAGTTGTCAGTAACATGAAGTTATAGTACAGGAACCAGTCTACCTTTGGCTCAGTTCTTATTCTCAGTATATACTCTTCTTAAAGAAACTCGGTATACTTTATTTCATGCCCTTTGAACAAAATAAAAACTGAATGATAAATTGTGCATTTTCGTCATTTTGGATTTTTTTTCTTTTTTGGTGTGTGTGTGTGTGTGTGTGTGAGAGAGAGAGAGAGAGAGAGAGAGAGAGAGAGAGAGAGAGAGAGAGAGAGAGAGTGATTGATGGGTGTTCTTTAATCATACTCTACTTTGAATAAAAAGAAGAATCTTACAGAACCAGCTCCTCACCAATTTGACTATTCTGCTCGACTCTCAAGTGTCAGGGATCCTCCAGCTTCTGTCTCCTCATCACTGGGATTACAGGTATGTGGTGTTGTATGCATCAAACTATTTTAATGTGGCATTTAATGTGTCACTTTACTGTAATATAAACTTGGATTCACATATTTGGGCAGAAAGTCCTTTCCCCGCTGAGCCAACTCCCCCAGGTCCTAAGTTGTGTATAGTTCTTCATTTTAGCAACGAACTATAGAAATGACCCCTGAAAGTATAGTCTTAAGTAGTTATCTATTTTAAAAATAATGTCATATTATCTATTCTATTGATTATATACTATCTATATCTATTGATTATGCTTGTCATTTTGGACCACCGAGCATGATGCTGCTAAGGATATTTCCACGCCTTTAAAAATCACTTAAGTACATACTTCTTTTGCTTAAGTTGTTGGAGGTGAAATTTCTAAGACAAATGCTATGTGTATTTTAATCATCAGCAGATTGTGTCAAGCTTTTTTTTGTTCATTTGTTTTTTTTTTAATTTTACAAAGAAGTGTACTAGTTTACAACTGGTCCAATCATATGAAAAGGTTTACCTGTTTTATAGCCATATTATAAAGTTGCCTAACATTTCAAGTTGAATGCTTTTTGCTAATATTTGGTGGCATGATTTAGTATAAAATTTATTTTAAATTCTAATTTCTGCTGAAGCCTTTAAATTGTTTAGTAGATAACTTCAGTTACAAGATAGTACTAGTAATTTTCCAATGCTTTTGTGCCTTATTTCTATTTTTTCCACTCATGCAGTAATTTGTACTGATTAATGTTTTACATCTATAGTCATAAATGCTTTTGGAGAATGGCAAGACACTTGAAAAAACAGGGTATAAAGTAACACATATGTTAATCCACTCTTTCAGTTCTCAAGGCTGTAACTGAGTGAAGACAATGAGGGTGCAAAGGCAATGGAATGACCTAGTAGATGCCATTTAAATCAACTTAGCACTCTACTTACACCCTGAAAATTAGGTAAACTTTTTCACATAATAAGGACATTGTCCCTTGACATTCTGGTAATACCAGGGAGAGAACTGTTAATGGTGTCACTATCTAATTGAGCAATGTATAAAGCCCTCACCCTGTAGAATGTAGCATTGTGCTCTATGTATAGATAGTATGTGTGATTCTGGCCCCAATGACTACCACTGCGCATGTAAACCTCCGGGTGGAGCATTCCCTGTTAGTGAGCATTCTCCTGTGTTAGTTTCTCAGTTAGCAAGTTGCAGTAAATAAAATCCCCCATAAGTATCCATCTATTTTCTTTGCTCTCTAGACAACCTGTCCCAGTGTGAATCCACAGAAAGCAATTTTACTTTATTTTCATGTGCAAATATTTATGTGGCTTAAGTGAATGTTGCCTATATTCATGATAATTCCAATTTTCTGTTAATTTGTTGCCTTGTAATGACCTTGTTAGTTTATTTAAATCAACATTATTTTAGCCTAATAAATGTGTTAGGAAATATGTTATCATATTTGTGTGAATGCATGTACATATACAGCACTAGAAATGTTTAAATATAGTTCTTGGAGTGGGGACATTCACTTGAGTATGGATGATCCACTAGGAGCTGCTCTATAGTTATTTCTAGTGGCTATGACAAAATGCTACAAACAAAAGCAATTCATGAAGAAAATTTATTTAACTTGAGGCTCCAATGGGAGGTTCAATAATATCAGGAAAGGCTTGGCAGCTGGCTACTGGATCTTCCATCATAAAAATGAATCAGAGAGAGAGAGAGAGAGAGAGAGAGAGAGAGAGAGAGAGAGAGAGAGAGAGAGAGAGAGAGAGCTGAACATCTGTAAGTCAACTAATTAAAAGTTTTCCTTTGTAAGAGTTGCTATGGCCATGGTGTCCTCGTGCAGGAATAGAAACCTTAAGTAAGGCATCTGTGCACTGCAATTTTGTTGGTGTTGTTAGTAGTTTTTTTTTTTAGCCACTGTTCTATTGGTGTGGATAGACACATTAGTCATGGCAACTGTCATGAAACAAAGCTTTTAACTGAGAACTTGCATACAGGTTCAGAATTATAGTTAGTTCATTATCATACTGTGGAACATGGTGGCAGACAAGCAGACATGGTGCTGGAGAATAGTCTGTGAATTCTACATCCTGATCCACTGATAGGGGATAGATAGATAGATAGATAGATAGATAGATAGATAGATAGATAGATACAGAGAGAGGAGACTGGGCCTCTTAGCCACACTGTGTGGCTCACTTCTTTCAGTAAGACCACAACTTCTCTAACAAGCGATGGATCACCTTGTTTCCATTTTAGAATTAAAAGTCATATTATAGTAAAGACAAACCCTGGCAATTCCTATTTATGATTAAACCTCCGGTTCTCAAAGATTTAACTATGCTCCACCTCTATCATTAGAAACAAATGGCTCTGTACTGCTTGTTCTGGGAAACACCAACCATATCTTTGTTTCAAAGAATTAGTATGAGCTAATTTGAACCTTTGGTTCAAAACATCATTTGACCATGTTGTTATGAGTCCCTTGTTATGCCCACCTTGACCTGTTACATCCACCTTGTTATGATTGCCTTGTAACCATGTTTTGTTTCAGGATGTTTTTACGACTGAATTGTTATGCTCACATTCTTCTTCTGTAACCCGGCCTATCCTCCCCACCACATCCTTCATTTGGAAACCACCACTCCTGAGCTACAAAAATCTTGTCTTCCTCACATCCAGCACTGATCCCTTGAATCATGCTTTTAAGGAGAAATAGCCAGGGTACACAAATTAAAAAAATGTTGCTTTAATTAATTTGTTCATGATGATTTTGATTGGTGGTCTTGCACATCCAATCTTTGGGATTAATATTTGGGTCAGCAAGAACAAAATCCCAACCCAATTCAGAAAATCAGAATCTGGACCCTTCCCTTTCGCCCTCCAGGACTGAAGAACTGTTCCCAAGGCGGGGTCTACTTGGAAACATTCCATGTCCCAGAGTCATATCTCTAGTTTGCCTCAACTAAAGGCTCCATGAACAAAAGGAAAAAGAACCCTCTTCCCTGCACTGCTCCACCCTCCTTTTATTTTGGGGGCCACATCTTATAAGTAATAGGATCTTTTTAATTTTTTTCTGGTTCTGTGGGAGCCACATCTGTGGATGGGGTGGGGATGGTCTGAGGAAATGTAATATTCTTCTATCCAGGACAAGAAGTAAGACATAGCGTGACCCACTTGAGTATTTCTGGAGTACAGTCTGAGTTATCAGTACTGTTGCTGACCCGCCTTCTGACTCTGACCATGTCTCCTGAGACTGGGGTATGAGAAATTGGAGGTCTATCACCTGAACAGTCATTGACAGGGTTTCAACAACAAAGCTGGCAACAGAGCCAAGGAACCTTGAACCTTCTGTGATACTGGGGGCCAAGAGGCTGAGTAAGTCCAGCCTAGAACATCAGGCATTAACAGGAGACAAGATGAAAATTGGAGAGTACTGGCCTAACTAATTTCCTGGCCTAACTTCCCCTAACAGGGAAACCTAATGGGTTCTGGGCACCTGGGTTATACAGAGATACAATTGAGAAAAAGCCTCCTATGTCTTATAAAACTTCATTGGTTCAACTGGTCAACTTCTGATGACCTCAATCTTTGTCGTTGTCCCTACTGTTACTTTTCTGATCTTGCTATATCATATGTTTTGCCTGTCTTTGTTTGTTCCAACTCTGGGTCACTGAAACACATGAAGGACACATTGCTCTTTGTTTGCTCTCTCATCTTGTGTGTGTTTTGGTGTATGCATTAACCTTCTTCAGTCATAGCTGGACTTGGGAGCTGGACCAAGCTCACCTGCTGCCATGCCCACACTGCTGGACTTAGACAGTGTAGATACCTCTAGTCCCTAGTATGCCCTGAAAGGATTTGGGCACTGCCCCAATCTATCTGTCCCAAATATGATACTACTGTTATCTGTGGCTACATTGATAGCCAAGACCTGGCATTTCTTCCTTGTCACTGGATTTAGTTAACAGGATTTCAAATGTCTTTTTGAGTATGGATGATGTTGAAGTACTGCTTTATGCTGTTCTACAGTGTTGAAAAATGAGCTCCAGAGTTTGAAAGGTTTAGTCCTATGACAGGTGATCCACTTGGCTTTAATTTTAAAAAATTGTAAAGCAATGCAGCTACAATTAAATCATAGTATTGGTTTAATTTACATGATTGAAACTTCTCTATGATACTAATGTTATTTAAAATTTTTAATATTTTTACTGAGCTTTTTGTTCCTCAGGATTTATAAGTTTGTTAGGTAAGGTTAAAAAATTCTGTAGAATATCTTACATAAGTCCCATTAAGGCTTCTAAATACAGGGTTAAAAAATTAGAAAGATACATAGATAAACTTAAAACCCAAACCTAATTCATCAATGTCTCTAGCTTTGACATTGCTTTCAAAGCCCTGGAATTGCATTTCTGTGTAGTAGTTCTTGTTAACTGAATTATGTCAACCCAAAACATAGTTTTATGCTTAAAAGCTTAACTTGAGAAAGGCTCAGGGATACAGTAGATTCCCACACACTAGTATAGTCACTGGCCAACTAAAGTTGGGGCCACAATAACTAAGCACCGGAGACTGAGATATTCCTATCTTATGATGGAACAAGACAATGACAAAAGCAGACTGACCAAGAGCCTGTCAAATTGTTTTCCTTACCTAATGTCTATTCAGACTGATGGAGACTGACTTAACAATGTGTGTCAAATTTCCTTGTATTTGCGGGCTTGGTTAAGCTTTAGATATTTTGACAACTTGAGCCACACAAGAGAATTGTGATAGTCTGCAATGGTGCACTACAAATGGACCAAGGAAATAAAGTTGCCAGTCTCTCTATAGACTGTAGTATTTATGATTTAGATTAAAATATTTAGATTCAAGAATAAGGCTAAACTTAACAGGGACAAAACTATTAAATCGTAATCTTATAAATGTTACTGATTTGTTGTTAACTGTTGAAGATGATTAAGAAATGCAGATTAATAGTTACCTTATAAATGATAAAAATGTTTGTGTGCAATTTATTTACAGGAACAAGCATTATTTATCCTCCTTTTGTGTTTTCAAGGAAAAACCTAAAGCAAGTATCTAAAACGTAAAGACAATTAAAGTTTATTTAAATCATTTATACTTACTAGATAGCCCCTTAAAACTTTTCAGAGATTTTCTGAATATGGGTTTTCAAATGTTTAATGGAAATAGCTTCCTATGATAGATGGAAATTCTAGATCCTAATAGAGACATTAAGGCCTCTGAAGAAGATAATGGGGTACAGACGACTCCACCTGAATTGTGGTAATGCTTAAGTATTGAGGAAAGCTGTCCCATGCCTTGGCTGCTGCCAGACCCTGCAAAAACTGTGGAAAATGTTGGGTTCACATCCCTACTCTGCCTGAAATTAAAGAAGTCCATTCTTCCTAGGTTCCTAATCTGCAAAAAAAAAATCTCTCAGAGTTTCTTGTTCTGGCAGCTAAGGTTCAATGCTGCTCACTGTGGCAACTGGAACATATAATATTGTCCTGGGTGCCAGCTGCATACCTACAACCACTGCCCATCAAAAGCTCTTGAGACACTGGGAGCCTAGGGCAACCCTGTAGGTAATGTGTTTCAGTCATTTTAATTGATACGTAAGTCATTTGGTTTATACTTCCTGCTATAATTTATCTGTCTCAAATCTCTGAGGGTATTGCAGCTTCATCAATTTAGCATCAACTGCCTGGTCGATACATATCATATAAAAACTAAGCCTGACTTCTCTAGAGCTATTAGGCCACCTGTGTAAAAGGAAAGCTCACAGACAGGTTCCCCTGACTAATATCTTAAAATAAACAAGTTTAAGTTTAAACTTTCACCATTTAAACTGCTTTGTAAAACATCTCTCATTAACCAATTACTTATATATAGTTTAATTTTAAAAGTTAAAGGTTTATCTAAATTATTAAGGTATAGGAAAATTACTTAAGATATATAAATACAAATTATTCTATACTATTTGTATACTAATGTTTCAAAATTTCAAAGTTTTAATGTTAATCAATAGAGTTCTACTAATTTGGGAAAGTACTGATTAATATTATCAGTTACAAGTATGTCTCTTACCAGAGAGGTTTCCGGGCTTCCTACCCCAATGGCGTTACATCTCGACTCTGTGTTTCTCCTTCCCAGAATCCTCCTCGACTCCTAGTCCCTCCTATCTAGATTCCCCATTGGCCAGACAGTACTTTATTGACAAATAACAGGCAAATAACAGGAATTCCCCAACATCTCCTCTTTTCTGTTTAAACAAAAGAAAGGTCTTAACTTTAACAGTCAAATTGTATATAACAGAACAGTTATCAAGTAAGAACATAGTTACAATATTTTAGCAAGAGTTAAAGAAAATATCATCCATCTCATCCTTGTGAGTCCAAAGTTCTATATGTAGTTTATCTCTTATCATAACTAAGGAAAACTATAACTATAACTATCTGTCTTCAACTCCATCAAAGACCACAGAAGGATAATATATAAACACTAGGATTGACAGAGATATCTTACTGCCTGGGCAGTCACCTGAAGTTCCTCTGTAACGTTGGGGCATCCATCTTCAGCCCATAGGCCACAATGTGTCTGGAACACTTCTCAGCAAAGCAGGAAATTTCAAACTGTCCATCTGCATTGGCAGTCTGTCAGTCATTTTTCTTTGTCCTGCAGAAAGTCTCGTAGACTCTTCATGAAGCAGGAACCCTGTAAGACTGAGTTCAGTAGTCACTTTCCTGTGGGTCCTGCATGTCCAGTTTATACAGCAACAGTCAGTCTAGGCAAGAGCAGTTTCTTGCCCAAATGGCTAAACTTGCCATGTTGAAAGCAACCTCCATAATAAGTTTCTTCGATGCCCATCTTCCTCTCATACATAATTGGTGCTGCCAGGAGCAGACATTTCTCATTGTCAAGAAAAACCCTAAACCATTTTAAATGCCATTTTTCTGAAGGTTTTTGAGAGGCTTGAAGACTATCTATCTGTCTCAAATACATTTCTATATATCTAGAAAACCTAACTTACCTAACTATAAATTCTGACTATTATAAGTAACTATCTATTGTCTGTATTTAATTATGCATTACATTTTAAAAGAACAGTATAAGTACAATACTTAGTCAAGAGGAGAAATATATTTATCACAACATTGACTTTGAATTTGTATCAATAAATGAAAAACAATACCCATACCATAATTCCCCTTTTTACCATTAAAAGGAGATTGGTTGTGATCATTAACCAATTATAAACAATCCCATTTAAATGAAAACAAAGATTTATAAAAAAGATGCGAATTAGGACGTTGCTCATTCCAAACTGCTTCCTGCTGGAAGGGGGTGCTGTTTATACCATGGTGTTCATGACAAAACTCAGAAACCTGTATAAGTCCATATTTTCGGGGTCTGTAAAGCTGCATCATCTTAGCTGTCTCAATAGTTGGAACACCTGGTCCACTGCTTCTGGGGGTCTTGGTTCGTCAAACCACACAAGTCTGGAAGGAATCCTCAGCTTTTCATTTTCGGTGGAAACATAAACTAAAACTCCTTTTCCGAGTAACATATCCTTATACTTAAATTTTGAAGTCAAGGCATTTTCAAAAGATAGAAGTTGGATTAATTTAGCAGCATTTATAATCAAGTGTAGTTTAGTAGCAGTTCCTTCCTGAGCAAGCAAAAACCTGAAAAACACAATAGCATACAGTATCCAGACTCTCTGTGTATTTTCCATCTTTACGTGGCTTATTTATTTATGTATTATTACTTTATTTATTTTACTTTTATTTTTCTCTGAGACAGGGTTTCTCTTTGGAAATCCGCCTGCCTCTGCCTCTGGAGGAAATCCTACAGACGTGTGTGCCACCACAACGTCGGCTTTTTTATTTATTTACCACTTTGTCGTTTCATTTTCTCTCTCAATCTCACGTATATTTTTAAACACACTGTAAACCTTTAGAGGTTTTGTTCATCTAAGTCTGACTT
The DNA here is from genome assembly GCF_017639785.1 of Mesocricetus auratus. Classification (NCBI taxonomy): domain Eukaryota; kingdom Metazoa; phylum Chordata; class Mammalia; order Rodentia; family Cricetidae; genus Mesocricetus; species Mesocricetus auratus. The sequence goes on from NW_024429266.1 coordinate 93,909,783, forward strand.
AACTGTAAAGCTTTACGTTTTTCTGGCCACGTGTCTTATCTGTAAAACCGCGGCTGTTTTAAACTGCCGGATTTTTTTTCAAGATGGCAGGCGTAAGCGTGACTCCAGCTTACCGCCTCAGTCCATGCTGACATCCAGCAAAAGCTGCCACTTCCAGCTGTATGTACACACCTTTCAATCGTTAGCAGAGTCTCTTAAAAGAACCTTCTTGTTTTTTTTTTATTCTTTTTATGCTGAGTCAGGAAGACTCCAGTAAGCGAGCCATGTGAATCTCGGCTTGTTGCTAGCAAAACAGAGCACACCTGAGAAAAATGCTGCTATCAAAAATCTGTGCTTCTCTCCGTTCTTCTGTTTCTAAAATTCCTTTAAAGCTTTTGTTATTTTGCGTGGAAATTCATGATCCCACTCCTGATCACCATTTTGTTAAGAGAAGCTTTTTCTTTGAGAGAAGCCTTCCCGCCTGCCTGGTTCCAGATCCGCATCAGTCCCAAATAAACACACAGGAGGCTATATTAATTATGAAGCTGTTGGCCTTGCTTGTTTCTTCCTGGCTAGCTCTGCTTTAAGCAATTACCCCATAATTGTTAATCTAAGTATGTCTCTTACCGGAGAGGTTTCCGGGCTTCCTACCCCAATGGTGTTACATCTCGACTCTGTGTTTCTCCTTCCCAAAATCCTCCTCGACTCCTAGTCCCTCCTATCTAGATTCCCCATTGGCCAGACAGTACTTTATTGACAAATAACAGGCAAATAACAGGAATTCCCCAACACATACCAACCTTCCTGGGCCCTCACAATGACACCCTAATTTCAGCAGATAGTTACAGGGAAGAGTACAACTCCACAAGACAAAGGGCTATAGTCCCTGGCAAAGAGAATAAAATGGCTACTTATAGAACCTATTGGCATGCCTATATTTATCCTCAAATCTTTGAAATTAATGCAAGGCCACACCTATTTGAATCTATGTAGGTCATTCTTGTTTAATCACCTCCACAATAGTTTTCCCAAGTCTATTCTTTTCAATTGTCTTTCTTAAGATTTTAGCATTTTATGTACGCAGAACAGAGAGTATCTTATACTTTTAAGTTTTCTGTGCTTCTATGGCCAGTATTTAGTTAGCTAAACATGTGGGAAACACGAACTAATTGATATGCAAAAGGAAGACAAATCTATTTTCATGCCTCCTTAAGAAAATGCGCTAGTTTCCATACTCATCTTCATGCTTGAAACTCTTCATTCTGGTATACTGCATAAAGGCCCAGCCTCACTTCGTGTGTAGATGCTGAATTTCTTAATCTTCATTTATTGATAAGACTCTTCTTTCCTGATTGTGCACCTATCAGTACGGTTGGCAACTGTTACATGGATATTTACACACAGGCAAATATTCTAGGTGTCCTGATCTGTTGTATTAATTGACTCATCTGTTTCTATGTCTGAACTCACTGGGTTAATTATTATAATTTTACAACAAGTGCCCTGATTTGTTGTATTGATTGACTGGTCTGTTTGTATGTCTATACTCACTGTGCTGATTATTATAACTTTGTTACATATTTGCAATCCAGAGGCACAATGCCTGTAGCTTTTCTTTCTCAAGATTGCCTTACCTACTCTGAATATCAGGTCCACAAGAAATTATAATGCAAGCAAGAGAGAAAGGAAGAAAAATAAGGCAAGGGAAAGAAAATAAGAGGTGGAGGAGAGAGAAGAAGAGGAGGACACAGCTTGCCTTTTCACAGGGAACTCACTGGATAGCAAAGAATCCACTTGTGGAATAGCAATCCTAGTCTACTCGTGTTTGCAGCAAAGCACAATCAAAAAAGGAATGTATGTGCTCTGAAAGTTCTCTTCATTTAATACTGCTGGAGAGAGGCTTACATTGCTGAATGAATTGGGAAGGCACAAGCATTGGAATCACACTAAGTGCTATATCTGTCTTAATATCACAAAGTTTGAATGTGTACTGTATTTTCTTATTTCTTTTGTGTGTCTTTACGTCTTTCCCACCATCCAAGATAGATGCATCCATCACCTCCTTCCTCCTCTTTTTAAAATGAATCAAATTGCCAAGTGATTAACTGCCTTTTGTGGTTCAGTAACACTGGGATTTAGTAGGAGAGAAATGTTTTAAGATACTGAGACCTGTGATGATGATTGCTCTTCAGGAGTGAGAGCTAAGAAAGCCTACCCAAGTGTCAGTGTGGATGTAGAGACCTCAACTGCAGGACTGTTGTGCATTCTCATAGGTTGGCCCAGATTCTCTTAGATGACCAAAAATCTGCGCAGTAATCATACCTGAGAAGAGAGTTTTATATCAGTTTCCAAGTGAACATCCAGGGTGCAGCACCCAGGTACAAGCTGGAGAGCATAGCTACTGTATGAGTTTGGACTGCTGTCAGAGCAGATGCCCTGCTTTTCTTTCAACCTTCTTAAAAATCTGTTTGTGTTGTTAATAATTTACACTCCTTTGTGTGATTGTTTACAGTCACTATCAATATTTTCATTTTGATCTATATATTTGGCAGAATTAACACTTTTAAATCTTACTTTGTTTGGACTAAGTCGTTTATTGCCTACAGTTCTATCTGATTTTGTTTTATGAATCCCATTGCCATTTGGCTAGTTATATATGTCACGATTTTGATATATTTGTGTTACATTGTGCAGTAAAAAAGAATAAATCTTTCCTTGATTGTGTTCATTTTGCATTTTCCAAATTTTTTACAGTGTTGGAAACTGAACTTGAGACCTTGTTCTTGCTAGACAAATGCTCTACCTCTGAGCTGTTACACCCCCTGCCTCTTTATACATTCTGAGAGTCTAATATTGGCAATGTTCTATTAAATTTAATTTCACTTGATTAGTTTTTATAACTTTGTGTGATTATATTTTACATATGTCCCTAACAAGAAGGATGCAGATCAATACTTTGAATTAGAGTCTCTGTCTATTGATGAGACAAGGTAAGAAATTTGATTTATTGGAATGTCTGATGTGCTCAGATTTAGTTATGGTCCTTTATTTTGTAAACCTCTAACTGCCATAATTTCCCTTGATTCTGTTACAGGGCTCCTTCTCAAGACTGAGCTTGCCCTGCTTACTTGAGTTTTCTCTTGTGTTAGTGTGAGTCCAGAACATTTAATTGCTATTATTTAGTAAATATATATGTATGCACACACAAAAACATCCATACATGTTTTTTGGAACTCACAAAATATCGCAGGACCTCATGCAGAGATTTTCTTGTAAGACTATAGGAGTTATTAGGACCCCATAACTAGCTGAAGAACAATAAAAGCCATTTGTTTCCTTCCAAGGTATAGCCAGTGCACCTCTTTCTTCTTGTGGCAGGAATCTTGTAGGACTTATGTTCTACAGAGCATAGATTTGAGATTTTAGAGACTTACCATTAGAACCTCCTTAAGTGTTAATGAAATCCTATTGCTAAGCTGTGTGTTTCACAGGGATTTTCTGTAGCAGCATTTGGTGAATGATTTTATGTTTTCTAGAAGTTCTTAGGTTTAGATATTCAAAAACCAATTTTTTTCTGTAAGTCTCTGTATTTTCACATTTTTATTATTATGTCCTCAGTATTTTATTCATAGCATATTAGGATTGTTTACATTGTGAGCTACTAGAATATTTACTGTCTAATAGCTGTTTAAGGTATTTTATAATATTTAGAGCGTCTGTACCTCCTTATTATTTCTTCCATACCTGTCATTCGTGATGGGTTTACTTTCCTTGTTGCTTAAAAGACATTTCCTTAGTTCTTTCACAATATTTAATGAATTTTTTATGTCTTAGTTTTTGAATATATTAAAATATTTTTGTGTGAGCAAAATCATGTACAGTGTTTACATAAATTTTAAGGGTACATCTTTAGCTTTCTCATAATTTTTGTTCCACATATTCCCCAAGTGGCATATGTTTCAGTAAAAGATAAGTTTTGCATTCCAATAGCTAGAACTGTGGGGACTCTATTGGATTCTTGTAACTTTTGATTGGCTTGTAGCTTACCCTGTTTCATTACTGCAGATATTTGGCTCTAGCACCATCCAGAGATTGTGATTTCTGAAGGAAAAAAATCTTCCTTTTTCCTTTCTGTCAGAAATATAAAATGCTTTCATAATAAATCACCAAGATAGCTTGTAGAGCTCCTGGTTTTAGGTGAGGTTTATAGTCTCTTCTGAGATAAAGCCTATAGCCTTGACCCTTAGTATATCAGTCCTTGACACATCCATCTTCCTAAAAGCCAGTCCAGCTTCCTCTTTTTCAACTGTAGCTCCTAAATTCTCCCATTGCTATGACATTTGTTCCAATAAAGCAAGCTCATTGTTTGGTTGTATAAACAACAACACTTTGCATTTAATGAATTTAAAGAAAAATTGTATGTGGGCACTGGTGGTGCATACCATTAACTCCAGCACTTGGGAGATAGAGGCAAGCAGATCTTTGAGTTCAGGGACAGCTTGGTCTAAAATGTGAATCTGAACAGACAGGGCTACACAGAGAAACCCTGTCTCAGAAAGCAAAACATAAAACAAAAGTAAAGAAAATGCATAGGTGTTTGCCAATAAGAAATTAAATATCACTATAGCTAACATTACAGATATTATTTTGAAATTGAACAATTATGTTATACAAATATTTTAAATTTATTTCCAGAATTAGAAGTGTTTTTTTGTCCTAAGTTCATCTTGTATCTTGAAATTGAGTTTATCCTTAATCACTTTTGAAAATAATTTAAGGACCATTTATTCAACCCTCTGCAGTATGAAAACTCTTTGTGTAGAAGCAGTTGAGTTGGTAATACTAAATTACCAAATAATGCTTAATTAACAAACAAAATATAAGCTTATGTCCCAATTTAGGAGCAACTCTTTAAGAACTTCTACCCATGACTGAGCACCTGCTGCACAGATGTGGCTGAACTATTATTTTTCAATTCATGATGTCTGTTTCGTTTGCCTTTTGTTCCAAGGTGCCTTAGCGACCAAAAACTGTTGTCAGCAACTGGTCTACCAGTGGATCAAGACCTGTCAACAAAGGTCAGTTCTTTTGGATTGCAGAAGAAAGGAAATATTACCATCTTGTCCTTTGGTATTGTTATTCCCCCTGCTATAAGCAACAAAACAAGACTTCACTCCAGGTCCCCCAGAGGATTCTATCTTTACAAGAGATTCTTTGGTTTAAGAGTGCAGGGCGTTCTTCTGTGACTCCCCTGAAAACTAAATACCACGCAGTGTAAAACTTTGTCTACCTGCATTTCCCTCCAATGGAAGCAAATATGGTCAAATTATATAAATGGACAGACAGATGTCTGCCTCCTGAGAAGACACTACTGCTGTATGTAACTGCCAGTGATTTTAAATGAAATGTGAGAAACAAGAGTGCTGTGGATGTCTCACTTCTAAAGCTTTTATAAGAAATTAAATAGCTCTTAGTACTCAATTCCCACTGGCTAATAAACTTCATGTTCCATATAATTCTCTTCCATTCCTGCATCAGAGTCAAGGAAGTTACTAACAACTGATTCAGACAGACTTAGAACCAAATCAAAGTGAAAACTTATTAGCAATTTGTCTGACTTTATAATTATCTCATGTGCCTTAGCATTCTGTGCATCATTTTATTTCTTCTTTGTGTGCCAATTCAAGCAAGCATTATCACTTGAATTTCTAGTTCCCTTTCTTTTCTAGGCAGAGATACAAATACACACCCCAGAACATAACCTGATCGAAGAAGCAGCCAAAATCCCTGTCAGAATTCCATATTACTTTGAAAGTTCAGCAGCTTTGTTAGTTTCCCTGCTGGAGGCAGTTTGAAATAGGTAGTCAAAAGTTTTAGTTTGCAGTGAACAATGTGTTGCAGCAAGAAGTGAAGATCCATTCTGTTATAGGCAAAAGGAAGTTCTCTCTGAAATGCTGAAAGCATCACTTAGCAGCCTCCCAATTTCCAGCAAACAGCATGCTGCAGGTCTACATTAACACTTAGAATTTAATGTTTCGTCTTCAAACATATGTGCTGCACTTAATGTCTCCTGCTCTGCTCTGCTGTGGAATATTAGTGGAGGGAAAGTGTCTTTTTGTAGGCATGGGAAAATCAATATAATTAGCAAGCTAGAAACTTTCACAGGCAGAAAACCCTAAGAAACAATAAGCGTTGAAGACAAGACAATGACATTTCTTGTTTGGAACAATTTACATATCCATTTTAATTATCAGACTCTAGGATGGGTATTTTTTCATGGAGTCACATGCTAATAATCACAGTTATCATACACAGAGAACCTTAAATGCATAAATATAGTCCTGCACAAGTACTATTTGTTTTATTTTCCAGATATGTCCCCAGTTGCTCTTGAAAGAGTTCAAATTTATGGAAATATATTACATTTGCATGTTTAGTAGTACTTACATGAAATTTTCAAAAGATGATTGTCCTCTTCTTTATTTTCCTTTTTAAATTTAAATTAGAAACAAGCTTGTTCTCCTTGTGGCTAATGTTCTAATAACTGATGATGTTGGATATCTGATTTTGTTGTTGCATACATTCCTATGTTCCATTTTTTACTTTTTAAATACTGTATCCTTGGATCAATCTGGGTTTCCTGTGACAGCTCGGTTATGTTTAAATTGTGTATTTGTTTGAGTGTTATGATTAGGGAAAACATTACAGTTTTTGCCTTTCCCTATATTTATTTTCATATCTTTCAATTTAAAGAAGAATTATTTATTGCAAAATGTGCTTTCACTATAGAAATGTATTTGCTCATGTTATGTTTGCCTTTTTTAAGAATTACGTTTATGCTTTGTTTTCTATTATTTACATTGTCTTCTGAATGAATTCTTTTGAATATTTTATTACATTCTTTTTATTTATTATTATTCATGTTTTAACAATCCTCAATTGGTAGATTGGACTTAGGATGTAGGATAAACTGCACACACATTATTTTTTTCATTATCATGGTAATTGGCATATTTCCCTGAAGTGGTAGGTGGTTGTACCACCATGAGTTTTCCTTTGAGTTCCTTCATTTATTTAGTACTTTAGATTTTAAATAATTGCCATTATACATGTTAAATATGTATATACAAATATGCATATAGATGGAAATAGGTATGTTAAATAATTTTAATGCTAGATTCCACATTTAATAATAAACTTTATTTTTTAGTTTTTCTTCATTTCTTTTTGTCAGATTCAGGATGATTTGTCTCATTTAAAATAACAACTCATATATACACGTATATATATATATATATATATATATGTACATATATATGTGGGTGTATCAGTACATGTGTGCACATACATGTGCATACGTGTGTGTGTGAGTGCATGTTATGCATATGTGTGCCATACTCTCTTTTCCATTATGACAATTTCTTGAAAATATATTTTCATTCTGTATATCCCTTTTAACTTAAACATTCATCCTGTTCTTTTTGGTGCGTCATTGTGTTCTAAATTATTATTGTATAAATAGTCCAGAAATTTTATCTGAGGATCTTAAATATCTCTCTTTTTAAAAATAGATCTATTTCATGTTTCAAGTGGGTGAGCATCTTTGGGGTTCCATGAACCTTATAGTCTTGCTTACAAGCATTCCCTTCTGCTGGCATAATTTCATGTATCTTAAAATTTCTCAGTCTGTTTCACTTTAGAATCTGATTTACAAGTTCCAAAATTATTTTTCTGACTTCTCTTTCCTTTTATGTGTCCTAGAATATTTTCCATTTTTGTAGTTGCAAGAAATTATAGCTAAGGAAATGATACATTTTGCTAATATCCATTCTCATGTTTAGTCCTTATATTAGTGTGTTTGAATTAACTGGTCTTGGGCGTTTTGAATCCTAGCCTCAAGGAACTTCTATTCTGTTTAGAGCAACATGGCTTGTGTTTAAAAAAATCAATACACAGCAGTATATGCATACAAATTGGGCAGCTAACCCAATTGTAATTCTCAGCAAAGAGAGAAGTCAATGTGTGATAAATAGAGAACACAGGAAAATGTGTTTCTTTCAGATTTTTCAAAAGTTGGCTGACTTCATGTCTTCTAGACTGAAAAAAAAACAATAATATTGAAAAGAAAATTTCTAGAATGTTTACTCACAGATCAGCAATACACTAAAACTTTGCAAAACTTTCAAGCAAATCCTCACAAAAAATAAGGTTAGTTATAATTCCTCTTCAATTTTACAGATGAAAATAATGGGTCAGAGGAGCCAGTGATGCCAGACTTGTCTAAAATTACACAATCAATAGCTGAACAAGTTTCAGGTAAAAAAATGTGACAAAAATATCAAACAGTAAAATCAGTGATTGATCTTATTTGGTGTCCTTTGGTTGAGGAATGTCCAGTAGATTAGAAATGCACAGCCCAGGATACATGTGACAGCACATCTACAGAGGCAACTGGATGATGATGACCTGTGCTACCGATTCACCTTCCTGTCTATAACAACACAAGGATGCCCTTGAGACCGTCTTGCTTTGCTTCGTAGTCATTATTATACAAATTACTATGCTATACCATGTCCCCACTAATATGATGGGCCAAAACCTCTAAAACTGAAAGTCAGTTTAGGGGGATCTTCTTTTTTTTAATCTTTTTTAAGATACATTGAACAGTGCTTAAAGTCTAAAAAAAGAAAGGAAGTCATTCTTATATTTGCCTAGATACTACTTAAATTTCCACCACATTTTAATTCTCCGTCAGGATTACTCAGGATTTATTTTGGAAAAGGCAAATACAATTTTTCAGATTTATTGTATAAGGATGGCTTGTGCTGCATTTATCTGTGCAAGTATATATTATGCACAGTAGTACTCATATGGACCAGAAGAAGGGCTCACCTATCTTGGATATTTAGTTGAAGATAATTATGAGCTAACCTATATGGATTCTGGGAGCTAAACTTAAGTCCTCCAGAAGATCAGCAAGCGTTCTCACCACTGAGAGATCTCTATATCTCCTACTGGGTATAATTTTACTTGTCATGCACAATGACTAAGGAATTGTAGATCCTTCAATTAAATGACTTTAACTGAAAAGGACATTTATTTATTTATTTGTTCATTTATTTATTCCTTGCTACAATTTTGTGCTTTAAGTGACAGCAAGGTGGTTCAGTGGTTGAAAATGTCTGTTGCTCAGCCCAAAATCATGATTTCTGTCCCATGATGAGAACACATTCCTGCAAGTCGGCATAAACATGCCTGCATATGTGTATAAATGAATACACATACACAAATAAAAGACAATTGCTGAGATTTGTGAAATTTGTGATATTCAAGTGAAGGTAAGGAATAGCAATTCAGCACTATAACAAGGTGACATAGACTACAGGGACAGGCATGGTTGTAGATAACCCATGAGACTGAAATGCCACATAAATTTGTCTTTACCTCCCTAGAATGATAAAAATTTCTCAAGTTCAAAAAAGGTTTGGCAAGAGAATGCACAAGAGTAGAGTTGAATCAATAGATTTTTATTTCCATCAAGTGGTCCCAATTGTAATTCCATAATTGTCTATTTTTAAAAAATATTTATTGGGTATTACCTCATTTGAAAACTATAAAAATATACTAGAAATTAATCAAAATGGTATGAAATGAGAACTATGTCCATTAGTTCTTAATAAATGTCTTTCATTGTACTATGCAGCTTTCTTTTATATTCACAAAACAACCACTTGACATTCTTTACCTGTTATGCATTTGCCGAATTTTTGGACTTTTATTTTTTCCATGGATAACAAATTTTCTGTATAATTAGAATAATTGGTGCAATGCAGAGACAATACTTGACATCAGCAATCTAAACCTGAAGTGACAACTCTCCCACCAGTCCCATGTGTGGCTGTCTGTGTACAATGGGCTTCTCAGTGAATCTCAGCTTCCTTTTTAAAGGTCATTTTTATTATTGTATGTGTGTATACATGGTGTGTGTGGGAGGCTGCCATCCAGACAACTGTACATGGGAAAAGTTCAGGAGAATACTAGCAGGAATCGGTTCAATTCTTTTATGGGTCTCAAGGATCAAGCTAGTAGCTATACCTGTAAAGCTGGTGCCCTGGCATTCTGAACTATCTCTTTTGTCTGTCTCAGCTTCTTATTTTCCATGTGGGGTGGTTAGATCAGATCTGAAATCCCTTTCTGGGTTAATGAGTGAGTCAACAATAGAATTCCATGTGGTTGAATTCAAGGGAACTAGACAAATATATGACCCCAGTAATCCTTATTCCAATTCTAAATTCCAGTGGTGTCATCCTGAAAGAATGATGTGCTTATACAAGGTAACACCAGCAAACATCCTCATCCTCAAAGCTAAATAAGCAAAAATCTGTAGTTTACATAGAGTATAGCTCACTAGTTCTTTAAGAATTCCAGTGGAGGCTGGAGAGATGACAGCGTTAAGGGAACTTGCTGCCTCTTACAGATGATACAACTTTCATTCCCTGCACCCACTTTGAGACTCACAACAACTTCAGTTCCAGGAAATTCATTGCCATATTTTGGCCTTTGTGGACACTGCACACACATGGTATAGACAAACAATCTCCTGTTTACATAATATTAATTAAATGAAAATTTAAAATAATTCAAATAGTGATGAGCATGGTATACAGATTTCAGGTAAGTATTTGCACAGTAAATTTAACTTGAATGATGGTGACATATGTTATTTTGAATATATACAAACATAGTTATTGCTATAGATTTTTCTAAATTTAGTTTACTCAGTTATGAAATATGTATCATTCATATTCTTTCAGTCAAATGAACATTGTAATGATTGTATTTTTAATATACAAATAACTGACTTCATTATATTTTATAATTCAAAGCAGTTTTCACTTTACAATACTAGTGCTAATACAAGTCATGTGACATCTGACTTCTGAGTTCAACCCTAGGATAGATGATAAATGATAATAGGCAGTGATCGCACTGTAGGCTAAATGTGAATGTTTCCTCCCTAGTCATGCACTTTGACACTGAGTGCTGTTGGAGTAGATGATTGGAATATTTAGGTGTTTCAGCCATAGAGGAAATTCTTCCTTGAGGTTTTTATAGCCCATCTCTAGTATTTACTCTCTGCTTCAAGATTACTGAACCAAAATAAACAGTTGCATGCCCCTCCTGTGCCATGATTTCTCAACTGTGATGGACTGTATTCTTTTGGTTATATTTTCCCTTAAGTAGCTTCTTGACATGTCTTTTGCCACTTTCTCAGAGCAATGAAAAAAGATGAATATACATATATATATATTTGTAATAAACAGGTAGATGATAGAAATATATGGAGAATGAGATAGGTCAGTAGACGCGTAGGTAAATAAGGCATACATTGTTCTCAAATGAACAATTTTAAATTATAACATTTTTGAGGAGCATTGTTGCTTTGCTACCAACACACCCTTATTCAGAATCTATGAAATTTCCAGTTGTTATTTTACTGCACGTCCAAGATATTGAGTAGGATTATTCTCAGGACAATGGAAGGCTGATATAATATTTCTTCTTTCATTTATTTGGAAGACAGAACTGAGGAAACCCTTGGGTTGACACAGAAGCTGTAGAACCTCTGATATTTAATCAGTGAACTTTAGAACTCTCAGTAAAAATAATGTTAGACAGGCATGTATTGAAAATTAAAATATACATCTCAGTCATCACAAAGGTATCAGAGTCACATAGCCTCCAAACAAATATTTATGTGTCAGACAAAGGCATAACAAAGGTTGAAGACCTCTGCTACAAAGTACGATTCAGTCTTCTTAACAGCATTATTTTGCCTCTTGAATTGAAGTCAGGAATTTCAGACTAAAGATAAATAAAAGCTTTATTCAAGAAGACTTTAATACATCAACACAGTGCCTTTCCTCTGTCAAGCCAAGGGAAGGTGCTTGTCTCTGGTGCTGCAATTCTGTGGATTTCGATTAACTACTGAAGGGAATTGTCAGCATCTCTATGGACAAGTTCTGACATCCCCAGTTCCTTAAATGGCTTTAATTGGGTTGGGACCTCAGGGTTTATTTATATCAGGCTTCCATTCCTTCATAGCTAATACCCTGTTGTGATGTTTTCAAAATTCTGTCCTCCTACTATTTGATTTGTTTTTTTTTTGTCCCACAGCAACTGCTTAGAAGTCATGAGTACACATAAAATTAGCAGCCAAAAATTACATGAATGTTTCACCAATTTAAATATATACTACTTTAAATTATTATGGAAATATGTGTGTTCAGAGTGGTGTGTGTAAGAGAGAGAAAAATCATCACATTGTAAGTACACACACACACACACACACACACACACACACAGAGTTGTAGGAGGATAAAGGAGCTCTCAAGTTTTTATATGGATTCATGATCTTCAGTTCTTTATTTTCCCAAGTAAATGTTTCTCTACTTCTTTCTTTTTCCTATCTCTCTGTTTCTCTTTTTCCCTCCCCAATAAATTAATGAAGTAAAAGCATATGTATGTATATATGTGTGTGTGTGTAATTACAACATTTCTTGCTTCCCTTTCCTTCCTACAAAGCCTCTAATATATCTCCCCACCTTCAATTTCAAGACCTATTTTAAATTAATTGTTATAGTATGTACATATGTTACTAAATAGAATATGTTGATCTCATATAATGTTATTTGTATGTCTATTTTGAGGGCCAATCTTTCAGCATTGGACCACCACTTGATGTAGTTTTCCATGAGGAAGATCATATGTCCCTCATGCCCAGATTTCCTCAACTGCCTGCAGATCCTTTTGTAGGATTGAGTCTTCGTGGACTTTCCCCATTCACTTTTGCATGTCCACTGATGTTGTTCTTTTTCAGCTCACATTGGGGTAACAATACTGGCCAGACTTTATGTGTATAGCTTCTGACATTACTAGGAGACACAATCTCACATGTGTTTATAATCATTATACAGCCTTAAAGTATATACAAAAAACACATCAGAAATATTTGTTTATACATGATGAAAATGTTAAGAGAAAATTGATGATTTAAAACAACATGAAATTAGATACAATTGAGTCTCTGTTTTCTCATTGTTTCTTTTTTCCTTAGTCTTATAATCCTTTGCTAATCACATTAGTTAGTTTTAAACAGTAATTTCCTCCGCATGAATTTATAGGTATTAATGTAAGTATACTTAAACCTTGAAAAGTAAAATTGCATATATAATGTAGGATATTAACATGCAATTTTCAATATTCCTGGTTACTTGCAGACAGATGCTCCCTACACATATACTTAGGAAGTTGTAGAAGGAAACAGTGATGTAGCTTGTGTACATGTATGAGCAGAGCAACTACATTCAGTATAAAAAGTGCATTGATGGTGATGTGAAGATGATGAATATATTTTTCATCAGGTTATAACAGCTCATTCACACTTTTGTTATGAAAAGCTTCAATGTTTGTAACTGTCCTCATTGATTTCTTAAATACAACACGGTGACTCAATTCATTCATGAGATAGATTTCTACTCTTTTTAGTTAATCACAGGTGTAGTTAATAATTCTACTTCTCCATAATTTGTTACTGACTTTTGAGTACAAAAGTAAGTCTCTGTTATTAATTATTTCATAGAAGCCATTTCAACATTCTGCAAATTTCTTCACATTGTCAATTAAAAATAATCCTGCATGAAATAATTAAAAGTATCCACTGGTATGTAGCTAAGACTTTTATATGGTTGTGTCCTGAGTACCTCACCAGTGGTACTGCTAACTACAGACCTACATCATTCATTTGTTTCGACACTGTTTTCATCTGCTAGAGGAAGACTTCCTCTCAATGAGCTCTATTTATGGGTTAAAATACATATATACACAGGCATTGTGATTTTGTTAAAATCAAATTGGAATAAAAATAACAATATGAAAATGTTTCTTTGAATATGAAAGCTTTCTCATAGAAATTCTTGTGTCCTTACCAGATCCTGAATACCTTATAGTAATAGAGAATTCAAACACATACTCAGATGAAGACCTTTGACCAGTCAGAAAGAGTAGATGAAAATCAACACTTTGAGTTCCTCAAAGGCATCTGTTCTCAATATTTTACATTGCACTGTCATTGAAATTCTTTGGAATAGTGAATGTTCTGGATGTGGAAGACATTGCCTTGCACTTCTTTCCTGGGCTATTCTATTTGATGTATTTCTTTTTCAGGAATAAATCACTCCTACAGATCATCCACTTCAACCAAAAGTGGGCACCAAGTTTTCTTGACTTGCATGGAACCTCACTACAGTCAGTAGAGTGTGCATAGCTCAGTTCTAACTGAGCCTATCAGTGTCCCAATACCTAGGGTTTATGGACATAGGAAGTTGAGTTCACCACCATAATTTTCTAATTATAATAATTATTTGGCTCTGAATTTCTTGACATTGAGGACACTTCCTGAGGCCTGCCTTATACAGGTTTGGTGTTTGCTTCTTCAGTTTGACTGAAAAAGTGACCAAGGAATCTCCTTTGCCCCAATTTTGATGAACACACTGACTCCATGTTCATGCTTGTAAGGAAGTGAGCCCTCCTTCCATCATAATCCCACTTGAGCAAAGTAGCTAATGCTATTGTGAGGTGAAATACACTGATGAATGTATCATCCTTTTTTCTTTGTGCCAAAGTAATATCGAAATAGTCTCTGTGGACTAAAAACTACAATGAACTGGAAGATTAGAATCTTATAGTGTATGACACTGTATATTGCAAAATCCCTTGCATTCTAGAGATAATATGGTAACTAGTAGGACACTATCTGCATATATTCATAAATAAATATTGAAGTGTAGTAAGTGAAATTCAATTACTGGCAGTATGATGTTTTTTTTTGTTTGTCATTTTTTTGTTTGTCTTTTGTTGTATTTTTGTTGTATGTGTGTGCGCGTGCGTGTGCATGAGTGCCTGTGATTGTAATTATGAATTTTCATTGACCCCTTGTGCTACTAGGTAAACACTGCTCTACTACAAAGATACATCCTTTGTCTCTCCACATCCTCTCCAGCATAAATTGTCTTTGGTGTTTTTGATTTTAGCCATTCTGACAGGAGTAAGATGGTATCTCAGAGTTGTTTTAATTTGCATTTCCCTGATTTCTAGGGATGTTGAGCACTTTCTTAAGTGTCTCTTGGCCATTTTAGCCTCCTCTACTGAGAATTCTCTATTTAGATCTGTACCCCACCTTTTAATTGGATCCTTTGGTGTTTTGGAGACTTGTTCTTGGGTTCTTTGTAAATTTTGGAGATTAGCCCTCTGTCAGATGTAGGGTTAGTGAATATCTTTTCCCATTCTGTGGCCTGCCTTTTTGTCTTTTTGACTGTGTCCTTTGCCTTACAGAAGCTTTTTAGTTTCAGAAGGTCCCATTTGTTAATTGTCGATCTCAGTGCCTGTGCCAATGGTGTTATGTTTAGGAAGTGGTCTCCTGTACCAACTCCTTGAAGAGTATCTCCCACTTTCTCTTCTAAAAGTTTCAGTGTGGCTGGATTTATGTTGAGATCTTTGATCCATTTGGACTTAAGTTTTGTACAAGGCAATAAACATGGATCTATCTGCAGTCTTCTGCATACCAGTACCCAGTTATGCCAGCACCATTTGTTGAAGATGCTTTCTTTTTTCCATTGTACAGTTTTAGCTTCTTTGTCAAAAATCAAGTGTTCATAGGTGTGTGGGTTAAAATTAGAGCTTTCAATTCGGTTCCATTGGTCTAGCTGCCTATTTTTGTGCCAATACCAAGCTGTTTTCAGGACTATAGCTCTATAATAGAGCTTGAAGTCAGGTATGGTGATGCCTCCTGAAGTTCCTTTATTGTATAGGGACGTTTTAGCTATCCTGGGCCTTTTGTTTTTCCATATAAAGTTGATTAATGTTCTTTCCAGGTCCTTGAAGAATTGTGATGGAATTTTGATAGGGATTGCATTGAATCTGTAGACTGCTTTTGACAAGATTGCCATTTTTATTATGTTGATCCTACCAATCCAAGAGCATGGGAGATCTTTCCATTTTCTGGTATCTTCTTTGATTTCGTTCTTTAAAGACACAAAGTTCTTGATATACAGGTCTTTAATTTCCTTGGTTAACATTATCCCCAGATATTTGATGCTGTTTTTGGCTATTGTAAAGGGTGATGTTTCTCTGATTTCTTTCTCAGTTACTTCATCATCTGTATATAATAGAGCCACTGATTTTTTTGAGTTTACCTTGTATCCTGCCACATTGCTGAAGGTGTTTATCAACTCTAGGAGTAACCTTGCAGAGTTTTTTGGGTCACTTATGTAAACTATCATATCATCTGCAAATAGTGAAAGTTTCACTTCTTCTTTTCCTATTTGTATCCCCTTTATCTCCTTTTGTTGTCTTATTGCTGTAGCTAGAACTTCAAGTACAATATTGAAGAGATATGGAGAGAGTGGACAGCCTTGTCTTGTTCCTAATTTTAGAGGAATTGCTTTGAGTTTCTCTCCATTTAGTTTGATGTTAGCTGTTGGTTTACTGTATAGGCTTTTATTATATTTAGGTACATTCCTGTTATCCCTGATCTCTCTAGGACCTTTATCACGAAGGGGTGCTGGATTTTGTCAAAGGCTTTTTCAGCATCTAGTGAGATGATCATGTGGTTTTTCTTTCGCAGATTGTTAATATGGTGGATTACATTGACAGATTTTCTAATGTTGAACCATCCCTGCATTCCTGGGATGAAGCATACTTGATCATGGTGGATAATTTTTCTGATGTGTTCTTGAATCCGGTTTTCGAGTATTTTATTGAGTATTTTTGCATCAATGTTCATGAGGGAAATTGGTCTATAGTTCTCTTTCTTAGTTGTGTCTTTGTGTGGCTTGGGTATCAAGGTAATTGTAGCCTTGTAGAAAGAGTTTGGCAGTGGGTCTCCTGCTTGTATTGTGTGGAATACTTTGAGGAGTATTGGAATTAGCTCTTCTTTGAATTTCTGGTAGAATTCTGCACTGAAGCCATCTGGGCCTGGGCTTTTTCTTTTTGGGAGAATTTTGATGACTGCTTCTATTTCATTAGGGGTTATAGGTCTGTTTAGATTGTTTATCTGTTCTTGATTTAGTTTTGGCAAGTGATATCTATCCAGGAAATTGTCCATTTCCTTTAAATTTTCAAATTTTGTGGAGTACAGATTTTCAAAGTATGCCCTGATGATTCTCTGGATTTCCTCTGAGTCTGTTGTTATGTCCCCTTTTTCATCCATGATTTTGTTAATTAGCATGCTCTCCCTCTGTCTTTTGTTTAGTTTGGACAGAGGTTTATCTACATTGTTGATTTTCTCAAAGAACCAACTCTCTGTTTCATTGATTCTTCTCAATGTCTGTCTGGTTTCTACTTGATTGATTTCAGCCCTCAATTTGATTATTTCCTGGCGTCTGCTCCTCCTGGGGGAGTTTGCTTCTTTTTGTTCTAGAACATTCAGCTGTGCTATTAATTCTCTAGTATGACTGTTCTCCAGTTTTTTCATGTGGGCACTTAGTGCTATAAACTTTCCTCTCAGCACTGCTTTCAAATTGTCCCATAAGTTTGTGTATGTTGTGTCTTCATTCTCATTGAAGTCGAGGAAGTCTTTAATTTCTTTTTTTATTTGTTCCTTTACCCAGGGATGGTGCAATTGTGCATTGTTCAATCTCCATGAGTTTGTAGGGTTTCTGCGATTTGTGTTATTGTTGAATTCTAATGTTAATGCATGGTGGTCTGATAAGATACAGGGGGTTATTTCAATTTTTTTGTATCTGTGGAGATTTGCTATGTTTCCTATTATGTGGTCAATTTCAGAGAAGGTTCCATGTGATGCCGAGAAGAAGGTATATCCCTTTGTATTTGGGTGGAATGTTCTATAGATGTCTGTTACACCCAGTTGGGTCATGACTTCTATTAGTTCTTTTGTTTCTTTGTTAAGTTTCTGTCTGGAGGTCCTGTCTAGCGGTGAGAGTGGAGTGTTGAAGTCTCCTACTATTAGTGTGTGAGATTTTATGTGCATTTTGAGCTTTAGTAATGTTTCTTTCACGAATGTAGATGCCTTTGTATTTGGGGCGTAGATGTTTAAAATTGAGACTTCGTCTTGATGTATTTTTCCTTCGATGAATATGAAGTGTCCTTCTTCATCTCTTTTGATTGATTTTAATTTGAAGTTTAATTTGTTAGATATTAGAATTGCTAAACCCGCTTGTTTCTTGGGACCGTTTGATTGAAAGATCTTTTCCCAACCCTTTACTCTGAGATAACGTCTGTCTTTGATGTTGAGATGTGTTTCTTGTATGCAGCAGAAGGAAGGGTTCTGTCTTCATATCCATTCTGCTAGTCTGTGTCTTTTTATAGGCAAGTTAAGGCCGTTGACATTGAGGGATATTAATGACCATTGATTGGTGATCCTTGCTTGTGCTTGATTTATTATTAGTGAAGTTATTTTGTGTAGTTTCTCCTCCCTTTTTCTTTTGGTGTTTTGTAAAGTGTCATTATATATTGCCTGTGTCTTTGTGAATGTAGTTATCTTCCTTGGCTCTAGGTTTTCCTTCTAGTATTTTCTGTAGAGCTGGATTCATGGATACGTATTGTTTAAATCTGGCTTTGTCATGGAATATTTTGTTTTCTCCATCTATGGTAATTGAGAGCTTTGCTGGATATAGTAGTCTGGGCTGGCATCCTTGTTCCCTTAGCATTTGTAGGACATCTGTCCAGGATCTTCTGGCTTTCATCGTTTCCATTGAGAAGTCAGGTGTAATTCGGATAGGTCTGCCTTTGTATGTTACTTGGCCTTTTTCTTTAGCTGCTCTTAATATTTTCTCTTTACTCTGTAGGATTGATGTTTTGATTATTATATGGCGAGGTGACTTCTTTTTCTGGTCGAGCCTATTTGGTGTTCTGTAAGATTCTTGTACTTTCATAGGCATATCTTTCTTTAGGTTAGGGAAATTTTCTTCTATGATTTTGTTGAATATGTTTTCTGTACCTTTAAGTTGAATTTCTTCACCTTCTTCTATACCTGTTATTCTCAGGTTTGGCCTCTTCACGGTGTCCCATATTTCCTGGATATTTTGTGTTAAGGATTTGTTGGTTTTGAGATTTTCTTTGGTTGATGACTCTATATCCTCTAATGAGTCTTCAACACCTGAGATTCTCTCTTCTATCTCTTGTATTCTGTTGGTGATACTTGCATCTGTAGTTCCTGATCGTTTACCCAGCTTTTCTATTTCCAGCATCCCTTCATTCTGTGTTTTCTTTATGGTTTCTATTTCAGCTTTCAATCCTTCAACTGTTTGAGTTGTTTCCTTCATTTTTTTGGTTGTTCTTTCTTGGTGCTCTTTAGATTCTTTGAGAGATTTGTTTATTTCTTGAATTTTTCCCCCATTTCATGGATTTTTTGTTTGTTTTTTCTTCTATTTTTTAAGGGATTTCCTCGTTTCTTCTTTGAGCGTCTCCATCATCTTCATGAAATAATTTTTAAGGTCTGTCTCCTCTTCTTCGTCTATGTAGTGCTTTTTGGGTCTTGCTGGTGTTGGATCCCTGGATTCTGGTGGGGTCATGTTGGTGTTTCTATTGCTGAGTGATCTCTCATTCTGTCTTCTTCCCATCTCTTCTTTCAGTGGGTGCTGGTGGGGTCTTTCCCTCTCCACTGGTTTCCATCCTTCCTGCAGCTGAAGCTGGGGATGCTGACATGGAGTTTGGGTCCTGGTAGGGCTGATGACTTTCCTGAAGCTGGTCTCACTGGGGTTGGGGTCTTGGAATTGTTAACTTCTTTGTGGGGTTGGGGTCTTGGAAGAGCTGATGTCTTTCCTGAAGCTGGACTCACTGGGGTTGGGGTCTTGGAGGGGCTGATGTCTTTCCTGAAGCTGGACTCGCTGGGATTGGGGTCTTGGAGGGGTTGATGTCTTTCCTGAAGCTGGACTCACTGGGGTTGGGGTCTTGGAGGGGCTGATGTCTTTCCTGTGTGGGCGGGTCTTCTGGATGCCGGGCGGCCCCGAAGATCCAGGGGGATGGGGGAAGGGCGGGCAGTCCCCGCCAGAGACCCACTCTCATGTGAAGCTGGACTAACTGGGTTTGGGGTCTTGGAGGGGCTGATGTCTTTCCTGTGTGGGCGGGTCTCCCATTATACTCATGGTTCTTTTGATCATTTTGAGACAGAAATCAGAAAGAAGCATGCACCAGTGACAAATTAGTCTGTATTAGTACTAATGCTTGAGCATCAGAGAGGTCACAGGAAAGAGGTCTCATTGGCTTGATGCCCCTGCATGCACAAACTGGTGGTCACTGAATACAGCTAAGAAATTTGGCAGTGCTCCCTCTTCTCTTCTTAGCACCAGTCTCACCCTACTCAGTGACCTGCCTGTGTATTGGATCTCTAGGCACTTGGCTTACAAATGCACACTAATACTCATCAGAGTACAGCTGCCTTTTCTGTAAAAATGGAGTTGTCAGAAAGCCTCTCTGAAAGCTTGCTAGGATACAAGCAGTTACAGAATCTGGCTGTCAGTGAGCCATCTTCTTCTGAGTACTGTTTACATTAAAGATGAAAAACGTGGTAGGCTAATCAGGGCCACCCCATTCTTCTTTGATGTGTTTTTTTCCATTTATTCTAGACTCCAAATGTGCCTACTCATCCTCTTGATGGAGAGTTAGGGTTACTTTTCTGGATGTTTTTGCTTAGTGTTTTCTCTGAGATTTTTAATGCTGCCCAGTAGCAAGCCTATACTTACTCTTGTGTTTTCATAACTTCTTTATTGATTCTTTGTAGATTTCACATCATGTGCCTCAAGCCCACTCATTTCCTAGTCTTGTAATAAGCTTTTGAGGTTTAAAATGAGTAGTGTTGGAAGCACAGCTTCCAGATGATCTAATTCAGCCTGTGTCGGGTTTGTTTATTAGTGGTGCTTCCTTTCCTCTACAACTAAAGTGTTATATCTAGCCTCTCTCATGTGGGTAGTTCTAATTCATGACCTGCCCTTCCAACTGCAGTAGATTAACAACAGTGCTAAAAAACTGTAGTCATATGGAGTAAGTCTTCTCTAAGAGAGAATAGATAGGGGATATCCAGATTCCACTACAAGCCACTCTGTCTACAGAGTGAGTTCCAGGATAGCCAGAACGGTTACAGAGAAATCCTGTCTCAAATAAATAAATACATAAATAAATAAATAAATAAATAAATAAATAAAGATAAGTATAATAAAAAAAGAACTATCTTCATCAATTGAATTATTTGGTAGGAGCTAACTTATTTATAGTATTTCATCCATGCAAATAAGGTATACAACAGATAATGAATAGAAAAATATGTACATTCATTTTGGACCTAATCTTTCCCACCTGGTGTCCCATGTCTCTATACTGCTTCCATACTGTACATTTATTTGCTTAGTAATTCCCCAGTCCTGTTGTATAACAAGTGCTATTTTCCTTGGGAAAGAATAGATGATAATATATGCAACAAAACCCACTTAAGAGTTTTATTAGTAAAGAGTAGGGAGAGGGGGTGTGCACAGGCTTGTCTGGAAGACGCATGGAAAGAGAGAGAGGAAGTGGCTCCAGACTATCTGCTTTTAAAGGTCTCTTAGCACATGTGTGTGGGGGCTTACATAGGCCACACCATGCGTACATTTATGCCTGAAGGATGCTGCCGTATGCACTGCCAACCCAGGAAATACTACCACCTGGGATGAGTGAACATTTTGCCTGAATGCTGACAGCCACATGGGTGGCCATGGGGCCTCAGAAATGACAACTGGTAAATTCTATTATTCTCTGTCTCTGTCACTCTTGGAGTGACTTAATTCTTATTTAATTTATGAATTATCATATGACCTGTGTATGAGTTCTTTGCCAGATAAACATACTACAAATCTCTTTTGTCATTCCATAAATTTTCATATTGATATTTTTGAAACACCTTTTTATTATATATTGAAATTAGAAACAAGCTTGCTTCCCATGTCAGTCCCAGCTCTCTCTAACTCCCCTCTATGCCCTCTGTCCTCCACCAGCTCTCCCACCAGCTGTCTACCCAATCCCCACTCCACACCCCAGGGAGGGAAAGGCCCTCCATGGGGGATCTCTAGAGCCTGTCATTTCATTCTGGGGAGGGTCCAGGCCCTCCTCCAAGTGTCCAGATTGAGAGAGCATCCTTCGTTGTGGGATGGGCACCCAAAGACCATTTGTGTGCCAGGGATAAATACTGATCTACTACCCAAAGCCCCATAAACTGCCTAGGTCTCCTCACTAACACCCACATTCAGAGGGTCTGGATCAGTCCCATGCTGGCCTCTCAGCCATCAGTCTAGTATTGACTCCTTTGCTCATCAGTCCTCCCTCTCTGTCATTGGGTACCAGTTCAGTTCAGTTTTTAGCTGTGAGTGTCTGCCTCTGCTTCTGTCTGCCATTGGATGAAGGTTCTAAGATGGTATATGAGATAGTCGTCAAAATCAGTATCAGGGCGAGACATTTAAGGCAGACTTTTCACTATTGCTTGGTTTTCCAGTTGGTGTCATCCTTGTAGATCTCTGGAAATCTCACTAGTGCCAGATCTCCCCTCAAACCTAGAATGACTCCCTCTATTATGTTATCTCTCATCCTGCTTTCGTCTATTCTTCCCCCAACTCAAACTCCCACTCCCTCATGTCCTCCTCTCCCCTCCTCTTCTCTCCATCTCATTTTACTCGCTGCCTCTCCCCTCCCCCATGCTCCCAATGAGCTCAGATCTTGCCTCATGCAACCTTCTCTAGGGTACCATGCATATCAATCTTAGAGTCCTTCCTGTTTCCCAGACTGTCTGGCAATGGGATTATAGGCTGGCAGTCCCCTGATTCATGTCTAAAATCCATATATGAGTAAGTACACATCATGTTTATCTTTTTGTGATGGGTTACCTGACTCAGGGTAGTTTCTTCTAGTGTCATCCATTTGCCTGCAAATGTCAAGATTCCTTTTTTTAAATTCTGAGTAGTACTCCATTGTGTAAAAGACCCAGGATAGCCAAAAAAAAAAAACCCCGTTCAACAAGGCAACATCTGGAGGCATCACCATACCTGACTTCAAGCTCTATTATAGAGCTATAGTCCTGAAAACAGCTTGGTATTGCCACAAAAACCCTGATATTAACCCACACACATATTAATACTTGGTTTTTGACAAAGAAGCTAAAAGTATGCAATGGAAAAAAAGAAGGCATCTTCAACAAATGTTGCTGACATAACTGGATACTGCCATGTCTATTATCATGCACAAAACTTAAGTCCAAATGAATTAAAGACCTCAACATAATTCCAGTCACACTGAACCTCTTAGAAGAGAAAGCAGGAGGTACCCTTGAACTAATTGGTATAGGAGACACCTTCCTGAACATAACACCAGTAGCACAGACACTGAGGTCAACAATTAATACATGGGACCCTCTGAAACTGAGAAGCTTCTGCAAGGCAAAGGACACAGTCAACAAGACAAAAAGGCAGTCCAGAGAGTGGGAAAGGATATTCATTAACCTCACATCTGACAGGGTGCTAATCTGATGGGGGAAGTCTTGTGTAGATGTCAATAAAGCACTGTTGGCCAGTAGGGAACCAAGATAGGTGGGACTAGGAGTCCAGGAGGACTCTGGTTAGGAGAAACACAGGAAGTCAAGATGTAACCATCATGGGGTAGGAAGCCCAGAAACTTCTCTGGTAAGAGAAATACTTAGATTAACAATAATGGGATAAATACTTAAGTCAGAGCTAGCCAGTAAGAAACAAGCAAAGACAACAGCTTCATAATTAATACAGCCTCCTGTGTGTTCTTTTGGGACTAATGCGGCTCTGGAATCAGTCTGGCGGGAAGGCTTCTCTTTACAGCTAATCTCCAAAATCTACAAAGAATTCAAGAAGCAAGTCTCCAAAACTCCACTGGATCCAGTTAAAAAGTGGGGTATAGAACTAAATAGAGAATTCTCAAAAGAGGAGACTAAAATGGTTGAGAGACATTTAAGAAAGTGCTCAACATCCCTAGCAATCAGGGAAATGCAAATCAAAACAAATCTGAAACTCGGAGATACCATCTTACTCTTGATAATTGAATTACCAAGCTTACAGAGATGGTAATTCTTTTATCGGTTAAATATCTAAGATGTGCTTAAAAGAAATGGTCAGTCAGTAATCATATTATATTTTGTTTTTAACACAATATTTATTTATTATTAATTTATTTATTTTCATGTGTGTGTGTGTGTGCCTGTGTATCTGTTTGTATAAATACATGTGTGCCACTGAGTACAACTTTGTTGGGAATCTACTTTTTCTTCTACCATGTGGGTTCCAGAACTCAAAAGCATGTCTTGAGGCTTTTTTGGCACACACCCTCAAGAACTGAATTATCTTACCAGCCCTACTTTTTGGAAATCATGTTGTATATACAAAAAGGATTTTCATGGGAAGTGTAGATCTCTGTGTGTCTACACAGTGAGAAGGTGCTTATATACAAGAAAGGGAGAAAGCCTTCTCAACTCTGAACCCATTTTCGATGCATTGGTGGCACCTTAACTTGGGAATTTTTATTTTGAGAATTTACATCAAATGCATTTTCATTTCAGACAGGGTGATGCATTCCTTTAATCCTAAAATAGATGAATCAGAGACCAAAGGATTTTGAGCTGAAGGCTAGCCGGGATACATCATGATCTGCAAGACAATCCACATTAAATGTTAAAATATGTTTAAAACTCTCAATACCCCACTGAAATTTCACTAGAATACCTCATACAAGTTTATACCATTTCGTAATACTTGCCTGGGTAGAATAAGTATGAAACTTCTAAGCATGTGGGGAAAATGCCAAAATATACCAAACCATCATAAAAATTCACTTTAAGTTTTATTGAATGATAGAATAATTACATATTTGTAAAATTTGTTTTGTTAAAATTTATATACAATATAGTGCAACAGCAGAATTAAGTTATGAATCTCTTAATTCATGTTTCACTATTCAGTTACATTATATCATTAGAAGCATTCCTTTAATTAACTTGTGACCAATTATTTTTATACATTGCAGTTTTTTTCTATTAAATTTTCCATTGCTGTGAAATTTAACTCTTTATAGAGTTTGGTCAACCAACTGGATGTAGCCTGGTTAAGATCCCAAGTCCCTCAAATAAAATGTATTAATGCCCCAGTTTTTCATCCTTATATAGCTTAAGCAGTTCTATGAAATATAACCACTGGGCTACCACCCCTTGCATTAAGATGCAACTTTTAGAGGAAGAAAATGTTTTGGAACTGCCCCTATTGTATCCAGATTTAAACATAACAATTCATCTATAAAATCAGAAAAAATAGAGTAACTGAATATTTTTATGTGTTGGTGCATGATTTCAAAACATCTTTATGTTTATTCTGATGATATCTCCAGAAACAGTTTCCTGGACATATAGAAATGTTCAGCTCTTTTATTGTTCTTGCTTTATCTTGTTTTCTTTTTCAGTATAATCATTTTACCATCCATTCATGTCTGTATTCTGTTGATACTGATTTTTAATGTGGAAAAGATGTAAAGTCTAGAGGTATATAAATTTTGAAATGACACCAAGGCCATATTGATGCTGACTATCTAAGAAAATCATGGATCATCTGAAGAAGCAAGCACAAGTGATTCTCTCCATCTCCAGCTCTCTCTTCTCCCACCTCTTTCTCTTTCTTTGTGTATACATATTCATGTTTGTGAAACTGTGTGTGTGGGTGCATGTGAAGTTTGCAGATTGACCTTAAGCATCATTATTCGAGAGTCATCCACTCTGGTGTTCAGTGAGTTTTTATTTTTTTGTCATCTAGTTCTTCAACAACTTTATAAATGTATACAATGCATCCTTATTACTCTTCCTCAGTCATTCTTATCTTCTTCCCTTATTTATCAATGTCCTCTCCTCCCTACCAGAGGCATGACTTTTGATTTTGTTTTGGGACCAACTTAGTTTAACCAAGGTCATCAGTGTAACTATTGGATTGGAATGATTGGAACCTGCTGGAGTCATCAGTAACTTCACAATGGAAAGAAATACGAACCCTCTCTCTCTGAATCAATTCATAGGACATAGTTCAGATATGATGGCAAAGGCTATGTCTTCCCCATCAGATGATTTGCAGTCCTCCTGCCTGAAGTCTGCCTGCTAAATTCTTTACACACCTCCTTCTGTTAAGTTCTCAAGCATTGAAGGAAAAGGCATAAACATCTTGTTTATGACTGAGTACTCACAGCTTCCTTATTCTCAGCATCTTAAGCAACCATGAATATACATTTAGCATCATTCACTGAGAAGAGAGCTACATTGATTAAGGTTATGAGTAGTATCATTTGTACAAACATGTTTTTATAAGATGGTTAATTGCCTAGTTAATGTAGCGAATAAATAGTATTCAGTTCCTTCCTCACCTTGTTTGTATTGAGAGAGGTTCTGGAACTGGCACCCGGGATTCATTGGTTAGGATCAGCCAGCTAGATTCAGACTTTTGCCTATTATTGCCTGCAAGTACTCAAATTGCAAGTGGATGCCCTTACATCAGTCTTTTAATACTGGATTTTGAGGAACAAACTTTGTTCCTTGTGCTATGTTCATGGGTATAAACACATATGCGCATGTTCATATGTATACCCTAACCACAGTTTTCTAACTTACAGCTTCCTGTAAAGTAAAAGCTTATTTTTGACATGAGCATGGTCATGTCAAGAACATCAATGAAAATATCGAGGCCTTTTCCAGGAAAATCTCAGGAGAAGGACTCCATTGTTCAGAGTACAGATGTTGGCAGTGTGTGTATAAAGCATCAGTCCCTCCTTCTTTCCCAGTGGCTGCAGCCTGAGACTCCTTCCCTACAGAGATCACCAGTCAACACTAACAAACCTGGCTCTTTATTTTGGGGTATGCAATAAGACCCTGTTTCCAAGTTTCTGGGCTTGTGCATCAGAGTACATGACTCACAGGATCCTATCTTTTCTGAGTCTGTCATTTTTTCATTCCTTGTTGCCTCAGCCAGGTCAAATCTGAATCTGGGACGGTCATAGGACAATTTCCTGGCAATAAAGATGTATCGGGCAAGAGTAACACTTATGAAAGCAGATGGCCATCAAATGCAAAACAGGTGGGGATGAAGCTTACACAATCTTAATAATTTACCACAAAGGACAATTTTAAAAAGTTTCTAGTGTCTCAATCAGATGTTGAATTTCTATTTTCACTTCTGGGTCATGCCCATTTTGCACAAAGTAGCTATGAACTTTGAGTTTCCAACTATACGCTCATTTATTTTATAGAATGACAAAAATAAAAATGGGAAAATACTGCATACCAGCCAAAGGAAGAGACACTCAAGGCAATGTCTGGGCATGATTCCATTGTGAACCTCCCATGATTCTCAGTCAGACTTCCTGGCACATAGGTCTGAGAGAGTTTTCAAAGTATTATCAGACAAGGATGTTTACTAAAGATTCTTTTCCCAAGATCTTTACTGAATAGGTAATTATAATTCATTGAGACATCATTATTCAATTCAGCTCCAATCTCAACTAATTTCTGCTTTGATGTTAGGCTGATTATAATAGGCCTAATTGGTTTAGTTCCTTCTTGGTGCATAGCCTGCACTGTGAGGTAGCTCATAACCCTAAGTTATCAGATGTGGTTTTAAGACTCACAGAGGTAGTTCTGCCACTTAGAAAATTCCAGGAGTTTATAGTTTACCACATAGAAACTGAATATAAAAACAGCCAAGCTCTTAATTATGTAATACCTTAGTAATACTTTTTTTATTGTTGTTGGTGTGAAAAACCCAACAGATACAACTTTAGGAATAAAGTATTTGATTTGACTTATTGTTTTTTCCTTGCTTTGTTTTCTTTTTCTTTCTTTCTTTTTTTGTTTGTTTTTTCAAGACAGACTTTCATTGTATAGCCCAGACTGTCCAGGAACTTACCCTGTAGACCTGGTCGACGTCGAATGTACAGAGATCTGTCTGGCTATGCCTCCTGAGTGCTGAGACTAAAGGCTTGTGCCACCAACACCTGGCTTGGCTCATGGTTTTAGATGTCTCAGCCCCTCATGCCATGGAGAATCTTATGAAGCAGAATGGCTGACTTTATGGTGCCTGGGAGAAGAGAGAGATCCATATGAGCAGGCTTATTCCCCATTCATTCTATTGGGTTTCCATTTGTTGGCTTGTTCTAATCACATATAGATCTGATTGTTAGTCTTAGCATGGTTGTATACAGCTGTGCTCTTCCTTATTATCATTTTTATGTTTTTCTCAATCCAGTCAAGTTGATAATGAGGACTAATCATCACTTACACATTCACACTGTCCTTAAGTGTGGCAGAATTAATAACATTTGGCGTTTTCTTTTTCAGAATGTCATCGAAAACAAAAGCACTCATCAAACAAACAAATAAGTTGGAAACACAAACAATGTGATAAAATAATAAAATATATTTTAAGACTTGATTGGAGGAACTATTTATAAATTTAACTTTTTAGGCTTTTGAACTTCTTTACTAAAGATGCTGTGATCATAATTCATAAAGACATTTCATTCTAAAGTTTGGATTTAGCGTTGTATTGATTTTAATTATACATATTATGTTTGTGTCTCTTCTTAAATGTAATTGATTTCTCTGTGTAATAAAAATTTGATTCTCGTATTTGAAAATAATGACAGCTAATGTTTCTGTGTATATATAAATTACTCATCAAAGGTTGCTCAGATGAGTCATAGGATGAACTTGTGTTTGAAACTGCTCAAAGGCAGAACAGTGCTAACTTACTATTTGATACATGGAAGATGGCACTTGGCTCTTTATCAGTGGACAAGGAACTAAACAAGATCTGTAGAGGAAACCTTTCCCAGGAAAATTTGTACGACACAGATTTCCTGTTCCACATCTCTTGAAAGATTTGATATTTATTATATCTGCAGAAGCATGATTAGATAAAAATATAAAGTAGAAATTAATTGGGAGATTACCAGTAAAGGCCTGTTGTTTTGATAAAGCACTAGGGGGACCTTGCATGAGGAACCTTGGCAGATTCTATGCAGGCGAGGGTGACTGAGACAGGCGACAAATATGCCAGGCAGATAGAGCTTAAGTGAGAAGTTTATTAGGAAGGGAAATGGGGGGAAGAGAAAGGAGGTAAAGAGACATAGAGACAGAGAGAGAGAGAGAACAGAAGAGAAGAGGGAGACAGGCAGAGTCCTGTCTATGCCAGGAGAACAGCTGGAAAGAGAGCAGAGTAAGTGGGCGGGGTCTGTCTTTTAAGGGGACCTTTGCACCTGCATGCAGACTATGAAATCATGGGACCCTAGGCTGACTAGGGTACTGCATGAGTGCAGTCTGCCAGGTGACAGGCACAGGCCAGCATGATGCCTGAGCCCTTACACCTGTAAGCTGATTAATGCTGGTTGTGAACTTGAAAGGATACAGAATCCTATAGGAGACAGGCCTCTAGACATAGTTCTAAGGAATTATCCTGATGAAGTTAGTTGAGGTTGGAAAATTCCGTAGACTAGCCTCTGATTTGAGTAGAAAGAACAAAGCTGCCTGAGCACAAACATTCACGACTCTCTGTCTGCTGACTGTGGTTGTAATATGACCAGTTGCTTGAAATTTCTCCTATTGACATGATTAGAATTGGAAATCAAAAGAAACTCTTTTTCCCCTAAGTAACTTCTGTTACATCAATGAAAGCTTATATCAAACAGTCTGCTTTCCAGATTCTTGCCTCTCTGTGACAAGAATCTCTCTAAGGCTGTTATATTTCTCTTTGAATTGTCAGGCATTCTTTATTCTAGTAGAAGCTCTATACAAATGGTTATGATATTAACTGCTAATGATGTCTCCAGCATCTTTAGTCTTTAGATCTATGTATCAGATAACATAAACCTGTGCTTTTCATTGAAACTGACAGAATTCAAGAAAGTTTTAGTTAATAAAGAGACAAATGACAAATGAGTTCTACTACAATCACAGAAGCAAAACATAGTTCCTGTAGCCAGGTAATTATGATTTTTTTAAAATTTCCTTTACAAATTTGAGTGACCAATATTTGATCATGTATATCAAAACATTACAGCATGTATTGATCTGAAACAACTTTATGAACTTTTATAGTAAAAGACAGACCAGAAGAAAATTGAAGATCAATACATTTGTCAAACACATTAGTGGAAGCATCAGGAAGGCTAGGTCAGAATTTGAAATTTTCTTCGGTAAATTTCAAGTGTTCTGTTAAAACAGTCTTGGATACTGGGCTATGAATATATACAGAAGTTTAATCTTGGTTACAAGGATATTAAGTCAGGTATAGAACTTGGTAGTGAATAAATCTTAATAGAGACTAAAATAAGCTAAAGATATTGGTTCTCAATCTCTAACATGTTATCTCTACACAAAAATGATGCTCTCTTCTGAAAGCATTCTCATGCATCCTGAGTATAGACAGGGCTTCTTCATTGGATTTATTTCATATATTGTTCCATGGAAAAAATCAACATGCACACTGGAAAATAAAGACCTCACTGGGCATACAACCTTGCTGTTTTGGTAGTTGTCTTTCCTTGGTATAAAAGTTTTTAAATTATTTGAGAACATAGCCTTGCATCTTCTTCAGGATTGGTGCCTAACTCTTTCTATGAATTCTTGTCTGTCAAGTATTAGGTTTTGAGTTTCAGGTAGCTTAGACGTAAAATTTGGTAACATTTATCTTTGTATCTTTGAATAGTTATTTATGAGGACATCTCTCAAATGGTTAAAATATGGCCTACTCTAAGGCAAGGTCAGAGAATTTTTGTGAGATTTAATGACCTTTAAAGCAAAAATTGTCAGAGAAAGGTCAGAAAGAATTTCCTGCTTTGTTTTTTCTCAGATTGCAAAGTATTGTGTCTTGGGATTCTATGTTCTAAATATAAACAATTCAACTCTGTTAACTACCGATGCATTTCATTCCCCCAAGTTATAGGAAGTTACTAATAACATATACTTTAAATTAATAAATGGATATAGTAGTACAAATACTCGAAAGTGCTAGAAAATATTGTATGAGTTAGTAAGCATTCGAATATGCCACACTGAAATTTCTAATTTTTGACACATCAGTAACAGTTACCAAAAGACCAATAAAGATCTGGAAACACAGATACAACTTTTAAAAAAGGACACAGGTTTTCTTTTTGTATAGGAAATTGATATTTTATGAATTCAATTATCTTATGTAAAAATGCTGTTTTTACACCAGAAAGGATACTTAAACAACTCATAGATAGCAACTTAAATATAGATAACCAATTTTAACTCCAGTAATTTACACTTTTGTATATCTTGCATTTCTTGGCCCCATCCTAGAATTCTAAAATCTATTCTTCTTTAGCTTAATACTTAACATGTCATTGCTTAGTTATTCACCTCAGGATAAAATTGTGTTTTCTTATCCAAGGAATGATTTAATAATATCTCTATTTCTCTCTTACTAGTCTGTTTGTTGTTACTACAGTGTACATTTTCCCTACTGAAAACTTAAAAACTGAATAGAGAAAGTGATTTTCTTCTACTATTATGTATATATGCTTAAGTTACTTTTTATATTAGGCTATGGCACTTGCAAAATATGACTCCCAATTTTATTTTGCTTTGAAAATTTAAACTTGAATTATGGCAGACTTAGATAATTCCAAGCATGTAATAAAATCATCTATAGCCTTTGTGTTCATCACTGCTGTGTGCAAGGCTTTGGGTAATTTATTGCATAAGCTCTGAAGACATTTGAGGTAATATTTCTCTACTGGAAAGTTTCTTTAAGGTGCCATGCAAGCCACACATCTACCATGAAAAGTCATAAACGTTTCCTGCTAATGTAATTTATCCTTTTATTTACAAATTGAGAATGGAGCAGGCCACATCTACTGAAATATAAATAGTTTGTTTCTAAATTTGTTATGTGATAATGCTAAATTGAAAGGCTCCTAATATCTCATCTTTTTATACAAAGCACTAATTATAATGTCCCTCTGGGATTGGCAGGGGAGATTCATTCATTCTCAGTTTTAAAGCCTATTTTTTAGTGAAAATATTTTTCACAGAATGTATTCTGATGATGGTTTTCCCTCCTCAATATTTCCTAGATCCTTCCCAGCTACGCAAACACTGAACTCCATGCATTTTATTTTTCTGTGTCTCTAGAAAGCAAAAGCACAAAAATACAAACAGGAAAAACAAAAACAGACAAAAATACAAAATAAAAACAAGCAAAAAAATCCCAGAATTTAAAAAGAAAAAAAACCACAAGAAGTTGTGATTTTAGTTGGAAAATAAATAACTTCCAAAATTAGCTTTCATCTTTTTAAAAAAGGAACATGCATAAGGAATAAATACTGACATTTTTATTCTCCCAGGATTGCATTTATGTTTAACATTGATAGATATTCAAGCCCACAAATAATTGATAACAAATCTGTGGATGCTAAAAATCAATCAGTTAAAGGGAAAAAATGATAAAATGACAGAGGAGGAAAGAACAATGATTTACTTGAAAATAGTAGCCTCTATTTATAAAATTTGTGCTAATTTGGCAACTGAGAAGGAAGAGGTTTGGGCTGGAGAAATGACTCAGTGGTTAAGAGAGCTTGATGCTCTTCCAGAGGACCCAATTCGAGTTCTCACCACCCAAACAGGGAAACTCACAACTTCTTACAACTCTGGCTCTGGAGAATTCAATGATCATTTCTGGCCTCTGAAGGTAGCTGTGCCCCACCCCCACATGAACAAACACAAGCATGTATAAAACTAACCAAAGTAAAGAATTTGTGAGTTTATATTTACTTCTCCAACAATTCTCAAGATTTGAGTTTATCAAATGCAAAAAAATGGAATTTGAACACTATAACTATAAAACACAGGATGGAGATAAATATTAGATCGATGATTTCTAGACACGAGTCCCTTTTTTCTCTCTCTGTCTCTTTCTATCTGTCTTGCTGTCTCTCTCTCTATGTCAGAAATTTTATATGCACATAATTGGACAAGTTGTGTAATAGAAATCAAATAAAGATAACTAGATCAAAAACATTTTAAAATACAAGTATTTGGTAGTCTCTTAAATGATTAAAAGTAAAGTCATTCTTGTATAATCAAGTCAATGAATCATCATCAAACAATTCCACAAACCAGGAGGGACAGTCACTTTTTGGTGTTCCTTTTTTACATATAACAATAGATATGAGAATAAGCATATATTTGAATGGGAAAGCTAAATAGTAAAACAGTAAGTGAAGACCAATCCCAAAAGGAAGAGACATAATAATGAATACAGGAAAGTGTTCACAGATAACCACATTTAATGTCCTCAGGAGGATAAGGAAATTATTCCTACAGATATAAGGAAGCATGGGATGATACAAAGGGGACCAATGAGTGTGTCATAAATAGCACTTGGAAACCAGTAATGTAGCTAAGTTGTAGTATTGGCAATAATAACAGAGCCGTGATAAGATCAATGGAATATCACCCAAAGCAAAGAGATGGCAGTCTTCACACAATGTTCCAGACAATTATAACTAGGCATAAACTTGATATGAAAATACTTCTCCCTTAAACGTTATTTTTATTGATGTTAGTTAATTTTAGGCTTCATCATCCACCTAATCTTCCAAGTTCACTACTCTATGTTTAATTAGAGCCCACATCTTATTAGTATCCAAGCTTCAGTCACACTAAACTATCAACTTCACACCAAATTATGACTTCTTTTCAGTTTATTGTTATATGCTTTTCACATGATATATATTCATCAAGTCACAAGCTGTCATTGCCTCTCATTCATTCATCCATTTTGACATGAAATGCACACATGAAACAATGACACAAAGCTTCAACTATAGTGTAAAATAAAATATATTGTGATATAAACTATTCTGAAACCATATTTATTCTATTCTGGGCAGCCTAAAAGTTTTTGTGACATAGCTGGCAAAGTATTTAAAAAACTTTTCTCTTATTATAACCAAAAACTTTTCTCTTTTATTCATTCACCTGTAAAAGACATCTTGGTTGCTTAAAATTTTGACAACCGTGTATAAAGCTGCTATATACAAAAAAAATGAAAAATAGTAATTTTGCTTGTAGCCTAGTCTTTAATCACTGGCCATCTCTCCAATAACAGAACCTTCATCTAGTAACTGATGGAAGCAAATGCAGAGATCCACAGGTGAGCCCTGGACCAAAATCCTAGAATCAGTCATAGAGAGGAAGAGCCATAATATGAGCAAAGGGGGAAAGAACAGGATGGGGAAACCCACAGAAACAGCGGACCAGTGGAGTCA
Organism: Mesocricetus auratus; assembly: GCF_017639785.1. Taxonomy (NCBI): domain Eukaryota; kingdom Metazoa; phylum Chordata; class Mammalia; order Rodentia; family Cricetidae; genus Mesocricetus; species Mesocricetus auratus. Next base: position 93,944,148 of record NW_024429266.1, read on the forward strand.
GTGGGAGCTCTCTGACTCCAGACTGACAGCTGTGGTGTCTGCATAAGACTGAACTAGGCCTCCTGAATATGGGTGGCATAGGCAGTTTGTAGGGCCACTAGCATCAGAACCAGTATTTACCCTTGGAACATGAAGTGGCTTTTTTTCCTTCAATATATGCCTTTTTTGTAACTCATTCTATATTTTGCTTACATTCATGAGAATTTATGGTGTAAGTCACAATCATCTTTCCATTATGATTTGCTTTCAATTTTTGTAAAAAATGATTTCCTTTACTTTTTTATTTATTTTTAAATTTAAATTTAAATTAGAAACAAGGTTGCTTCACAAGTCAGTTCCAGGTTCCTCTCCATTTCCCTCCCCTCCTCCCGTGCCCTCCACCAAACCCCTCCTGTTGGGGAAGTCCTGTTGTTTGTCAATAAAGCACTGTCTGGCCAATAGGGAATCTAGATAGGAGGGACTAGGAATCCAGAAGGACTCTGAGTAGGAGAAGCATAGGAGATTCGATAAGTAACGCCATGGGGTAGGAGCCCGGAACTATTCTCCGGTAGGAGACCTACTTAGATTAACAATTATGGGGTAATTACTTAAAGCACAGCTAGCCAGTAAGAAACAAGCAAGGCCAACAGCTTCATAACTAATATAGCCTCCTGTGTGTTTATTTGGGACTGATGCGGCTCAAGAACCAGGCTGGCGGGAAGGCTCCTCTCAAGGAAAAAGCTTCCCTTTACAGAATGGTGTCAGAGTGGGATTGAATTTCCAAGTAGAATAACAAAAGCTTTAAAGGAATTTTAGAAACAGAAGAATGGAGAGAAGCACAGATTTTTGATAGCAGCATTTTTCTCAGGTGTTTTGCTAGTGACAAGCCGAGATTCATGCGGCTCGCTTACCGGAGTCTTCCTGACTCGGCATAAAAAGAAAAAAACAAAAAAACAAACAAACAAAAAAAAACCAGCAAGGTTCTTTTAAGAGACTCTGCTAACGATTGAAAGGTGTGCACGTACAGCTGGAAGTGGCAGCTTTTGCTGGATGTCAGCATGGACTGAGGCAGTAAGCTGGAGTCACGCTTACGCCCGCCATCTTGGAAACGGCAGTTTAAAACAGCCGCTGTTTTACAGATAAGACACATGGCCAGAAAAACATAAAGATTTACAGTAAAGTCAGACTTGGATGAGGAAAACCTCTAACTTAGGGGAATGCCTGGACCCTACCCGGAGTGAAATTACAGACTCTAGATATCCCCTATGTGGAAGGAATTGGCAATAGAGTGGGAGGCTGGGGGGGAAGGGGAGTGCGGGAAGAGGGGAGAGAGAGGGAACTGGGATTGACATGTAAAACAAGCTATTTAAAATTAAAATAAAAAATGATATAAAAAAACCAAATAAACAAAAAGCTTCTGCAAAAAAATATATATATATATATGTAAGACTGAGAGAAAAAAGAAACGCCCTGGCTGTGGTAGCGCACGCCGGTAGGATTTCCTGCAGAGGCAGAGGCAGGCAGATTTCCAAAGAGAAACCCTGTCTCAGAGAAAATAAATAAATCAAAGTAAAAGAAATAGAGTAGTAGTAATAGATAAATAAATAAGCCACATAAAGATGGAAAATACCAAAGAGTCTGGATACTGTATGCTATTATGTTTTTCAGTATTTTGATTGCTCAGGAAGGAACAGCTACTAAAGTACACTTGATTATAAATGCTGCTGAATTAATCCAACTTCTATCTTTTGAAAATGCTTTGACTTCAAAATTTAAGTATAAGGATATGTTACTTGGGAAAGGAGATTTTACTAATGTTTCTACAGAAAATGAAAAGCTGAGGATTCTTTCCAGGCTTTTGTGGTTTGACGAACCAAGACCCCCGGAAGCAGTGGAACAGGTGTGCCAACAACGGAAACAGCTAAGATGATGCAGCTTTACAGTCCTGACAATATGGACTTATACAGGTTTCTCAGTTTTTTCATGATCCCCATGGTATAAACAGCGCCCCCTTCCAGCAGGAAGCAGTTTGAAATGAGCGACGTCCCAATTCCCATCTTGTTTATAAATCTTTGTTTTCATTTAAATGGGGTTGTTTATAATTGGCTAATGATCACAGTCGATCTCTTATTAATGGAAAAAAGGGAAATTATGTTATGGGTATGGTTTTTCATTTATTGATACAAATTCAAGGTCAATATTGTGATATGTATATTTCTCCTCTTAATTAAGTATTGTGCTTATACTGATCTTTTAAATGTAATGCATAATTAAATACAGATTATAGATAGTTACTTATAATAGTCAGAATTTATAGTTAGGTAAGTTAGGTTTTCTAGATATACATAAATATATTTGACATAAACAGTCTTCAAACCTTTCACAAACCTTCAGAAAATGGCATTTAAAATGGTTTAGGGTTTTTCTTGACAATGAGAAATGTCTGCTCCTGGCAGCACCAATTATGTCTGAGAGGAAGATGGACATCAAAGAAACTTGTTATGGAGTTTGCTTTCAACTTGGCAAGATTAGCCATTTGGGCCAGAAACTGCTCTTGCCTAGACTGCTTGACTGTTGCTGTATAAACTGAACATGCAGGACCCACAGGAAAGTGACTACTGAGCTCAGTCTTACAGGGTTCCTGCTTCATGAAGAGTCTACAAGACTTTCTGCAGGACACAGAAAAATGATTGACAGACTGCCAATGCAAATGGACAGTTTGAAATTTCCTGCTTTGCTGAGAAGTGTTCCAGATACATTGTGGCCTATGGGCTGAATATGGATGCCCCAACATTACAGAGGAACTTAGAGTGACTGTCCAGGCAGTAAGATATCTCTGTCAATCCTAGTGTATATATATATATATATATATATATTATCCTTCTGTGGTCTTTGATGGAGTTGAAGACAGATAGTTATAATTATTGTTTTCCTTAGTTATGATAAATGATAAGCTAAATATAGAACTTTGGACTCACAAGAATGAGATAGATGATATTTTCTTTAAATCTTGCTAAATGTTAATAGAAAAAATGTTGTAACTGTGTTCTTACTTAAATAACTGTTCTGTTATATATAATTTGACTATGCGAAAGTTAAGACCTTTCTTTTTGTTTAAACAGAAAAGAGGAGATGTTGGGGAAGTCCTGTTATTTGTCAATAAAGCACTGTCTGGCCAATAGGGAATCTAGATAGGAGGGACTATGAGTCCAGAAGGACTCTGAGTAGGAGAAGCATAGGAGATTCGATATGTAACGCCATGGGATAGGAGCCCGGAACTATTCTCCGGTAGGAGACCTACTTAGATTAACAATTATGGGGTAATTACTTAAAGCACAGCTAGCCAGTAAGAAACAAGCAAGGCCTACAGCTTCATAACTAATATAGCCTCCTGTGTGTTTATTTGGGACTGATGCGGCTCAAGAACCAGGCTGGCGGGAAGGCTCCTCTCAAGGAAAAAGCTTCCCTTTACACCCTCCCAATATCCCCTCATTTCCCCAGGGAGGGTGAGGCCCTCCTTGGGGGTGTACATAGTCTGTCATTTCATCCAGGGCAGGGCTTAGACCCTCCCCCAAGAGTTCAGGGTGAGAGTGCATCACACATTGTTGGATGGGAGTCCAAAGTCCATTTGTATACTCGGGATAAATACTGATCTACTGCCCAAGCCTCAATAGATTACATAGGCCTCCTCACTGACACCCCCATTCACGGGGTCTTGATCAGTCCCATGCTGGATTCCCAGGCATCAGCCTGGAATTCAAGAGTTACCCCTTGTCAGGTCAGCTGTTTCTGGGGGTTAAACCATCCCACTCTTAATCCCTTTGGTCATCAGCCCTCCCTCTCTGTTACTGGCTTTCTTGAGTTCAGCTCAGTGCTTAGCCGTGGGAGTCTGCCTCTTCTTCCATTAGCCACTGAATGAAGGTTCTGTTTCCCATACTCTCTGACCATGGGATTGTAAGCTGGCACTCTCCAGATCTATGTCTAAATTCCATATATGAGAGAATACATGCCATGTTTCTCTTTTTGTGACTGTGTTACCTCACTAAGGATGGTTGTTATGTGAAATAAGATTGTTTTTAAAGTAAAAAGAAAAGAAAGCTTTTCTATTAGCATTAAAATAGACATATTTTATTTGGAGAATGTAATATTTTAAGTTAATATTTTTGCAATTAATAGAATGAGGTGCAGGTTATTTTCTAAAATCTGTCAATACACTTCATATTAGATAGATCTAGGTAAATGTTTAAGGGAGGTGAGTGAAGGTAGGACAAGGAGAATATCTGAAAAAAAAGAGGCTAAAAGCAGACTGCATAGGGTCCATATTATGTGACAAGGAAATAATCCAGTTCAGCACCTAATGGATGAACAAATTTTTTAATAGAAGAAAAGAGTTTATTTTGGCTTAGTGTTCCAGAGGAAGAAGTGTCTATGTGGTACGGAGGAATGGCAACAAATAACAGGAAGCTAACAGGTCATATCATAAGCACATACAGGAAGCAGAGCAAGAGAGCATGGGTGTGACAGTATTTTGTGGGTTTTGTTTGTTTTTTAACAAGCAGCATTGGAAATCATAGGACAGTTATACAAGACTTACTTTGATTTCTCATAATAGTGACAGAGATTTATATATATATATATATATATGTTTAAAATTTTAAATCTAGGATTTCAAGCACTATGGCTTCCACAGGAAACCATCATGTAACTTATGTAAGATTGGGATGAAAAAATATTTTTTGAATTGTACATATCAAGCACCAACAATGAAAATGTAAATCTATACTTAAATTAAAAGTTTGTTGAAATATCAATATCAATGTACCACATTTTCTCAATCCACTCTTCAGGTGACGGGCATCTAGGTTGCTTCCAGGTTCTGGCTATTACAAATAATGCTGCTATAAACATAGTGAAACAGACTTCTTTCTTGTATGAATGTGCATCTTTTGGGTATATGCCTAAGAGTGGAGTTGCTGGGTCTGGTGGTAGACTGAGTTCCATATTCCTCAGGAATCTCCATACTGATTTCCATAGTGGCTGTATGAGTTTGCACTCTCACCAGCAGCAGTGGAGTGTTCCCCTTTCCCCACATCCTCTCCAGCATAAACCGTCATAGGTGCTTTTGATTTTAGCCATTAATTTTAGCCATTCAATCATTTAAGATGACGTAGAGCATTTTAATACTTTGATTACATGTCATAAGAACACAAAGACACAACCACTAAAATCAATGTGCCATCATTTGAAATTCTAATAGGTACAAAAGCTTTGAAAGAGTAATGAAATATTTGGCCCAGCAGGCGTAAGATTAGGCTTATGTCCTTCAATATCTGCTATGTGGTAACAAAGTCCATTCTCAATGAAGTTGACACATTGACTTTTATATAAAATCTTAGTTATTAATTTTAACTATATATATAGTTTTTAAATGATTGATCATTTCCTAGTGTTCATGATCTCTACCTGTACTGAAAGAAGGAACTCTTCTATTCTATAAAACAATCTGCCAGTTACAGAATATATTTTATGATGTAGGCAAATTGCCTTGGATGTAATCAAGGCACTAATTAAAGCATCAGAACCTTGACTCTCCAGAGATCCAGCCATTTTGCTTAGTTAGTTGCTATAAACAAAGTAATGCTTTTCACTGTCATAGAAGGATAAAAATCATTAACAATTATGGCTGCTAATTATACTGTATTTCTCTTTGAAGTAGTTTCAAGACCAAAATTAAATTTCTAAATATTCTTTGTTTGAAGAAACCCAATTATTAGGATATGGTTATTTTTAAGCCCTTGAGAATATTCTGAAGTGGTTTTAACACAATGATGCAAGGACTGCTAATGAGTTTCTCTGAACATATCACATAATGTGGACAACACTTGTTAATTGAACTATAACTAAATATTTGTGTGTCTATTTTCTGAGACTTTAGTAATGTTACAGTATAAGCTTAGTACTCAGTCACTTCTTAGGCAACTCATTGGAACCACTTGTATATTGTTGCCTAAACACAGCTTGCCTCTTCATTGATTAATCTACAAAAACAATTTTCAAAAATTACATAGTTTCACTTACAAATAAATTATGAAAGTAAACATATTTGGATAGCAAGGAACAGACATAAACTGTGATCATTCACAGCTTGGAGATATTACAGGTGATTTACAACTGAAACAATTTCTGTATTTTTTCTCAATATGTCAATTTCATTGGTTGTCTGGGTACTATTGGCAGTAGTGCTGGATATGATAGGGTCTAACAAAACATTAATTAGGTTTTGCTTGACCTTTCCAACTTTTTGACAAAATCAACTGCTTCTGGGTAATGTGTTACAAGGTTAGTCTCTTCTGTATATTTTAGGGCAAATAGTCTAAAGAACTACTAATTTTGTTTAAAATTCTGGAGGAAAGCACTCATTGCGAATTTAATGGAACCTGTAAATTCGTGGCTTGTGATAAAATAGAATGCCATAAAGGCAACATTTTCTCTCTCTCTCTCTTAATTTTGGTTTTGTTTTTCGAGACAGGGTTTCTCTGTGGCTTTGGAGGCTGTCCTTGAACTCACTCTGTAGACCAGGCTGGTCTCGAACTCACATAGATCTGCCTGCCACTGCCTCCTGAGTACTGGGATTAAAGGTGTGTGCCACCACCGCCCAGCAAATTATTCTTTTAAAGAAATCACTTTTATTCATTTATTTGATTGGTGTTTTGTTCTTGGCATTGTACAATGTGTTTTGATCACATTTGCTCCTCTTATCCCAACTCCTCCCAGATACACTGTCTTCCTTATCAATTAAGTGTGTGTCCATTTTATTTCACACGACAGTCACACCACAAACTCTCCACCAAATGCTCAGAGGTCATTCTAAGAGAGGTGATAGAAAGAGCATAAGAGCCAAAGGTAGGAGATAATATCAGTGAAACTGTATTTCAGACACACCAAAGCAGTTACATAAGTGAACTCACTATAGTTGTGACCACAGGCACAAAACTTAGCAAAAACACATGGGAACGTATACTAGAAAATAAAAGGGAATTGATGGAGTGCCATTCTAAGCACAATCTAAGGGCAATTGTCAGCTTCTGGGTGAGGGAGGGCTAGTTTTTCTATGGTATAGCCATGATGAGTTCACAACCATCTAGTAAGAGGCTACATGTCCAAGAATATTTTGGCATCAAAACATATGAGAAATAAAATAGGTCCATATTTGTTTACAGATGAATGTCCTTTTATGTAGGGATTATGAATCCTTCCCCAGACAAGGAGTGTTAAAATTAATGACGTACTTTTAGAAAAGTTGCAGGACACAAAATCAACAAAGAAATTCCCCAGCTTTTCAAGAAATCATTTAAACCTCTGGGAAAAATAAGACAGAAAAGCAACATAAAACACTCTAACTTCCTCACTTACAATACCATCACAAAGAATAAAATTCCATGACTCTATTTTCCTAAAAAGTAAAAGAAGTTTACATATAAAACTATAAAATATTGACAAAAATTGTTTGTTAATGAATTAGAAAAGTGAGTGTTGTTAAAATGCCCAAATTACCAAACTAATAATCTGATTTCAGTGCAGTCCTTACGAAGATAGGTATCATTTTTCATAAGCACGTCCAAAAACATTGTAAAATTTCACAAAAGCATAATAGCCCTTTCTGTCTAAATCAATCAGAAGAAAATATTGCTGGAGACGTTTTACTCCTTTATTTCAAACTATGTTACAAAGTTACAATCCCCCAAACTGTATGAAATAAAATCTGTTATTTAGACCAATGGAACAGAACAGATCTGTAGATAAAGGAGATCTCAATGCAATAAGACAAAGAAAAGTCTGTAAAATAAATCGCAATACAGTATTCCACAGTGTTCTCTGCATCAAGATGACTCATAATGATCTCCAAGCCTGAACTGTAACTTTTTTTTTAAATATTGTATTTTAAAACTTAGTTCTAGGGGCTGGAAAGATTATTTAGTGTCAAGAACTCTTGCTGCTCTTACAGAGGATTTGAATTTGGTTTCCAGCACCCACACTGTGGATCTTAAGACAGCTTATCATGAGCCTCTGCATTCATATGCAGATATCCACAAAGAAACCCAGATATCATATGCATGTAATAACCATGAGAAGCTTGTATACACTAAATAAGGAAAGAGGTCTCTTTTCAACAAACAGTCTTGGGAAAAATAGATTTTTCATATAAAAATGAAATTATAATCATACCATATATAAAGTCAATCTCATGAGCATTAAATGATCAAAGTAAAATTTGTAAATATCTTCTCATCTAAATAATCAATTGCTGTAATTTTCTGTTATATCAAAGTTTTACTTTAAACTTCTTTCCCATCCCAAGTTAAAAATGGTCATGTATATAATCACTGCTTTTTTTTCTGCTTACAAGAGAGTGGTCATTTCTCACTAGTTATATAATTATTCCTATGTTCAAGATTAGTCATATTAGAAAAATTCTACTCTGATGGCCATCTTTAAATTCAACCGCTTAACCCACTTTCTGTAAACAGTCTCTGCCAATCATGTTGCACCTGAGAAAATAAAACAGTAGGTGTTCCACACAAAATATTTACCTTAGTGATTGAATACACATGTTTTACATGTGAAAGGAAAACCATAGGAAGAAGTGGTTCTTCAGGAACCAAGAATAGGACATATGTGCAGTAATAAAGAAGAAACCATTCAAAAATCCTATAATCAATTACCATGTCTGGAACAACTCCTTAATTGTTGAAGGATGAACAGATGAATCAAGAAACAGTATTGAAAAGGTGATCACCAAATTTTTGCATGAGGAAATAAACTTCCAAAATGGCCTTGTTTTCTGATCTGTCCTACCTTGAGAAACAACAGTAAGTAAAATTTAGTCTACAAGCTTCCAAACTACAATTCAGAGGAACGGGAACACACATGAATGAAAACTCACAGTAGAATTCAATATAACAATTTGAAAATGGGTAAGTGTCTACAATCACTCAGTATTACATAACAGGTTGTTATTAAAATGTATCTTAAACAAAGAGACATTAAGATATGGATTGTAATAGAGGGCATCAACCTTCATGATAACCATAGGCAATGATCCTGAAATCATCCAAAAATAACAAAGTTAAACAAAACAGAATTTGGGTCCAAAACCTGGAAATGTGAAAATTGGTCTGTGTTATATTTGTTTCTGGTTATACCAGATTGGTTCCGGGTATTACCAGATTATTTGCTTATTAATATGTATAAACTGTAAAGCTCCATGTCAATGTATAGTTTTGTTTCTAGCAGTCTCTGGAATATGTAAATTTCATAGGTTGAAGGAAAGACAAAATATCTTATAATGTTTTAGATCCCAGATGTTGAGTTAAGTTTTTCATGGTACATGCTACCTGTAGGAGACCTCAGCTGTTCCTCTCCACAAAGGCACAGCTGTAATGTTGTTGCAATTGTCTATACCATCAAATTCCTATAAAAGGAAAAATGCATGGATAAGATTATTTCTGTGCAATGCAAACATCATGATAACATTAAAAGTGATAGAACTACATTCTTAATTTCTCTCCATAGGAGGATTGCTTATGGTGCTTCACTAGCCAGAGCTGAATTTATTTCGTGAAATATCATACGTTAAAAGCTAGAGCCTTGGGTAGTAGATCAGTATTCATCCTGAGTATACAAATGGACTTTGGACTCACATCCAACAATGAGAGATACATTCTAACCATGAACTCTTGGGGGAGGGTCTAGGCCCTGCCCTGAATGAAATGCCAGACTATGGACACACCCATGGAGGACCTCACCCTCCCTGGGGAAATGAGGAGATATTGGGGAGTTGTTAGGAGGGCACAGGAGGAGGGGAGGGAAACGGAGAGGGACCTGGAATTGACATGTGATGCAACATTGTTTCTAATTTAAATTTAAAAATAATATATATATATACACATATATAAAGCTAGTTCCAATCTTTTAAACTCTCTGTATAGTAAAGATAATAAAATCAGATATTTACCTATCTTTTCATAAACTCTTTACAATTTGGCCCAGATGTACCTCCTCACTAATCCTGTCTCTAGTTACATCTACAAGCAAGAATATTCTTGTGAAAATACATGAGATTTGAGATAATCTGCATGGTATAATAGCAAGGAGAGTCACTCACCCTATACATGTTGTTTTTAATGGAACTTTTTCTAGTTATTTTGAGATACATGGTAAAATGTGAAAGCCATTCTAAGTTCATCAACATTTGTGTTGTGTTTCTGTATACTTCACTGTTAGTAATTTTTAAAATTCAAGAAATATAGACCATTAACACCAAGTTATAATTTAAAGAATATGAGGTTTAATGTGTTTAAGTAGATCAAAGTATTAGCAAATTCATTTTGTGGGTTTCATTTGGAAATACTTGAATACCACTCATAACATTGCTGTTTTAATCTGGAATATACCTTGTTTCAAAGTCAGACATAAACTGTTTTAGTTCTTTAACCTGGCATGCAGATTCATACATTTAATCCCAGGACTTGAGAGGCAGAGGCAGGCAGATGTCTGAGTTCAAAGGCCAGCCTGGTCTACAGAGTGAATTCCTTCATAACCAGGGCTACACAGAGAAACCCTGTCTCCAAAAACGTACAAGCAAGAAACAATATATTTAGTTCTTACATGTTTGTTAGTGAAGACTAAGAACAGAAATGTATCCATAAGTTGTGTTGTAAAGCTTCACTGTGTTATTTTGGTAAAAATACTTTAAAGTCCCATGAAATTATGGCACTAATAATAATAATAAAATGACTTAAAACACCTCTACTTCTAATGCTTCTAGGCCATAAAGAAAAATGATCAAGAAGTGAAATGTGATGGATCATGCTAAAACTGTACTACTGGGTAAGTTGAAGCTAAGGATCCTAAATTTGAAGCTAGCTTGGACCAAATAGCAAATTTGAGGCCATGTTGAATTGCATCCTGTATAAAAATTTAAAGATCGTGAATTAGAAGTTACACATTAAATGGCCTGTCAGTTATTTCCTTCCAAGTTCCTTTAAATTGCTGAGTCCAGGAACAGCAGTAAATTATTGCAGAGATAAGAAAGAACAAGCTATCAGTACTGATGCTAGACATAAACCTTAAATAACTCATTTAACTTTTCCGGGCTTCAGAATTGTCATACCAAAAGGAAGACTTTATATTTAGTTTATCACCTTGAGTATTCTGAAAATAAAATGATTCTTACAATAGCCTAAAGTTCTTGGTAAAGTTCAAAGCCAAAGCATAAGATTCAGGACAAGATGGGCCTGACACTGTGCACCAATCCTTCTGCTCCTGTTCAGTAGACAGAAGACCAAGTGAATAGTGAGTCATGTCTAGGCCGGAGTACTGATATTTAACGAAGAAACCTTAGAAAATGTCCTATCCTCCAGGATTTGCAATATATTTTACATTAATGATGAAACCTGACGAATAGCGTTGAAGGTAATTAATCAGTGCTGGCTCCTCATTCAGAATGAAGAGCAGAATGAGCAATAACAGCACTGTGTGGACTAATTACTAAGAATATTAAAAAGGTAAGCATGGATTGGCTCACTGCCCAACAAAAACAAGTCAAGGAATCTAAGGAAAAGTACTCCCTCATTGCCCATTCATAATCATTTTACTAAAAGCAGTGAAGTAAATAACTATTTATTGTGATTTGAGAGACAGAGAAAAGTCACAAAATAAACTTGATTCTAGAGTAAATAAAATTTCAGTTACAATATACAGTCTTACTTAATGATGTTTCACAGGAGATCCATCTATAGAACTGATTTATGGGTTCTATAAAATCACTATCAGCTAACCCATAAATATGGATTCTCGTGGGGAAAAAAAACAGCAATTTCATTTTCTGGCTTGTATTATGGTGTTGCTCATTGGGGAATTGCTTAACATATTTTAAAGTGTATATTAGACACTAATACTATCCTACAAATATTCTCTGAGTGACATACTCAGACAAAGTATAATGAAAATAATTAGATAGGTATTATATTAGCCAGAGTCCAAGTGTGCAACAAAGGCATGTGAAGAAAAATTTTTACTTTCACTCATAGTACTAGAGGTTTCAAATCATGTTTCCATGGCCCCATCACATAGGACCTGTGATAGCACAGTAGATGTGTGTGGTAGAAGGACTATTCACATCATGGTGGCCCAGATTCAATAGAAAGAGACAGGGGAGGATGCAGAGTCCAGACGTATAATACAAGTGACTGTCCCCAAATACATAAATTCCTTCCAGTAGGCTCTTTCTTTTTAAAGCAATACTGAATAATGACTGGGCTCTTTATGGGGCAGTGAAGCTCTAAATAAGAAGCACAAAAATAAAAAGACAAACCTCTGTCCTTGTAAGACATTCCACCAAGTACCGTGTGGATGATGTGTATGTTTGTACATGTCTGTGTATAAAACCTTGTGTGAGTCTAGTGCTTTGTGTATGCAAATGTGTTTAGGTCTGATCAATGGAACTTAGATAACCCATTAGAGGACTTACTCTTGGAATAAACTGAGTCTTCCTCTCAAGAGTCACTGATTACTAATATCTTCATTTATGGATACGGCCTTCTAAATTTTTCCACAATCAAACTGGCATGTGAGTTCCTGTGGTCACTGGGAAGGCTATTTGATGCAACCATACTGTTGAGAGTTCATTTGTGTACCCTTCCCCTTGTGTCTAGAGCATACCACCTCTCTGCTGGTGTCCTGGTTTCTCTTACATTCTACCCCTCTTCTCTGGTATTTCCTAAACCCTAAATATAAGGGTTGCATTATAAATGCATACATTTGGTTAGCTTAAAACTACAGTTAGTAAAATTACAGTAGAAGGTACTCCCCTAGGAATTAAGAACTCTCTGCTGCTGGGCATGGAGTCTGACCTAATGTATGGTTTGTATACCATCAGACTGTCTAAGGGAGTACTAATTTTTCATTTGTGAGTGGCTGACAATTGGAGATAACTTCTGGGTTAAGGGTGTGGACTTGTGTTGGCTTCCAATCTCAGCACTGGGACCCAATTATGTCCAGCCATGTGAAGCCTCTGGCCATCCTGTCACAGTCTTTGGGAGTTTATATGTGCTTCGGTCCTACTGTGTTTAGAAGGCCTTGTTTCCTTTGTGCTCCTCATCCCATCTAGCTTTTAAATCTTTCTGCATTCTCCACAGCTTTCCCTGAGACGGGAGGAGAGGGAATTGATGGAGACATCACATTCAGCACTGAGTGTTTTAAGATCTTTCACTCTTCGCATATTGTACTGCTGTGGGTCTCCAATTTTGTTCCCTTTCTAGCATAAGCTGTCATGTGCTTTACTGATCTTGGCCCTTCTGACTGATGCAAGACAAATCTCAAAATAGCTTAGATTTTCATTTCCCTGATGACTAAAGATGTTGAACATTTTTTAAAAAAATGATTCTCAAACATTTATGTTTCCTTATTTGATAATTCTGTTTAGATCTGTATCCCATTTTAAAAATGATTTATTTATTTCCTCTATATCCAGTTTTGTAATTTCTTTACATATTTTAGATATTAACCCTCTACTGCTTGTGTCGTTGGTAAAAGTCTTTTCCCATTCTGTTACCTGCCACATTTTCCTCTTGTTATCTCCACCTCTCTTTTATCTCTGATTTCACTATTTTGGGTCTTCCCTCCCTCTTCTTGTTAATTTGGGTAAGGTTTGTCAAGCTTATTAATTTTCTGAACTTACTGTTGTTTTCTAAACTCTTTCTTTATTTGATTCTTTGTATATACGGTTTTGTTTTTGTTGGTGTTTCAGTCTGTTGATTTCAGTCTCTGAGTTTGATTATTTTTATCATACACTCCACCACTTCTCCTTATTTCTTATTATTATTCTTTCATTGTTGTTGTTGTTCAATAACTTTCAGGAGTTCTGCTCAGTTAGTGATATGAAATTTCTCCCTGTCTCTCTTTTCAGTGTGAATTTTTAGTGCCATGAACTTGTCTCTCCTAACTAACTTATTTTATTCCATAAATTGGGCTATGCAGTGTTTCATTTTCATTTAATTTTTAAAAGTTTTTCCTTTTTATTCTTTATTTTAGTCTTGTCCTATGTTTTCATCATATAGTGACTTGTTCAGTTTTCATGAGTTTGTAAACTTTTACTGTTTCTGTTGTTGTTGATATCCATCTTGAATCTGTGGTGGTCAGATAGGATACAGGGTGTTATTTCAATGCCCTTATATTTGTTTTATATTTTTTATTTAGGTTGCAAACAAGCTTGTTTCGCATGTCAATCCCAGCTCCCTCTCCCTCCTCTCTTCCCCTGCCCTCCCAACCAGTCCCCCGCCCAATCTCCACTCTGATCTCCAGGGAGGGGGAGGCTCTCCATGGTGGATCTTTAGTGACTGTCATTTCTGCCAGTGAAGGGCCTAGGCCCTCCCCCAAAAGTCCCGGCTGAGAGAGCATCCCATAGTGTGGCATGGGAACTCAAAGTCTATTTGTACTCCAGGGATAAATAATAGCCAAGACCCCAGAGATTACCTAGGCCTCCTCACTGACACCCACATTCAGGGGGTTTGGGTCAGTCCCATGTTTTCCACACAGCCATCAATATTGGATCCAAGAGGTCCCCCTTGTTCAGGTCAACTGTTTCTCTGGGTTTAACCAGCCCAGTCTTAACTCCTTTTCCCATCAGTTCTCCCTTTCTGACACTGGATTCCAGGAGTTTAGTTCAGTGTTTGTTTGTGGGTATCTGCCTCTGCTTTCATCAGTCTCTAGATGAAAGTTCTGTTTCCCAGACTCTTTGGCCATGGGATTGTAGGCACGCCAGATCTATGTCTAAAATCCATATATGAGAGAGTACATACCATGTTTGTCTTTTTGTGGCTGGGTTTCCTCACTCAGGATGGTTTCTTCTAGTGCTATCCATTTGCCTGCAAATTTCAAGATTCCATTGTTTTTATCCCGTTGAATACTACTCCATTGTGCAAATTACCACATTTTCTCTATCCACTCTTCAGTTGAGGGGCATCTAGGTTGCTTCCAGGTTCTGGCTATTACAAATAATGCTGCTATAAACATAGTGGAACAGATATCCTTGTTGTATGAATGTGCATCTTTTGGGTATATGCCTAAGAGTGGAATTGCTGGGTCTTGTGGTAGACTGATTCCGATTGTTCTTGTATTTGTTAAAATTTTGTTGTATCTGAGTATGAGATCAGTTTTGGAAAAAAGTTCTATTGCTACTGTGGAAAAGGTGTATTTTTGTGGGGTTTTTTTGGTGAAGTGTTCTCTAAAAATCTGTTGTATCTTCTTGTCATGTGACATCATATACTTTTAAAGGAACTTTATGAATCATTGTGTTACATATCCTTTTTCTTAATGTGTTTGTAAAGTCTACTGAAATATCATTTGATTTTTATTATTCATATAATTAGTGTTTTTTGGGTACTCAGAGATATTTGGTAGTAAACACATAATAAATATTCTGTTCAATTCAGAACTTATCTCTAAAATTAAGAAAGAGTTTCTTCAGTCACCAGGAAGGAGAAATACTAAATATATTTCAAAAATATTATTAAATAGGAAATATATAATAAAATATACAAGAAACAGCAATGATACTCTCTGGAAAGCACACAGAATAAGATTCCCATGTTAACTAGAGTCATATATATAAATTTTTGATTTTAAGAACATGCTGATGAGAAATGAAAAAAGAACCCATGAAATATAATTTAGACCTAGGAATAATGGAAAATTCATAGAAACTGTTACTGAGAAATGTCAGATATTTACTGTACTGAAATTTTAATAAACTTATTTAAAAAAATCAGTAGTCAAATAAGTTATACGAGGAAGCAAAAGAAGTCATGATAATATTTTCTCACCAAGTACAAAGGCATAAGAAAATATTAAGTGTGGAAAATAGCCAAAATCTAAGGGTAGAATCTATCTTTGCCAATAGGCTAGAGGACAGCATGGCATACTATATCCCCAAAGATAAAAATTGAAAATCTCTGAATAAATAATGTTTAAAATCTTCCTAATCTTGATGGAATATGTTAATCCACACATCCAGAAACTCAGTTTACTACAAATAGAATTAACCCAAGGTAAAACACACCAGACAATGAAGATAATAAATTGTGACTCTTAAAGGCAGAACCAATGTGCCATGTGCAAGAAATTCATGAAAGGACAGAAAATTATTTTTCTTATGTCGTCTCCAAGCTGCCAGCATCAGTCTTCATGCAAGCTTATTGCTAGGTAAAAATCATAACATGTTGAACACAAAACACCATAATATCATGGCTGTCAGTCTAATAACTAAGATGGCTGTAAAGTATCTAAGGATATACACCATGAACACATAGGACGAAAGGCAAGATGGAGAAGGACAGTGCATGATTTCATCACGCTACTTCAAATGGTACATACATTAATATGAATTACTTATTTCTGATAAATTTGAGATAGTAGACATGGGTAATACAAAGAATGAGAACACAGCATAGAGATGAGGACTACAGCCCATATTTATGTGGCTTGCATGTTTTAAACTTGGTTCTCATTTTGTGTTTTCTGCCATTCTAACTTGTATTTGTGACAAACTCACTCTGTTGTACTTTATTGGACCCAATTACTGTACAGAAAACAGAAAGTATAATTTATCTGCTTCTAATTCAGTTTCTAATCACAGACAATGACTTGAATATCAGAGCAAATAACACCAAAAGGAGCATACTAGTTTTCCTTTTCACACAAGATGTGTTTAAAATTTCCCTGGATACAAATGTGACATTTTGAAAGAATGTACAGATACTAATATGCCTAAGTACTGTAGGGTTGCTTTCCTGATGGTTTCTAATAGCTTACCAAAGCCAGGGGATCCTGACATATCCTCTTGTATACCTTTGTGAACTCTACCATTAACAGTCTCTATCTATTAAAAGGAGCTACTGTATCATGTTTCGTAATTTAATTTTATCATAGTGTCTTAATTTCATATATATATATATATAAGTGACTATTCATGTCATCTGAGTCCACCTTGCATAATTGCATACACACACAAATATAAAATTATATAATTTGTCTTTCTGGAATAAACATTACTTGTATAATCTAGATGTCCAGGTCTTCTCTAATTTAAGGATGTAAGATTTCTCTTTTTATTCAACATTTCAACTACTATTTGATTATTTGAGAAAGAATATTCCTAAAATTCAACTTAGTAAAATCTCATCACTGAAGTAGAGATGTTTTTCATATTACAATACCAAAATATATTTTATCTTACTCTACAACTTTCCCCCATTGTACCTGATTTGGATGAATTCATATTCATTGTTTGGGGGACTTCATGACAGTGTTCTGAGCATTCTTATTTCATTTCAGATATTTTTCAGTAACTTATTCATACCTATTTCCTCTGTTTTCTCTTATTGTAACAACATTTCATTTTTCCTTATGATTGGTCTATTTTTATCCATTTATTCCTTTCTACTGAAGAGTTAATACCTTTAAAATGTCATATGTGAATGTGTATGCATGCATGCATGCCTGTATTTGTCAGAAAAGAACTTGTGAAAATGAGTTCTCTCTTTTAAACCATGTGGATTCTTTGAATTGGAACTATTTCAATAGAAAAATGTTAAAGTTGGCTTTTTTTCTCAAAGAATATTCTTGAATGTGATAATTCTGCTTTTTCTGTAGGAGAATAAAAAGCATAAACCTGTTAGGGTGAGAAACCAAGTGGAGAAGTTTCAAATTGAACAGCTAGTATAGCTCACCTTCAGCTTTGACCAGAACCAGATCTTGTTTCTGTAAAAGTTTCAGGGACTGCAGAATTATCATGAATATTGAGTATGCACCAAGAGTTAATAGATCCTTGATAGACAGGATAATTAAATGAAATGAATACATATATGTATATGTATATTTATATATGTGTGTGTGGTCCATATATATGTGTATATATATATATATATATATATATATATTAAGATATCGAAACCTGCTTTTAGTTAGTTCAAGAAACATGAACCTAAATTCTTCCAAAGTAAAATATTGTTTCTATCTGTCTATCTAGGACATTCTTTGTCTTATCATGAATAAAAGTGTTAGTGCATGGAACCTTTCCAGTAACACATGGCTTTCTGAATAGAAATTGCTTACATGGAGAATGCTGTAATTGATATATATATATATTTTTTTTTTGCGGCTGGGTGTGTCTGTGGTTTTGGAGGCTGTACTGGAACTAGTTCTTGTAGACCAGGCTGGTCTGGAACTCACAGAGTTCTGCCTGCCTTTGCCTCCCAAGTGTTGGGATTAAAGGCATGTGCCACCAATTCCTGGCTTGTAATTGATTTTATAAGTCATCCTACCTCGAGCATTTGACTTATCAATTTTGCATGTTGTCATGGGAAATATTGCAGAAATTGTATGATAAACATTTTGCTTATACTCCTTTTGCATACCAGGGAACTGTAATACAGTCAGGGAGAAGTTTGGTCAAAGTACAAGATATTATCCATGAAGCTATCTCTTGCTCTCTACTCCTTGGCAGCTAATCTCAAGCCTCACTTTAGTGATTAAAATGAAATTGTCCAAGTGATCTCTTTTTAGGGTTCAGAACACTTGTTCACACACATCACTTTGATGATACATAGTATTCATCGTATTAATTCACTGTCAGAATGGTAATATGTCTGAAAAGAATGCGCAAGTGCTGGCCCTGGGAAGTTGACGACCATTACTATACTATATCTGTAGAGCGAAGAAAAGGACAGAAAGTGGCATCTAGCTGACTGGGCACAACCTACACAAACTTCCTGCTCATTATCGCATCAAACATTCCTGTTTCTCCTAACAAAAGCTCCCCTTTTATCTGTCCTCCCTTCTATTTCTCCTTCCAAACCATTACATATCCTCCTCTTGCCTACCTTCATAAATATGGCCTCTTTTGTTTATTATTCGTTGTTATGTACACGTGTGTGTGTGTGCATGTGCTCCTAAATGCATAAATACAACCAACATGACTATCTAAGCATGACCTATACATATATGTGCTAACATTGATGGGGGAAATCTTTCACACCCTACACAAAAATTATAGGAAACTAAGGAATTTTGGTAGTGAGAAAATAGTCTTTCCCAGGGAAGATGTTATCAACTGGTTATCCAATACCAAATGGTCAGTCCTGGAAAATGTATGATGTTTTAAAATTGTCCATTTTTTTGTTTGTTTTTTTGTTTGCTGGTGTGTGTGTGTGCCTTTAGAGACAGCTTTTCTCTGTGTAGCTTTGGCTATTCCGGATTCACTCTATATCCCAGACTGACTTTGAACTCAAGGTGATCAGTCTGCCTCTGCCTCTCTGAGTGTTAGGGTCAAAGGCAGACACTTATATTGCCCAGATTAACATGTCCAATTTTTATATGCAATATAAGTATTAAAACTTATTTTCAATTGTATCACTCCCAAATACAGTTATGTTTATTTAAAATGTCTTACCATCTGTTAAAAATGATGGCTTTGCTTACTCACAATATTGATGTAAAGTAGCTAAGTAAACATGCCACCAATTGGGGGCACATTTTTAACTCATGGGAAAGAAGAGCTATTTAGTGTTGGCTTCTAAACTCTTTTGCTTACTCTTTTTGTGGTAAACACAGAGCAGTTTATTCAAGCTGAATGTTTTGTCTAGGCTTCTATTCAGTTACAATAAGCATATGAATGGTTGTTGAATAGCTTTCAGGCTACTTTCAAACAAAATGACATGCTTGATATTCCTTCTTGCAGGTGTCTCAAGATAAAACTTCAAATTAGAAAAAAAAAGGTTGGTACATTTGCATATCTTGAGTCAAATGAAGGAAAATACTTTCAATGATGAGAGACATACACACTTGGAGTCTCTTTCGGGTGTCTTAAGCTCTGTTTTAGTTCAAGGCAGGGATGGGGATGATTTGAAATTCAAATTATCCAATTGTCTGTACTACTACAGTAAAAACATCCTTGTTACCTTTCAGCTGCTTAAATATATTGGTCAAGAGCTGATGTTTTTTATGCTGATTTTGGGTCTTATTTTAATCAAAGGGATAAAGAATGTTATTAATATTGCCTTATCATGCACTTGGTATTAAAATTATAATGATACAACCAAACCTCTCCTCAGGGACCATGAGTTCCTGCTTCTACAGATGTTCCTGCTGCTAGGGAAGCAAGCATAGATGTGTGGAGCTGGCAAAGCTGGAGCTGTAATGACATGATGATGACTTCAGGATGGCAGTGCCGTGGATGAAAATGGGAAATTAATGTTTTCCATTGAACAACTTTGCTTATAACTGAACTGTGCTACTTTCCAGGTGAATGTTGTTGCCATAGGTTTCCAGGGAATCTGTTTGTAATGATTATTGCTGTTCTTTGAAAATGACACGTCATTAAGATGACTATCTCCTGGCAGCCTTACTTATAAGGTATTTGTTTATCTAAAGCAGGTTAACAAAACAAGGGGATTTTACAGTTGCTTTTCCCCATGTAAAATATAAATGATGTGTTTTAGCCTCACTGAAATACCCTGCATATGGGAAGACAGTGGTGTGGTAAGATATACATATTAAAACACTAGAACAAATGGAATTCACAAAAAAATGTAAGAGAATGTTTGTTACAGAAACAACCAACAGACATGCAATGTCTTTGTATGAAGTAACAAACATGAATGAGACTCTCCATTCAGGTCATGTTCAAGATTTGTGATCAAAACTGTTATTAAGGATTTGTTTTTCGGTTGAAATATCTGTTAAGATGTAATTCATTATATAATTCATTTTAACCTTTTGTATAAGCTTTATGTTCATACTGGTATTAATTGTGTTTGCAATGGAAAAGGGTAGGCAATAAGTGTGAACCTAAATCACTAATGTTTCATATTAGCTGTGAGGGGTTATGTAACATCTGTGTTCTGATGCCAGGAAATGAGGTGGGTAATAAGAGGGAAGGAGCTGGAAAAGACTGTGGGCAGCTGTGGAAAGACATGACATAATTTATTCACCAACACCCTGGCTTCTAGGTAAGCAACTATCATCAAATACCCAGGCACACGCCAGCACACATGGACTTAATACAGTCAGGCACATATAACATAGATGAATTCCACAGAAGTAGACACATGGGCCTATAGACAAGCAGGATGGTTAACAGAAAGGATGCAAAGGGATAAAGCAAAAGCTTGAGCCTCTGATAACAAAGTCAGAATCAAGTAAAGTGACATTCTTGTAAAACAGTTACACAACATATGGCATCACTCTTTGCTTTGGGTTTCCTAGACATCGAGGGTCAGCCATCTTGGACTGACTGATAGCCCTCGTATGTCCAGGGTTAGCCATCTTAGTCTGGCTATCAGTGTCAAAATATCTAAACATAAGCTTGCCCTTAAAAGCCTCTTTCCCATCTTATGATCTCTTTTTTGTCAATTAGTGCTTAATCAAAACAATCACTTAGGGTGCTATTTGGGCTCGCAGTCAATAGTAACAATATAGGCAATAACATTTTTTGTTATTATTTTGTAGGGTCTCACTCTCTGAATGGTACTTGGGCTCTCAGGCTCATTAGGAACTTAGGTATGCATATGTGTAGCTTTCTATGCTCTTTTAGTTCTTCATGCTCTCAATTTCTATCTGACTAATAGCCCTGTAATTATAACTTATTTCTCTTGCTGTGTTAGTCAACCTTTGATTTTGCTAAGTAACATAAGTCAATAGTTGTACCATGGCTGGCTTCCTCCTGACCTGTGGGAACCTACAGAAACTATCAGTGTACTGGGCATCTATCTTCTGAGGGCCCATATCTTTTACTACTATGTATATTTTACTGGTCCCAAGACCTTTTATGATTACTATATAGTTGCCCCTTTTTGTTACAAATCAATCAAGTTGCTCATGGTTCATCCCCATGATTTTAGAGCTGTTCTCAGAGTCACTCTCAGAATCAATATCCCAGATTTACCAATTTGCAAGTGGAGGTTAACTTAACATCATAAACATAAACATAAAATGTGAACACCACAAGACGAACCTATGTCAGAACTTCAAGTACTGAGTCATCAAACTGTGACAAATAGTAGACATGGACATGGTATGACAGATATCCACTACAGACCTTTCTAGGTGAAGGCAAATTGTACTTGGTCCATTACATAGAGGAACCATTACATACAGTCTTACTCATTCAGGCCATCAGGTGCATGATAGATGACACAGTTACCTACAGGAATGGAGTCACCTTATTCAGTTTCATTAGTGCCAAAGTATTTTCTAGTCTGGCTCCCACAAAAGCCACACAGAGGCATTACAGGTTGCCAATATTATACCAGCATGACTAGCAGGCAAGTTGTTCTGGCAGGCATAGTAAACTACACGTTTAGTAAATAATCCTCAGGAATGGGAGTTGAGGATGGTCCCTCACCACTATCTTGACATTCTTCATTCTCATCTTAACACAATAGTGGTTGCTTGGAGAGTCTGAATGAACCTACACTCCAAATTTTTGCACTTTCACAGAAAATACAGTGCTAGCCATTTTGTACTGGTTCATATATGCAGTCACACCAGATAGGCTAATGCTGGATACAATTAGTAGAATCATGTTGTTACAACATATGCTGGATCTGTTACAACACATACTATAAAAAACCTCTTTGTGAGAGCTAAAGTTTATAGCTCTCTATCTTCCTAAAATTGGACTTTAAAAATATATTAGCATATCTTCTGTGCTTAAGTTAAAGATGCAAAGCATGCTTAACCCAGCACTTACATGCTTGGGATTAGAGAATTGGCACATGGTTAAGAGCACTGACAAATCTTCCAGCACCCACATTGCAGCTTACACAAATAGGTAACTCCAGTCTCAGAGAATACAAAGTTTTCCTCAAAAGCTGTTTACATATGATACACAGGCATACATACAAATATTTTACCTAGAAACATAAAATTAAAGAAATAAATAGGCTAATAATTCTTACCTATACTTGGGAAAAAACTTACATCTAATTTATAATTCAATAATTTTAAATTGGACTTTTAAAATAACATAATTACAAGATTAAAATATCTTCATATTCTAAGTACAAGCTAGTTCTGTTTCCTTCATGATCCAAAATAATTTCTAATCACTGACATCTACTAGCCATACATATAATTTGCTTTGATTCCTAATAATTACATATTAAAATTTTAACTTACAGAAGAATTTGTGGTACATCATGTTCTTTTTCTTATTTTTTAATTATTATTATTTTAATTTTAAATAGCTTGTTTTACATGTCAATCCCAGTTCCCTCTTCCTCCCCTTCTCCCGCACCTCCCCACCATCCCCCCCAGCCTCCCACCCTATCCCCATTTCCTTCCACATAGGGGATATCTACAGTCTGTCATTTCACTCAGGGCAGGGTCTAGGCACTCCCCTAAGAGTCCAGGCTGAGAGAGCATCCCTCTTTATGTTATGGACATACGATGTCTGTTTGTATTCCAGGGATAAACACTGATCCACTGCTCAGGACCCCATATATTGCCCAGGACTCCTCACTGACTCTCACATTCGGGGGTTCTGGATCAGTTCCATGCTGGCCTCCCAGCTGTTGGTCTGGGGTTCAAGAACTCTTCCCTGTTCAGATCAGCTGTCTCTGCTGGTTTTGCCAACCTATTCTTTGCCAATTTGCTCACCGCTCCTCTCTCTCTGTCACTGGGTTCCTTGGGTTCAGTTCAGTGTTTAACTGTGGGTGTTTGCCTCTGCTTCCATCAGTTATTGGATGAAGGCTCCAGGATGGTTATAGACATCAAGTTCATGATCAGGAATGGGCATTCGAGGTGATCTCTCCACTATTGCTTAGCTTGTCAATTGGTGTCATCCCTTTAGATCACTAGAGGTCACACTGGTGCCTGATCTGTCTTCTAACCTATGATTCCCTCTTCCCCGTATTCTACCCCACCCAACCTTCCTGTTCCCCCACGACCTACTCTCTCTTCCTCTTCTCCCCCTCTCTTCTTCCCAGCTCCCACTGCCCCCCACCCCTCGCCGTGTTCTCCATCTGTTCAGAGAATCTTGCCTCATTCCTCTTCTCTTGGGTACCATGCATATCTCTTAGGTTCTTTCCTGTTTCCCAGACTCTCTGTTAGTGGCACTATCCTGTTCTTAATGTTAAAGGTTAATAAAAAATAAAGGGAGAGGTCATGAAACATCTTTGTCAGTTTCAAACTTTTCATTTCTCCATCAACCTTCAAATATTCTAAAGGAAATGCTTCTTTTGATGATCCATTGTCTGCTAAGCAATTTCCTGTTTATGATTATTCTTGGCCCCAAAGTCTTCTCAGTCATTACAGTCTCTACTTCCTTAATTTATTCTGCCTCTGTTCTCCCCTCTCAGCTAAACCTCTTGCTATAAAGGCCTCCATGATGGATTAGGCCACCATCTCTCCCCACTGTGATTACCCCCACTGTAATTTAAATTGCACAAGGGAGAGCATCTTTTTAATACACCTTATAAGTTGCCTCAGTGGCTGCTTGGTGACCATGCGGAAGCAATTAATAAACTTTTTTCTCCACGGTGACTACACTGCCAGAATATAAACAGGCTTAAAAAGAAAAATGAAAAGCTATACTTCACACAAGATCCAAATTTATTTTTTCTCCCGTGTTGTGGGATATTTTTATTGTACTCTGAACTCCCAGGACTGGCAATAAAGTCTACTTTGAATCAAAAGGGTTTACTGATGCTGTCACTTCTCAGACCCCAGCTACACATGGGCAGCTATAGCTGCTCTTCTCTGGGCAGTGCACTGCCTGCATACTCTGGCCAGCTGTGTAGCACAGCAGCAGCCAGGCTCACACACTGTTGTCATTGTCAGCAGATCTGATGAGACACCTGGGAATTCTTATAGGGAAAATTAGTTTTTACAAGTTTTTCCCATGCTAAGAAGGGGGAGGAATATTGTTACAAGGAGTTAGTTTTCTGTATGATTCCACAATGGACTATTTGAAATTGGAAAAATTAAACAAAGGGATAACCAACTGAGCTAGGATTGAGATAATGTCAATTGTGGGTTGACATAATGTCAGTTACGATCATTATCAGTTGAGAATTCAAGTTTTATCCTTAAAGATCTTGTCTGATATGGGTGCCAAATACAAAAAAAAAGCAATAAGACAATGTGCAGAGACTGAGTGACTGCAGCACTGTTTCCTAAATGAAATATATTCATCAAAACTCTGTCCTCAAGGCTTGGGGATCTGTGCAGAGGAGAGGATAGAGAGATTGCAAGAGCTGAAAAATGATGGATAGCTCCAAGGAAACAGTATCTTCCAAACACGTGATCTCACAGAGACTATTGGAACATGCGGGAGGCATGCACAAGGTTTGCACAAGATCAAGCCAACAGAGTTGCTGCACTGAAAGAACTTAAGCAGACATGGAATACTATTCATAAGCAAGGAACTACTTGAAAATAATACCTTCTAGCCAAGGGAAGACCAGTATTTCCAAAGACATCCCGTGGGTATGTCAACCATATTCCGGGGCAGGCTTCATCATCAGGAACTGTTGGCCCACACAAAATGAACTTCATGTTTGTTAACCTAAAACGCATACTTCTTTATGCAGTACAAAGACCTGTTTTGCAAAAGGAACTGATATAAAATGAGCCATAGTGACTCAGTACAGAGTGCTGGGGTCCAGCTTCGGCTCTAGTTCAGGTTCTAAAACAGAAAAGGGGCATTGTTTTAAGGGAAAAAAATACTGATCACCAGGTGGATTGCACTCAAGTGGCCCTGGAGAACCCCAACCATCTTTACTTAATCTTTAACAGTGTATTTTTTTCTACCAGGGCTATACAAACAGCTTTATTATTGGCTCATATTTTCTACTTTGTAGAAATCAACATAATTTAAGAATTACATTGTAATCATTGTAAAATCCTGCATTGTTCCCCTTTATGCTTCCACAAATGCACTTTCACATCCCTACATAGCCTTATTCTAGACATAGAGTCCAGAAATTTTGCATGCTTAACTGAATATCAAGCCAGACACATCCTGCTCTTGAAGCATTTATGTCACCTAGCAGCTATGTGTGGTTACAAGGCTAAAAAGTAATAGACATGGTTATAATACTTTAAGGACAAGAATATTCAAACCCATACAATTCTTTCATGTCTGTAAGATACATTTTTATACAGGTTCCTTTTCTACAATTGTTCATTCTTTCTCTGAAGACAGACTTTGGGGGACACTTCTTTCCTATCTCACTATACCACACTTTTTTCACCAATATAAGCTCCTATGTTTTATAAAATCAGATTTATCCATTCTGCGTTTTGCATTGCATATTTTGCTCTTGGAGCATACTATGTTTGATTCTATATGCTTGGTATCCTTGGAATTCACTTGCAACAGCTAGTACTATGTGTATTCTTGCAGCTTCCCATATTATTTGCATGCATATCTTACTCTCCATTCCAGAACTATGAAACATGGTTAATTTTCCAAGAACAAGAAAAATTCTGTTTCATGACATATGACCAAAAATATTAATGCTGTTTAAATTTTTTAAAACAAGTCACACAGAATGGTCTGATGAACAGAGAATTTCTGAAATCAATAGTCAGAAACCCCACAGCAAAGCAAAAACAAAAAGCCAGACAGAGAAGTTGGCCCCGACCAAGGTCAGCTTTTGCCCTGGGGTTTCCTGCATAATTTCAGTAACAATGAACTTCCTAAAGATAGAATAGAGGAAAAAAATAAGGCTGTGGGTGTAGTTTAAGAGAAGATGCTGTGTAAACCTGGAACAACAAAAGTGAACCAAAAACAAACTGCATACAAGGAAGATTACTCCCCTTCAACCTTGCCCAGAGTGGAATGGGAATAAAAAAATACAAAGTAAACATGACATCTGAACACACACTTTTGAGGTCTTGCAGAATTTCCTTTGATTACATATTTTGAATCCTTTAAGCAAAAATAGAATCTGAGTTATTCCATGCCTTCCACGTTTGGGTGCTCCAAATGCAGACCTGTGTGGAGGACGACAGAAACAACATGGTTATGAGAACAGTCACTGAGCAAGGGTTATGAGATAGCACCAAACCGACAACACTACATGTTAGAAATTTGAAAAATAAGAAAATAGGAAAGCTTGCTTACCGTTTATTTGAATCATTTGACTTTCAGTTTCAAAAAAAACCCTCTAAAGATAACCCTAACATACAGGAGGAGAATAACTCCCTTCCATGAAATGATAATTAAACTTGTCCTTTCACTTCTTACCAGTAGAATCCAAATTCATGAAATAGTTGAAGAATACCTTAATAGTGTTGGGAAGTATAATTATTAATCCTGAAGTATGTGTCCATTGAAGATACTTTTTAAAAGGTGAAAATTAAAACAATTTCAAATATGTAATAACTAAACATAACTTTACTAGAGAGATTGAAAATTGGATAACCCTAGAAAGAAAAGCAAAAAAAAAAAAAAATCCCAGAGGTAACACTCAAGATAGGATATCAAGTGTAGATTATGGTAACCACATTAGTGACTTAACAAGTACATATTGATAACAAACCCTATTAGAAATATCAAATTTATAGAGTTAAAAACAGTACGCAAAATAAGTTAAAATATGAGGGGTATGCAGATTAAGTACAGGGGATAACTTTGAGTGAAGGTGTACTAATTACTATTGATTTGGAATTGAGATAAAAATTGTGAATAAATCTGTATTTCACTAATCATTTAATCACATGATCTAAAAAAAGCTGTGATTCAATTAAATAAGAATATATAGAGTCATCAGTGACACATTAGGAAAATGTAAACAATGATGGAATAAAATATATTAAAACTCTCATGAAAAGATTGTCATAAAAATTATGTGAGGCATTCAAAAATCATTTCATGAATGTTTCCTGGATCATAAGAATGTGCTTAAAATTGCCAGACACCATGAGAAACACTAAGGACATAACATGATTGACAGTCCTTGTTCTAAAGATATTTACAATGACAGTTACTAAGTTAAGTACTTGCAGGCCTCTGTAAATATTTGGACATCATCCCATCAAAAGGAGACTGTGAAGGAAACAAAGTAAATAACATAGGTGAGTTTGTATATTGGTAACACAATCTGATTAAATATCATAAGTGCAAAGCAGAGTCCCCCAAACCTGAAAGCTTTATTCCTAGCTATGAAAGAAGAGCCGATTTCCTATATGTGCTATAGCAGTGTATATTAAAGGAAATAGACAAAGAGCAGGACAGATGACACAGTCAATAAAGTGCCTCCTGTGCAATCATGGGGTCCTGAGTTTGATCCTTAACATCTGAAAAAATAACAGGCATGAAGGCATGCATCTGTAACCCTAGTTCTTAAGAGACAAATACAAATGGATCCCAAGAGCTTATTGATCCACCTGCTTTAGCAAACTCTTGAGCTCCAGGATCAGTGAGAGACTCTTTCAAAGTAAAAGATAGAAACCAGTGAAGAAAGCATCCAAAGAAAGCATCCAGTTTCCACCTCTGGCCTTGATACACAATCACACACACACACACACACACACACACACACACACACACACACAAAACCCCACATATACACATGCATACAAGCAAACATATAATAACATATATACTATATAATTATACAAAAAATAGTCAGAAAAAATAAATTTGAATCTGTGAGGACATTTTTCACAATAATGGTGCCCTAAACATTTTTTTTTATTTTACTCATTAAGAATACTGCAACTCTCCATTGTAGAAGCAATGAGTATATTTAGGCAAATAGTTTTAATTTTGGTGCAGTCTTTACCAATGAAAGACAAATCTGATGAAACAAGACTATTGAAGGTACTTGTGAGAGATTTTGTTCTGTAAACTGACATTTTTTAAAATTTAAATTAGAAACAAGGTTGCTTCACATGTAAATGTCAGCTCCCTCTCCCTTCCATCCTCCCCCACACTCCCACCAATCCCCTCAGCCCCCAACCCAAAACCCACTCCATTCCCCAGGGAGGATGAGGTCCTCCATGGGGGATTCTCCAGAGTCTGTCATTTCTTCCAGGGCAGGGTCTAGGCCCTCCCCTAAGTGTCCAGCCTGCGACAGCATTCCTCAATGTAGGCTGGACATCCAAATTCCATTTGTATGCCAGGGATAAATACTGATCTACTACCGAAGACCCCATAGATTACCTAGGTCTCTTCACTGACACCCACATTTAGGGAGTCTGGATCAGTGGCCTCTCAGCCATCAGTCTGATGTCCAAGAACTCCTCCTTGTTCAGATCAGCTGTCTCTGTGGGTTTTACCAGCCCAGTCTTGACACCTTTGCTCATTAGTCCTTCCTCTCTGTCACTGGGTTCCAGGAGTTAAGTTCAGTGTTTAGCTGTGGATATCTGCCTCTGCTTCCATCAGTCACTGAATGAAGGTTTTAGGATGGCATATAAGGTAGTCGTCAATCTCATTATCAGGGAAGGGCATTTTAGGTAGCCTCTCCACTATTGCTTAGTTTGCCAGTTGGTGTCATCCTTGTAGATCTCTGGAAATCTGATAGACAATTTTAAAATCCAAAATTCCCTATTGATTTTGCACTTTGGAATAATGATAGGGAAAGTTAAAAGTTTGAAGGTTTTAAAATATTCCAAGTTTCCCACTTTAGAACTTTTATTTTGAAATACTTTATGTGAAGCTGAATTTACTCGTGTCCTCAGCTGTGCAAATTAATCTAGTGTTCTTATATCAATGAACAGAGCAGCCCACAGAAAGAGATAGAGACAGAGAGACAGAGACAGAGAGAGAGATTCATGAACTAGAAATTTATAAACTCATTTTGTCTCAATGTTTCATCTATAAAGTTTCAGATTTTGGAATATCTGCCTAAAATTTTACAGTTTAGTTCAAGGAAAAATACCCATGTGATTTATGGGTTTGACAATTTTGCCTCACATCATAGAGATTCCCAGAAGCTCAAATGAAAGTCTCCTTTTGGACTTTACCTGGTAGAAAAATCATGCTAAAAATAAACAGGCAGAAGAATCTGGGGACTTGTGTGGGCATGATTAAAGAGAAATAATCAGGCAAAATAATTCAGAATCGATGAAAATATTTGATGAACATCTAATGTAATACTAATTCGCAGTGTTAAAATTCATTTGTATTCATTTCTATCATTCTTGAAAGAAGCTAAGAAAATGTAACTATTTAAAAGGAAACTAATTCTATCATATACCATAAGACACTGTTTTTTGAGAAAACCAGCTGACATCTCATTAGAATGTTTATCACTACTTACAAGAGACCTATGAGGTCAGATTTGTTGCATGTTCCCTCAAAAAATGAGGGGGTCAACTGGATTATTGTATCTTCACCCCAGATTCAGAATGCTCCCTCCTGGACCTCATGGACATTTGTATTTAATTTTACTTTATCTACAAGTGGCCTAAGGGTTTGTTTGGGAGAGTGCTAGAGACAAAACACTGTGGGAGGTTATCTGAAGTAGGTACTTCACCTGTATAGCTGTTGAGAAGTCATCACCCATTACAGAAGTAAGATTCTTCAATACTATGGCCATTTTGGCGTACTCCACACTCTTGTAATCTATCAATAAGTAAACCAAAAAAACTCTAAATTCATTTATTTCCAAACTCACAATTGGTAGAATCACATGTTGGTATGTAGTCAATGCCTTATAAGAAAAGGTAATTATTTGTTCATACCTTCCCAAGGAAAACAGTTCTCACATTTATATGTTTACTTTGATATTTCCAATATTTTTCTTTCCTTTTTTAATGTCGTTTTTGTTTAAAGGAGTTTATCTGCTTGTTTTATTGTTGTCAAGATCTCATTATACACTCCACAGGTCACCTAGCTCATGATGCTCTTACCTCAGCTCCCCAGTGCTGGGTTTGCATATGCTCCATATCCACCTTCAGGTAAAATGTTGGATGCAGGAAATGACCTGTCCTTACTGATACTGTTTCTCTGAAGTCTCTTCTTTTCTGTGTTCATGTGAAAGGCACAGCTATTCGAGCACTTCCCAGTTTAGGCTTTTTGAAAGGAAGAGTGGAAAGACATTATGATCCTCATCTTGTAAAATCCGAGTCAAATTGACAGTTTTAGAGAGTTGGTTCTGTTATGGAAGGACTAGAAAACTGTAAAAATGTCAGACTTCATTGAAAAATAAAACTAGCAATGATGACTTTTAGCTGTCAAGAATAAGCTGAGTTCTTAACTTCCACCTCTGCAAACTGTTCTACTTAGTGAGGCCCCATATTTACAACATAGCACTTATAAAATATAAATATTTTGTCAGATCCTACAAGAAACCATTTTTCTTTGCTGTATTTACTGATTATGAGTTGGGGAAAACTTTTCTTATGCTACATATCTCACTTTTTATAAACCTCAGTTCCCAAGTCCACACTCTGCTGTTTGCTGCTTTTGGAATCTAGGACTGTTCATTGCTTTGCCCCTTTCAATGAGACTGAGGATAGTTTAAAGTTTTTTTGTCATGTCAGCATCCACAAGGCCTGTGTCTATTCAAGAGAGACCATATCCCAATATGTGGATACAAAGTTTTACTCCTAGCATCACCTATTGGTAATTGACAGTTGCTGGAAGGAGATATTTCAACCATGCTCCAGTGGAGACCACACATTCATTCAAAAATGTATTTGCAGCACAACATAACTGGATTATTGGGAGAAAAGGACATAAAGTCAGTAGGTAAGGAAAAGGTATCCATCTGGGAGGAGTGGAGGCCAGCAGTGAATATAATCAAAATACATTGTACTCAATTGTAAAAGAAAAATCATAATAAATTTCTAGCATGCATTCTTGACTTTATTTGATATATGTTCTTGTACATTTAGAAGGTGTGAAGCATTCTATCAGTAATCATATGAACCACAAAAGTGAAGCCAGAAATGCAAGAAATTCAAATTCGGGTGAGCAATTGAAAAGAAACAGGAGAGAATTTTTGATGAAGTAATGTTCACAGTCTTGATCTAAAAGTAACTGGAAAAATAAAAAGTAAAATCGGGAAGCTTGTACCTGATTCCATGTAAAGAAGTGGGTAAAAATGAGTTAAGATAGAGTAAAGTAGTATGGGGAACATGGACTTGTGTCTAGACAAAGAAAATCAATTTGTGGTCATTTGGACAGGGATCACAATAGCCTGAACTGTCTATATTTGTCTTGAGTAGGAACCAGGCTTTGTAATATTTTGATGGGAGAAGATCAGCTGTTATAGAAGTTGGCAATAAGGGTAATATATTGAAAGGCCAAGAAAGAAATTTTAAAATTACAAGTCTATTTGGCAAGAAGAAAAAATACTTAATCTCAGCAAATGTGCCTTTTTTCACAGGATCTGGGAACACATGGATCTTGAATGTTAAATAACACTTCAAAACTAGGTAAAAGCAGACAGAGTTCTGTGTGTTCAAGGCCATCCTGGTCTATATAATGTGTTCCTGAACAGACAGAAGTACATAGGAAGACCCTATCTCCATCACCACCATCCTGCAAAAGAATACTTTGAAGTAGTCAGGACTGCCTAACTACAGTCACTAGTTTTCTTAGGCAATGTAAAGGCATCCTAGTCTTGCATTTCATATGTAGGCTTTGGCTGTGATGTTAATGTACACACACACACACACACACACACACACACACACACAAAAGTAAAAGAGGTTTACATGCCATCTTCATTGCATTTAATAATCACTTTGATTGCTTGTTGTTAGATACCATGTCTTGGCAGAAAAATCTGTGACCTAAAATAATTTTGAGAATATGCCTACTTATAGAATATGTCATTACATATTGAGGATATACCTACATATGTGATACAGTACCCTTCTATTTGTGTTTGAATTTCTCAATAATCAGTATCAAAGAAAAGTGAATGTGACAATTTATGTTAGATAAGAAAGTACTTGTATAATGTGTGAAAAATTTAAAGAGGAATGTAGTGACAGAAAAAAGAAATTTCACATGAAAAGTTTATTAATTAACTTTCTCACTGATTATTTGGTGCTTGCTTGGGAAAACTCAAAAAAATGAAAAGAAAAGAAAGAAAGAACATTGGCTGATACATAATGTAAGAAGTCCTTCATGAAAGAGCCCTCTTTATCCTGTATGCAGTTCATCCACACATTAAAACAACAGCTGCTAGAGTCCAGTAGCGCAACCTGTAAGCTATTTGAAAAACACATATTATTAGGTTTGTCCAGTCATTAGCTTTTTATGTCATAAAATAACTATAACTTAATGTAGTAACCAACTCATTTTTTTCATGTTTAACAATTTTTAATTCAAATGTGAAAGTTTAGTATAAGCCATTTGTAGGAATTGAGATTTATTCATTTAAAAAGCAAAACAATGCAACAAGATGATCTTCCTCTTTTCAAAAGCTTTAAAGGGAAAAGCTTATAGATAGGGCCATAAAGGATCCTTTCAACCAAACCCCATTTGTGTCAATGCCAGTAGTTTACATCCATACCATAATCTCAATACCTATTCTTGAATTGATATCTACAGTTTGGCATTACTAACATAACCATTTAACAATGCTTATAACTGGCTTGCTTCCTAAAATTCCAAACAAATCCTTACAACGTCAATACACATTTCTTTTTAAGGGACCATCGTTTGTAGTAAGCAACACTTAGCCTTCAGCTAGTCAGGAAATGGCATATGCCACTCAATGTCCTAGACACAGCCATCTTTTCCAAGTGCAATAGCTACCCTAAAGTGCCTAGAGAACAAATGGCAAAGCCAGAGACCAATATTGTAACTATCCTACTTATCTGAAACACAATAAAAATAATTGGTATACTTTGGAAATTCAATTGCAGAAGACACACTGCCATTAGCATAATTAACTTGAAGATTATGCAGTTGGCAAAGAGGTAAGTAAAAAGAAAATATTTCTTCCTGTTTCAAACACTGAATTACATAATTTTATTTGTCTACACAGACTGTTTGCTAATATTAGGTCAATAATTTGCTAATATCCCTAAGATGTACCTTTCTTAGTAAGTTGCAAAAATTTAAAACTGGTTTCCACACGTGAAAATACAAGAACAAGCTGGAATGAAACTTTAGGTATATCTGTGGCTGGTGCTTCTTGCCTTGACACATCCCGCTGCTGCTTTAGCAACAAATAAGGACACAGATGCTATATTAATTACAGAACTGTTGACCAAAGGCTAGGATTTCTTACCGGCTATCTCTCTCTTAATTATTAACCTATAACTACTGATCTATGTATATTTGCATGGCCTTATCTTACCTGAGAACGCCTGGTATGTAGTATCCTACTGGTTTGTCCATGGCGTCCTTTCCGCCCACTTTTTCCAGAATTCTCCTCATCTCCTATCCTTCCTATCTTCCTACATCTCTTGGCTATTGGCCAAACATTGTTTTACTCATCAACCAACAAGAGAAACATGTATACAGAAGGACATTCCCCCATCATATATCTAAAATACATTTTGCCATTGCTGTTGGTTGGCCCTTCATACTCTTCTCTCTATTTACCACATAGTGCTGGAGTTTCAAGCGCCAGTCTTCTAGTACTCTTTCCACCCATAAGATGCACCCAACTGCTTGAGTGAGGTAGATTAAAACTGACTCTTACAGTTGCACATGCCTATAACCCCAGCATTGGGGAAATAGAGGCAGGCTTGCTTTGAGTTTTTCTCTAATTAGGATGATGTTGGCTGTAGTTTGTTATGTAAGATTCTTGTTATACTGTAACATGTTCTTTCTAGTCCTATTATGTATAGAATATTTTATCATTAGACAATGATGGATTTTGTCAAAAGTCTTTTCTATATATATGGACATGATCATTTGATTTTACACTTAAAGTTTACTTATGTGATCTTTTCATACCACCTCTCTATTTGTGTTAAACCTTTCCTAGATCTCTAGTATAAATCTAAATTGATCGTGGTTGATGAATATTTGATTGAGGCAAGTATTTAGTATCCAAATGCTGCATGGACATTTTTGATCTTATGAACATGAGGGAAATTTATCTGAACTCATCTTTTTGTGCTTTACCTTGATATTGATATTTGAGTAATGACAACTTCATTGAAGCTATTTGAAAGTTTTCCATTTTATTCCTACATTGTGAAATAATATGAAAAGTAGTAATTGTAATTCTTCTTTTAAACTTCCAATTATCAAACAAAAGTCCCCATGCCAGGTCAATCCCTCATCCCACCACTTAATCATCTTCCATTTTTGCATCATATTCACACATTTGATGCTGATAATTAATGTAGAAATCAACTTTTAACTATAATTTTAAAAGAGAGGTCATACTGAATAGAAGCATTTTAAATAAAAGTTCTATTGTCTTTCTAGATTTCTGGGTCACTAACTAGTCATTGTTATTCATTTTTTCTGACTTTTGCAAGAATATTTTAATGAGAATTTTGTGTATGTACATAGCATATTCTGACCAAACTTACTCTGCATTTTCCAACTTTCATTTCTTCCAGCATGCCTGTGTTTTCCCTTCTAAATTTGTGTGATAGTGACCTGGTTTAGCAGGTAAATTCAACCTGAGTTCAACCACTGGGACTCACACAGTTGAAAGAGTGAACCAAGAGCTACAAGTTTCTGTCTCTCTCTCTCTCTCTCTCTCTCTCTCTCTCTCTCTCTCTCTCTCTCTCTCTCTCTCTCTCACGCACACACACACACACACACACACACACACACAGCAGTAGCAGCAGCAGAATTTAATTATGCTTATTTTCCATTAACTTCAAAATTGTAAACCTTTGTCTTCATTAGGGTTTCTATTATGGTTATAGAACACCATTACCAAAAGTAACTTGGCAAGATAGAGTTTATTTAAGCTTATACTTATCCTTCCACATCACACTCCCTTGTCAAAGGGAATCAGGGCAGGAACACAGCACAAGGCATGAACCCGGAGATATGAACCACTGCAGAGGCCATGGAGGAGTGCTGCTTATTGGCTTGTTTTACAAGATCAGTCTGCTTTCTTATATATCCCAGCACTTCCTGCTCAGGTCTGGTATCATACAAGTTGGACTGGGCCCTCCCACATCAATTACTCATTAAGAAAATGTGGCACGGCTTTGTCTATACAGCAATCTGGTACTGGCCACTTTCTCATCTGAGGTCTCTTCTTGCAAAATAAATCAAATTGACATAAAACACCTTGCACAAATGTTTACCTAAATACCAGTGGTCAGAATATGGTCCAGGAATGGAGTCATAATAAGAGAATTCTGACTGTGAGAACACTCAAAAAAAAAAAAAAGGCAAAAGTCTGTGACCTGAGTATCTTCTAAACAAGAAGTTGTTTTTGTAATGTATTTCTGTACTCCTCTCAGGTGTACTGGATAGGAGTGAGTTTACAACAGACTCTTCATTATTGCTTGTTAATGCTATTCAACCAAATGTTTAAACTATCCTTTGTATGCCTCCAAGAGAATCATGTTTTTGCCATGTGTCATTTGTCCTTTGTGACTGTATACTCTTGAATTCTAAGACTTTTACTCATGTGACCTTGTTTAACCCTCAGAGTATAAATTGTCTGGTCTCTAAATAACATTGCCTACTGCATGTCACTTTAGTCAGCCTCATTTATTGGCTCCATTTTCTTATGTCCTGCTGCCTCTTGAGTGATGACACTAATAAGACATTTTATTATGCCAATAACAGAGCACTGTAGGTCTTGTTTGCCTATCCAGTTCCGTGTACTTAAGGACTGAACCTGGAACACAGAAAAATTTAGGTGAATTTTAACTTTTTTCTGTTCTTAATTTATACATTCCTGTTCAAGGACAGGTGAATATCTAAGGCCAGCACAATCTGAATAAAATGGGCAAAGACTTACTTTTACTACTGCCTTTTATGTAATACAGATGGCCAAGTCATCTTTGTTTTTAGCACAAGCCCATTAGTAATGCTGATTTATAAATTCCTGAGTGCACAAATCTAGTGATAGCCAAGTAGCAATGGCTGAAATTTATTTATATGTTTTTATAATAATTTTTGTTTAACTTTTTGTACATGTTACTTCCAGTTCCCTCTTTCTTCCCTCCTCCCCTGGCCCCCCAATTTCCCAAACCCCTCCCGACTCCATTACCTTTCTGCTCCCCAGGGAGGGTAAGACCTTCAATGAGGGATTTTCATAGTTTGTCATATCATCCCGGGAAAGACCTAGGTCCTCCCCTATGTGTCCAGGCTGAAAGAGCATCCTTCCATGTGGAATGGTATCCCAGAGTCCATTTGTATGCCAGGAATAAATACTTATCTGCTTTCCAAGGTTCCATAGATTGCTGAGACCTCCTCTCTGACACCCAAGTTGTGTGTGTGGGGGGGGCGCATCTGGATCAGTCTCGTGCTGGCCTCTCAGGCATCAGTCTGGGGTCCATGTGTTTAGGTCAGCTGTCTCTGTGGGCTTCACCAGCCGGGTCTTGATTCCTTTGGTCACCTTCCTCTTTACAACTGGGTTCCAAGGAGTTCAGTTTGGTTTTTAGCTGTGGGTGTCTGCCTCTGCTTCTGTCAGAAACTGAATGAGGGTTCTAGGATGGCATATAAGGTCATCAATCTCATTATCAGGGGAGAGCATTAATGCTAGTTGGTATCATTCTTGTAGAGCTCTGAAAATATCACTAGTGCCAGATCTCTTCTCCAAACTATAATGGCTCCCTCTATTGTGGTATCTCTCATCATTCTCTCCTGTATTCTTACCCTGAGTCAACTTTCCTGCTTCCCTGTGTCCTCCTCTACACTCCTCTTCTCCCCCTCTCTTTCTCTCATCTCCCTCTTTGCAATCCAATTAAGAGATCCAATTAGGAGGTCTCCTCCCATTCCCCTTCTCCAGGTTATGATGCATATTCCTCTTAGTGTCCTCCGTGCTTCCCAGTCTCTCTGGTAGTGGGATTGTAGGCTAGCAATCCCTTGTTCCATGTCTAATACTCATATATATGTGAGTACATACCACGTTTATCTTTTTGTGACTGGGTTACCTCACTCAGGATGGTTTCTTCTAGTGCCATCTATTTGCCTGCAAATCAAGAATACATTTCTCTTCTCTGCTGAGTAGTATTCCATTGTGTAGATGTACCACATTTTGTCTATCCACTCTTCAGCTGAGGGACATCTAGGCTGCTTCCAGCTTCTGGCTATTACAAATAATGCTGTTATGAACATAGCTGAGTAGATGTTCTTATTGTATGAGTGTATATAGAGTGGAATTGCTGGATCTTGTGTTAGACCTATTTCCATTTTCTGAAGGAATCTCCATACTGATCTCACGAGTTGTCATTCCCACTGGTAGCAGAGGAGTGTTTCCCTTTCCCAACATCCTCTCTAGCATAAACTGTCTTTAGTGTTTTTGATTTTAGCCATTCTGATAGGAGTGAGATGGTATCTCAGAGTTGTTTTGATTTGCATTTCCCTGATGGCTAAGGATGTAGAGCACTTTCTCAAGTGTCTCTCAGCCATTTATATTCCTCTATTGATAATACTCTATTTAGTTCTGTACTGCAAATTTTTAATTGGATCCTTTGGTGTTTTGGAGACTTGATTCTTGAGTTCTTTGTAAAGTTTGGAGATCAGCCCTCTGTCAGATGTGGGGTTAGTGAATATCTTTTCCCATTCTTTGAGCTGTTGTTTTGTCTTGTTTATTGTGTCCTTTGCCT
Organism: Mesocricetus auratus; assembly: GCF_017639785.1. Taxonomy (NCBI): domain Eukaryota; kingdom Metazoa; phylum Chordata; class Mammalia; order Rodentia; family Cricetidae; genus Mesocricetus; species Mesocricetus auratus. Next base: position 93,982,866 of record NW_024429266.1, read on the forward strand.
TACAGAAGCTTCTCCGTTTGTGGAGGTCCCATTTATTAATTGTTGACCTCACTGTCCATGCTACTGGTTTCTTTTCAGGAAGCTATATTCTTTACCAATTCTTTCAAGGGTATTTCCCTGTTTCTCTTCTAAGATAATCAGTGTGGCTGGATTGATGTTGAGGTCTTTGATCCATTTGGACTTACGTTTTGTGCATGGTGATAGATATGAATCTATCTGCTGCGTTTTACATGCCAGCATTGAGTTAAGCCAGCACCATTTTGTGAAAATGCTTTGTTTTTTCTATTGTTTAGTTTAAGCTTCTTTGTCAAAGATCAGGTGTTCAAAGGCATGTGGGTTAATTTCAGGGTCTTTGATTCCATTCCCTTTGTCTATTTGTCTATTTTTGTACCAATATCAAGCTTTTTTCAGGACTATATCTCTATTGTAGAGCTTGAAGTCAGGGATGGTGATGCCTCCTGAAGTTCCTTTATTGTTCAGGGTTGTTTTGGCTATCCTGGATCTTTTGTTCTTACATATAAAGTTGAGGATTGTCCTTTCAAGTTGTGTGAAAAATTGTGCTGGTATTTTGATAGATATTGCCTTGAATCTGTAGATTGCTTTTGGTAAGATTACCATTATTACTATGTTGATCCTACCTATCCAAGAGTATGGGATCTTTCTATTTTCTGCTATCTTTCATAATTTATTTCTTTAAAGAATCAAAGTAAAGCTTATACAGGTCTTTCACCTGTTTGGTTAGAGTTACCCCATGATATATTATGTTGTTTGTGGCTATTGTAAAGGATGATATTTCTCTGATTTCTTTCTCATACCCTTTATTATCTATATATAGTAGATCTACTGATTTTTTGAGTTAATTTTGTTTCCTGACACTTTGCTGTAGGAGTTTCCTGGTAGAATTCTTTTTAGTCTTTTACATATACTATCATATCATATGCAAATTTAAACAGATTTATAACCCCTAAAGAAATAAAAGCAGCCATAAAATGTCTTCCAAGAAAAAAAGTCCAGGGTCAGATGGCTTCAGTGCAGAATTCTACCAAAAGTTCCAGGAATAGATAATACCAATAGTCTTCAAATTGTACCATATAATAGAAGCAGAAGGATCACTGCCAAACTCTTTCACGAGATTACAATTACCTTAGTACTAAAACCACACAAGACACAACCAAGATAGGGAATTACAGACCAATTTCCCTTATGAACATTTATGCAAAAATACTCAATAAAAGTCTGGCAAATCAAATCCAAGAACACCTCAGAAAACTCATATACCAAGTAGGCTTCATCCCAGGGATTCAGGGATGGTTCAACATATAAAATCCATCAATGTAATCCACCATATAAACAATCTGAAAAAGAAAACCACATGATCATCTCACTAGATGCTGAAAAAGCCTTTGAAAAAATCCAGCACCTGTTCATGATAAAGGTCTTGGTGAGATCAGGGATAACAGGAGCGTACCAAAACATAATAAAAGCAATATATAGCAAACTGTCAGGCAACATCAAAATAAATGGAGAGAAACTCAGGGCGATTCCTCTAAAATCAGGAACAAAATAAGGATGTCCACACTCTCCATATGTCCTCAATATTGTACTTGAATTTCTTACTAGATCAATAAGACAACAAAAGGAGATTAAGGGGATACAAATTGGAAAGGAAGAAGTCAAGCTTTCACTATCGACTGAGGTTTATTTTGCAGGACTATTTTTTTTGAAAGAAGTACTGCATTCTAAATCCTGTCAAAGATTACGAATTAATGCCTCAAGCCATAATATATCTTTGCTTCATTCTTCCTGTTTCCTAAGCACATGTGATATATATATTCTCTCCTATCACACACATGAAAATTCTTTTTCAGTCCTTTTGTCAAGAAGATATTAACATACCATTTTCATAGTAAGTCTTTTTCTTTCATAAAAATTTCATATATATAGCTGCTATGTGATCTAAAGACTGTAGATGCGACCCCCAGGAAGGGACCCCTGACCCGTGGGGGTGAGGTGATGAGGGTCGCTACTAATTTGGTGGGCCTTCACGAGCAGATCCGATCTGGAAAGTGAACTTCAAAAGGTTAAGGGAAGCAGGCTCAAGACAACGTTCGCTGATCAAGAGCCTTTATTTTTTGGGGCGTGATGGAACTTATAGAGGAAGGACCTCAGGGGGTGGTACAAGCATGTCAATCAAGTCTCAACTCAAATATACACCAAATACGGTAAAGACAAAGCTGTAATTTTCCATCAGTCATCAGTCACATTCCACAAATGCTTGTCAGCGTAAGTCAGGTGCAGGAATTAGGGAGGGGTAGGAAGTATTCAACAGAACACTTTAATCTTTTGTTAACAAAGACAATTACTCGGCAAGGGTTACTTCCCCCTGGCTAGGCGGGTGGGCTGCCCTGTTTAAATTTAACTTTTATGGTTAGCCTTTTCCTTTGTCTCAAGGGTATGTGTGCTGGCAGTCACGTAGTCAGAAGGCCAAGGAATGGTTGACAGATTCCATTTTGTTCAAGGTTCTAGCAGTCCCCAATATCTCCCCCTTTTCTATATAGTAAAAGAAGAGAGCAATTGGGTGAAGTGCCTGTCTTAGGTTACCTGGTGGGCTTCCAGTTCTGGACATGGCGAGAGAGGATACAAATTAAGTTTTTGCTGGCAACGTATAGAGGGCCATGTTTGCTCCCAGACTCTGGCACCAAGCTATCCCCGTCTTAAGCATCTCTACAGCCTGGAGCAGGGTGAATGCCGGCGGTTGGCCAGGTACTCAAACTCCTGAAAGCTCAAAGGTTGGAATGTAGGTTTGTCTACAGCCTCAGGTTCTTCGGGGTCTTGTTGAGAGAGCTGCTGATAGTGAACCTGAACTGAATTTTTGGTAGCCTCATCAATCTGATTTTTAACAAAACCAGTAAGGTGACAAAATGCCCAAGGACCAAAGGAAATAAGTAATATGAAGCCAATAAAGGGTCCTAACAAACTAGGCAGCAAAGTCGATAGCCAGGGCAAGTTAGACAACCAATTTTTGTACCAAGATTCACTTTGATCCAAATTTCTTTTTGTTTCTTCTAAACTCTGTTCAACTCTTCTGATACTGTCTCTAACTAATCCTGATTTGTCTTTGAAAAAACAACATTCCTCTTTAAGGGCGGCACAAACTTCCCCCTCCCGCAAAAAGGCGAGGTGGAGACCATGACAGTTTTGTTGTATCACTTCAGCTAAGGAACCAACAGTTTCTTCTAAGTAATCTAAACCTCTTTTTAGCTCGTCTATGTCTCTAACAACTGTGTGGGTTAGAGCATTAACAGAGTCCTTTGTGAGGATTAGGGAGTAAATTCCTGTGCCAGTTCCTGCTGCACTGAGACCAACCAATATGGCTAATGTGAGGGCGGTGACTGGCTCTCTTTTTTGGCTAGAGAGAGTTACAGTTGGATCGCTTTGGGGCAATAAATCAGATTCAGGGCGAACAGTCAATTTTGGGCACGAGTACAACAAGGACGCAGTAGTCCTTGTGTGCAAGAAAAACATCTACAATAATATGCGGGGATAACCCTGTGGAGCAAGCAAAAAAGGTGAGGTTGGGGGCAATAAGGAAGGAAGCATGAGCAGCAACTTGCATGGTTTGAGTACATGCTTCTAACAGCGGGGTGGGGGGAAGCATACATGGTCCCAAAAGGCAGAGTCCAGATCCCACAACCTGTCCTAAGGTCATGCCGCGTGGTTGTGGCTGCGTGCCCCAGCGAAGCAGATTGGTGTAGTTGGTGTAGATGGGTGAGCCGAAGGCTGCAATACCTTCATAGAATGGAGGGATAGGCGAATAGCAAATCCAGCAGCGCTCATAGGTGGTGTTGGAGAGTGCCTGGGCCGAGGCATTGACCATCTGAAGGATGAGGTCCACAGTGGAGACTGGACCGGCAGGCATGGTGGATTGATAAACAGTGGTAGCAGCAGCGGGAGCTGGAGAATGGAGATTAGGACGAGGGTGAGGGGCGGCAGCCTTGGGTAGGAATGAGCCACCACCAGAGGGGTATAAAAAAGGATTGGGGCCAACAGCAATAGGGCGAAAGGAAGGGATTTCTTTCAAAAGTCTAACGGAAAAGGTGAGGCCTGGGTCCGTGCCAGAAACATATAGGCGTAGACCCCAGTAAGTGCCGCGGGAACCTTCCCAGAGGAACCTTTTTCCTGCAGCTGTAAACTGGATATGGAGGAGGTTGCACCAACTGCGTGAACAAAGGGGATTAAGTGGTGGTGGGCCAGAATTAAGCTGTCTGGCCAGGGGATGTAAGGACGGAAACTAAAAATCAAAAGGAGAAATGGAAGAAGTAGCAGGCGATGTGGTGTCATCTTAACTGGGAGTTTTGTTATCAACAGCATCTGAAAGAGAAAACAAGAGATTCCTCAGGGGCTCTTTTCCTGGGAGGGTTATAAAGCTTGACCAGTTTGTCTGGAAGCCAGCGCATTTCTCTATTGCTGGTGTTATGAACGCAAGCATGTTCTTTTCCCCAGATAAGGACTGGGTGAGGACCGAGCCATTGGCCCGTGTGCACATCCTTCCAGAGTACCTGTCGAAAGTTTTTATGGGTGGAAGGGTGCCAGAGCCGATCAGCTGCTGATCGGCCACTGTTGTCCAGAGAGAGAAAGTTGAGTACAAAGAGTGCATGATTTAAAAGCAGGCAATGCTTGCCTTTGCGAGCATACAGGGTTTTGCTTTTGGAAGAAAGCTTAAAGAGCATATTTTTTAAGGTCTGATTAGCTCGCTCTATGACTCCCTGTCTTTGAGGGTTAAGGGGAATTCCTGTTTTGTGGGTAATGCCAATTTTTTTACAAAAATCCTTAAATTTAGAACTAATGTACCCTGGGCCATTGTTAGTTTTAATGGAGATAGAGACAGGAATAATAGTAAAACAATGTAAAATATGGGCAATAACGTCTTTGGTGGCCTCTCCTGTTTGGAGAGAGGCACAAACAAAGCCACTAAAGGTATCCACCATAACATGAATATATTTAAGATTGCCAAAGGCAGAATAATGAGTAACATCCATTTGCCAAAGCTCACCAGGCACAAGACCACGAGGGTTGACACCTGTATGAGGCTCAGGCAAAAGGGAGAGGCAAGCTTTGCATGATTTAACTATCTCTTGAGCCTGTTCACGAGTGATGTAATATTGTAGGCTAAGTGTTTATGCATTAAGGTGATGTAATCTATGAGCTTGTTGTGCTAACTGTAAAGAGTTAGGCGGTTCAAACACAAACCAAAGAGAAGTCAGAGGTAGCTTTTATGCATCTATCTGAAAGGTTTTTAGAAACCACCTTCTGTAGTGATTTGGCTAAGCCGATACGTTCAACTTGAGACAATAAAATGGCAGAACAAATCCCAAGACACAAAGTGAAGGCTCTGTAATGGCACTGACCACACACACACACACATACATACACACATACACATACACAGCGGTTTGAGTGTAAAAGCTCCTTTAGTTTCAGACACTGGGTACCCTGACCACAGACAGTTTGTGTGGGGCTGAATAGAGCATGGACTTAGAACCCAGCAGGGTCACAAGGCTTCAGGTGCCCCTGCCACCCATGGATGTACCATAAACGACAGTGTGACACAGAAGTGACCTCACAGCTTTAAGTTTAGGACTGGCTAAAGAAATGCAGCGATGGCCTGGTAACACTAGCTGGGCCATTTAGATGCTGTCTAAGCTGACAAAGGCCACATGGAATTAGAATGACATACTTTTGGGGGCCTGGCCAATCACAAGAAAACTAAACAGACCAAAAGTACCACAAAGACTCCTAACTAATATGTTTACATTCAAGCCTTCTGTTTAGGTCTAAAAGAGCATGCTGTTCAGAGGTGGAAAACTTTTTGTGGGAAAGCCAGATGAGGCCAGTCTACAGTGCTCGAGAGAGCAGAGTCTGTTCCGCACACTCTAGCATATAATACTGAAATGTGTTGGGATCGTAAAAGCAAAGCAAAGTCCTAGATCCACATCACTCCTGCCACTGCGAGTCTATTTACAATCACTTTAAATGAGTACAGCAGATTCATTGCTGGATGTGATAAAGAAAACTGTCACAATATCAGTGCAATTTACAGGATCAGCACACCTGCCACAGGATGCCCATGACAGAGCTACACATGTATTGTCTATGGTGAGCCAGCCAGCACGGTTACTTTGGGGAAAGGTTTAAAACATAAACAAAATGTTTGCATTTGCAAATGAGGCATATGAACACCAAGGGAGTGTAACATCTACTCAGGGCACATTCCTTTTTTCATAGGTGTGAAAAATGAGTTAGGGAGAGGTCACAGAAAGGTTGCTTATGGCATGTCTGGGGCCACTGGGATTGTCCACTGCCTGTGTAGCAAAATGCCCATGAAAAATCCTCGTAACAATCCAAGAGTTCAGGGCCATGCTGAGGGCCCTGAAGGTTCGTTCCTGTGACCAGCCAGCGCTACCACCACAGGGACTACCAAGAGAGACCACCTAGCCTCTAAGGACTCCTAGACACTCAGGGGTCCCAGCTGTTAGCTGCATGACTCTAGGCTGATCTACCTTTAACACATTGTATCAAATATAGAATTTGATTGAAAAACTGCTTGTAAAAATAAAATTTAAATCACCCTGCAGATCAATACAAAAGCATACCACACCAATGCATCTATAAGAAAAACAATTCATCCAGAAAAACTACATCTGTGGCTTCCAAAAATAAAGCATCCACAAGCCTGATTTCTTTTTGATAACGAAAATAGGGGTATTCCAAGGAGATGTGGAGAGTTCTATATGGCCAGCATTGAATTGCTCCTGCACAAGCTGCTGGGCTGATTCTAATTTTTCTTTGACTAGAGGCTATTGCCCTACCCAGACAGGATCATCATTTATCCAAGTGATTTTATCTGCGGGGGGGGGTGCAGGGGAGGTAGTGACCACTACTGAAAATTTTGAGCGGGGGGAGGGGGGGGGGGGGAGCCTATAGCCAAGGCCGGCTCATCGGGATCGGGATTTTGGCTAGCCGCTTCTTCGGCTCAAGCCGCCTGTCTAGTGCATGGTCACCCCTGTGCTGCAGGAAGAGGTCTAGAGGTCTGGCAGGGGGAGGCAGATTGGCTTCTTCCGCTTCAGGGCCAAAAAGAGGGAACTGGAGTTTACGTGATGCCGAGAGGAGCTGTGAAAACTTGTCGTTGAGAGCTTGAACGAGAGAGGAAGCAAGAGAATCAACAGATCGAGGAAGATCAGGGAGCAAGGAAAGATCATAGGCAGGAGGTCTCGTGGCCAGAGAGACCTCTCACTCGAAGGTATGCAGCAGCCTCTTCCTCTAGTTCCTGAGCGTCCCCAGGATCGAGAGGTTCCTCGGGAGGAGCAGAGGCAACAGCCCGTAGGGAGGGGTAGATACCCGTGGCTAGAGAGCGAACTTTAGGGGCAAATGAGGTATGTTGATCAGAAGGAGAAGGAAGAAGCTTATCAAAGTCAGAGTTAGCAGAGGAAGAGGAACAATCTTTAGAAAGATCAGTGACAGAACTTGCCCTGGAGCTGGAACGAGAGCACCCTCAGGAAGCGACCTCTAGATGTTGTTGGGCATCTTTAAGAATTTGTTCATTTTGGGAGCTTTCCTCCGCGTTACTTTTTAAGAGATCCCAATACTGCTGCATAATCTTTTATCGCTTTCAGAGCCTTTGGTTTCTAAATAATTAGTTAATTCGGCCCCGACTTGTTCCCAAGTACTGCAAACTATTTTTGGGCAGGTAATGACAAACCAGGGACAAACTTCATGTACAAAAAGCAAAAACTTAAATAAATCTTTTTACTTAACCTCAATGTTTCTATCTCTTAATTCTTCCTGAATTACTTTAATAAATCTGGCTTCCTTATTTTTTTAACCTCAATGTTTCTATCTCTTAATTCTTTCTGAATTCCTTTAATAAATCTAGCCTCTTTGCTGATATTAGTCCCCATTTTCACGGGACGAATGGGACGGCGGTGTTAACCTAGGTTATTAGACTAACCCTACTCTGTGCCACCCGGATGGGGCTTACCTGACGCCTTACGAGTGGGCTCCGGACTCGTCGTGCCTCTGCCGTCTGATAGGTGGTCTGTAACTCGTTTCCCACGTCGGGCACCAGTTGCAACCCCCAGGAAGGGGCCCCGACCCACGGGGGTGAGGTGATGAGGGTCGCTACTAATTTGGTGGGCCTTCACGAGCAGATCCGATCTGGAAAGTGAACTTCAAGAGGCTAAGGGAAGCAGGCTCAAGACAACGTTCGCTGATCAAGAGCCTTTATTTTTTGGGGCGCGATGGAACTTATAGAGGAAGGACCTCAGGGGGTGGTACAAGCATGTCAATCAAGTCTCAACTCAAATATACACCAAATATGGTAAAGACAAAGCTGTAATTTTCCATCAGTCATCAGTCGCATTCCACAAATGCTTGTCAGCGTAAGTCAGGTGCAGGAATTAGGGAGGGGTAGGAAGTATTCAACAGAACACTTTAATCTTTTGTTAACAAAGACAATTACTCGGTAAGGGTTACTTCCCCCTGGCTAGGCGGGTGGGCTGCCCTGTGTAAATTTAACTTTTATGGTTAGCCTTTTCCTTTGTCTCAAGGGCATGTGTGCTGGCAGTCACGTAGTCAGAAGGCCAAGGAATGGTTGACAGATTCCATTTTGTTCAAGGTTCTAGCAGTCCCCAACATGTAGACAAGAACATCCAATGTATTTGATGTATTAACTCCTGTTCAGCACTGTCAGCTTTGCCAGTTCTTCGTTCTAGTCATTAACAACTATGGAACTGAAATTCACCATGTGTCACAGTCTTGTATAGACTTTTCTTAATAAACCTTGTGCCTTATAGCTCCAGTGTTTAATATGTCATCTTCTGTTAAGAATATATATCTCACTGTATTTCCTAATACTCTGAGAAAAAGGGCTATTGGAACAACCCACTGTGCATAACAAGCCTATTCCCATAACATCTCCTACTGTAAATGTATTAGCTTACTATTTAGCTAGTAAATTGGCCCTTGTTAAAATTGAAGTTACAATAATGCATTATATGCCCAAACCTTTCAGAATTTTATCATAGATGGCATCCTTAAAGAAGAAGTGAAAGAAAGATATTTCAACTTTTCCATGATGAAGGGAAACCTTGATTTTGTTGTTGTTGTTGCTGATTCTGAGTTATTCTCTATTGCAATTAGCTTATCTGCACAGGTCTGTGGCTATAGGCATTGTGATGGTAAGAGAGTAACAGTGCCTCCCCCTGGTACAGGTGCCAATCATCATCCCATTACATTTTTACATCAATGACAGGAAGGGACTGTGAGTTAAAGACTTAGCCATTATCTGAATCTGGATTCTTTTTGGAGGAGATACATGGTTTTCATGAGAGTAGGCACAAGTCTGAAATGCAATGTTTCATAAGAATATCTCAGCTCTATTTTTAAACTATGTCTAAGACTTGAGGTTTTCAGGAACTAAAATGTATTTATGGATCATTTTCAATTGAGTTTATGAACGGCTATCTACTTGTACCAAAAAAAAAATAACCGAAACATTTTAGGCCACAAAAAGCTGATACTGAGAGAACAATATATTTGAAACCAGAGAATTGAGTCAATTACTATAATGTAGTGTTTATTTCTCTTCTATTAGCTGTGATGTTACAAAAGTTTTCTATAAATGGTATGTTTTAATATGCCTCAGGTATGGTTTCCTATTTAGGAAAAAATGGTTATGCAATCACATAGCAGGGCAACAGCATGTCCTGATACCAGTGTAATTATAGTAGCATGAATGTTAATTAAAATATTCTAGACATTTCATGTTATAAATTTTTTTCAAAATTTATCACTAATAGATGATAAACTAGAGGCACAGAAAAACAATTATCTCATTCAATATACAGTCCATATACATACAGAATTGTAAGCAGTTGTGAGAACTTTGAATGCAATTAGACATTTGGCACTGTTAGCCTCAACTATCATTTCTTATACAGTGATTCTTTCCTTCACCTAAATTAATGCTTATTTTAAGAAGGAAGACATCTGAACATTGTAGTCTAACAAACATGTGTGTTCTATTGTATTCTGATGCAAATGTAATATTTTTCTTACCTCTCATAGTGATTGCTTTATTATATTTAATGCCTGGGAAATCACCTTGAACATAGTCTACTTATTTGTATGCCTCTATGAATGTCTCCCCTTTTCTCTTTGTGTTCTGCATCAAACACCTCATACTGATATAAAAACATCACTAAATTGTCATAGAAAGTATTGCCTAACTCTCATTTCTCATATGTGAGATGTCACTTTCACTGTAATAAACTGGTTGCTTAGTTCACTCAGGCAGTTGCTTTAAAAGATTAGTCATCTCAAGTTAATGATGCAGTAAATTAATAAATTCTAATACTTCAGCATAGCTTACTTATTCTATGGAAATGAACAAAGTTAATAGCTGTTTGTCATTATGTACCATATAAATGAATTAGTAGTGATTTATAAGATATGTTGAAAACAAATTAATGCTTACAAAAATAAGTTATGCACGATTATTTTTTCTGTTCAAATCAACTGCTTCTTCTCTAACATCATTATACTATTAGATGTACATATAATGACATTTTGGGGGGAAATCCTCTTGAGAGATAGGAGTCACTATAGAAATTGTTCCATGATTGAGAAAGGGACTTTAGGATAATCTTCTAGAGGTGGTGATGTGTTAAGAAACAGGAGCAGGTCAGCCTGTCTTTGTCATATAGGCTGGTGATAAAGTGGGAGCAAAAACAAGTAAAAGAAAATAAATCCAAATTGAAGCTCTGATTACCTCAAATGTTGTTATGTAGTTTCCAAAGATATCCCTACTTTTAGAGGACAGCTAGTGAGATCAAATCGTAGGTAACAGTGCTACTGAAGATCAGTGTCTGATATGTACTCATTAAAAACCCTTTGAAAGTCTTGTTTGTCATAAGAAATACTTCTGTGGTGATCATAGCTTATTTGAATCATTTGGGTACATATCTGTCCCTTCTTTTTGTCTTGAGTTCCCATGATATGCAGGAAAACACATACCAGTTAATGGGACTAAATGCTGCTTAACATTCTGTGCTTGTTTGTTGGTTGGTTGGTTGGTTTTTTGAGACAGAGTTTGTTTGTGTTTCTTTGGAGCATGTCCTGGAACTCACTTTGTAGACTAGACTGGCCTTGAGCTTACAGAGTTCTGCCTCCCATTGCCTCCCTAGTACTGGGATTAAAGGAATGCACCACCACCACCCCGGGGAGCTTATAAACTTAAAAGAATTTACTCCACATAAGATAATGCCCAATTCTCATATCAGTCTTTAAATACAGAAAGGACTGGGGTCCTGTGAGAATCTCTTCTTAGCAACTGCTAACTTCTGAAACATAGAGAATGGCAGGGTCTTGGGAGTTTCTCTACTGGAAACCATTATATATCCAGGAAGCCTTGATTAGAGTGAAATTTTGCAACCTATGCTTCCAGGAACAAATGATAAATGCTCAGTCTTGTTCAAGATACTATTATCTTGAGTGTAATCACAATGACTAACAATTCAAGAGAGTGATAACCATATCAGTTCCAGAGGACATTTCTTCCCTTCCTCTGGTTCTGAAATTCCTTTATCTCTTTGTCCTCAATGGTCTCTGCACTATGGAGGTGTAGCATGGATGTCCCCTTTGTGTTGAGCATTCAAGTGTCATTTAATCCAAAGGATCCTGTTAATTGCCTCGCTTCTACTAGGCTCAGTGGTATTGTGGTTGGTCCTTTACTCTGACTGGACTATGCCCAAAGTGGAGCATATCCTTGCATGCCAACTGATATAACCATTTAGGCTTCCTGTAGCTGACAGTCTCTGGGCATGAGATATTCTTGACTGCTCACTCTTCATTGGTCCCACTGGAATTCACTCTGGACTGAGTGAATGGCTTTTTTCCCCAGTGAATGTTTGTGCAGGAAAGAAATGTACACAGATTAGTCTTGGGCCATATTTCCTACTCTGGGAAAGTCTAACTATTTTCCCTTTCACCATTCTGTAATTTGTATAATTATTAATTCTTTGCTGAGCTTTGAAAACCTTCCATAAGCTCATATGTGCTGAATTTGGCTTCTGCCAATTTTTTCCTCATAAAATCTGGCTCAAGAACTATTGGAACTCTCAAGTGACTCTGACAGGCCCCTTTTATGTTTATTTTTCTCATCTCCTCTAGATTGCTTTAGCACTTTTAAAACCCAGTCTAAATCATTCACATCTCCAGAGCCTCCCCTACTTTGTAAAGATCATGTACCACCATGGATCTCAGCAAAGCCACTGAAGCCCCTCACCATTCTCAAAATTCCTGCTGCCTTTAACTCTTCCTATACACCCCAGTGGGCCAGCTATTATACAGTTCTCTTTTCATGCCTATTAATAGTTGCTGATATTTCTGGAAACCTCATCTGATGATGACAAAGGGTGTCTAAGGTGTCCTGTGAACAAGGGTATACATTTCCCTTGTTTTACCTCAGATTATGAAGCCTTTTCCTTATTGTGGGATGGGTAGTTATGTTACTGAGTTTCTCCATAAACATAACATTCACATATGATCCATAAATTTCAGGAAGAGAGTGAGTCTCGGGTTATAGTGTGCTTTTGAAACCTTAAATTCTATTGCCAGTGATTCAAAAAGGCCACACCTCTTTTTTTTCCATATTTGTGATTTAACTTTTTATGCATGTCACTTTCAGTTCCCTCTCCCTCCCCTCCTCCCCTACCCCCAATCCTCCCAACCCTTCACCCCCACTCTATCCCCCCCTCCACTCCCCAGGGAGGGCAAGGGTCTCCATGAGAGATTTCCATCATCCCGGGAATGGCACAGGTTCTTCCCCATGTGTCCAGGCTTAGAGAACATCCCTCTACGAAGGCCACACCTCTTAATCCTTCCCAAATTGTTCCACCAACTGGGGAAGCAAACATTCAAACTTCTAAACCCATGAAAGCCATTCTAATTCAACGCACCACATATGTGATTCACAACTTGAACCATACGTATACATAGCCTGCTGTTCAGTTCCATTAAAAGATTACGTTTGACAGTCCAATGCATTGGTTTAACAATCCGATGCATTATTTTTTGTTCCTACTTCACATAAACACCACCATATCATACGAAGAAGTATTGAGACATAAACTGTGATAAATAAAGGGGACCATTTATAGTTTAGCAAACCTCAGATTCATTTAGTATAATTCTCTCCATAGTAATGAAGGGTGGCCTGAATGCAACCTGACACATTGTGCTTTTCTGCTATTAGATAGCCATCAACATTAGTTTAGATACATGTGAATAAATAAAGGAGAGGAATTAATTGTATCTTTTGGTACAAGGTTCAATTGGTATATTTATGTTAGTATTAATGATCAAGAAAAGGCCAGAAATAATTTTTTGAAAAACTGGAGACTCAAGATGCATATCCCAATATCTACTATTCTTTTTGTAACTTTCTATATTTTGGGAACACAAACAAAAGCACATACACACACACACACTCATGATGGTATTATTATTAATTTTTTTATCATTGGAGGCATTAATTAAGAGTCAGAGTTCTTGCAAGAGTAAAGGGGTCTCTAAGTTTCTTACACATATTCATTAGTTTTCTCATCTTACAGGCACTTATCTTTTCTAGTAACATTGGATATGCACTATTTCAGACACTTTGACTTAGGATGACATGGTACAGAAGTATCATGTAGTTTTTTGTAGTTGACTGAAAATTACTATACCATAGCATCAAAGAACCATTATACTAGCAGAAATTCCTATGTATTCTTCCTAATCAATGACAGTACTGCAAAATTTCAGAGATTTTTCTGTATTGGTTCAAAGATGATAATTTCTGTTTTTTTACTAAAAATTATTAAATTATGCAAGCATATCTCATTTTTTAGCATTTCCACCAGTAAATATTCCCAGTTTCCTTCTTTTACATATATTGACTTGCTAACCACTGTTGTTAATATAGGTTTTTGAATAATAATCATGCTTGATATATTTCAATGTCCCTGAGAAGAATATATTTTTTAATTTCACATTTCAAGTTTTTGTCTCATTTGGGACAAAAAACTGGCCTCAACTCTGTCTTATCTCTCATTTCCTTTTTCTGTCATCATCTGCTACTTAAATTTTGACATATAAAAACTATATTTCATTCTAATTTCAAATTTTAGGACAGGAAAAATTGAGTGATTGGAGCTCCCGCCACACAACAAATTTGTTTCCTGTAGTAGATGACCATGCAAATGTTCATAATCTAGCTTCCAACATGCATAAATCCTATGGTAATATCTATCAACGGTGCATTGCTAGCTCTGTCTCTCTGCAACTTCTATTTTCCTATAATTTAATCAGTGTGTACACTCAGTGTATGCACTTGATTTTTATTCACTGTCACTGAGTCAGTGAAAATATAGTTCATACTATTACATTGATATCCATGTATTCCAGAAAATCAAATCAGTCTGAAATCTGAACTTTATTTCATGGAATCTTGGATTTATACATTTCCAATATCTTACTTCATCCTTCAATCTATATCACTGCTGTCATAACCCCAGTAACTCTTTTCTCCAAACTAAAGTTCTGTTTTCACTCAAGATTTCTAGGAATCACAGTTCGTCTTCTGCCAACACTCACAAAATACTTATTAAATTATTTCTATAGAATCCTAACATTTTCATGTTCTTTATTTGTCATGTAAATAAACCGACTAGGATAACTAGATTAGTGGTAATTTTAATTTTATACCATTGAAATTAAAATGTAACTACATCATTCCCCACTTTCTTTTTCTCTCCACCTGATACCAGTACATATTCTATCATGAAAGGGAAAATTCTCATGAGGCCTCCAAGCCCAAACAAAAACTTAAAGGCAAATAAGGAGTGCTGAGAATGGGAGAAACAGTCATCCCCAGACGAAAACTTAACAGTTGCATCTCTAGTATAAAATGGTCACTCTGGGAATCATATACATACAAGTAACATTTTATGGGCTGAATAGGTAGTACTTATTTACTAATGTGTATGCATATGCCCATATATATGTGAGAATAATTAAACAAAAAGTGACCACTCAGCTTTTTCTATAGTGATGATAAACAAATGATGAATACTGAAGCAGAATAAAAGAATTTAGTAAGAAAACAATGTTTTATTCTTCAAACACCAAAGAAAAATTCTACATTAAGAAAAATACACATCAAAATGATTCATCTGGCTCAAATGGTTAACACTCCTTGAATTACATAGCAATCTTAAATATTTATTTGGACAAATTAATAAAGTATGATTTGTATCCAAAATACTCAAGACAGTTGAACTTCTCACAGTTATTCAGTAATGTCTGTATAAAAAAGGCAGTGTTCATGGACCTTCCAGAACCAAGTCATCAGTGGATGCTACAGCTAGAATTAAACATTTTACATTATTCCAAGTCACATTTTCTCACACTAAAAAAAAAAACCCTGAAGTTTCTCAAGTAAAATTTTGATTGCAGATGAAGAATGGGTGTTTTTACTGAGTCTAGTTTTAAGCATTTAAATGCAATAGGAATGTGCAGCATTTTGCGGCATCCAAATTAAGTTTTATAATAAATATCATTAATATATGATATCCTTGGTTGACTTTGTTCTGTTTTCTATATTGTTATTTCTATGAATCTCTAAGAAACTTCTCCTTCCTATCTGGGCAACTCTTTGGTGAATGCATGTCTTGTAAACCTAGTTACTCATTTTTTTTTTGCTACTCATTTTTAAACTTAAATTAGTGTATTGTTAATTTAGGACATGAGATTGTAGAGGTAACTAAGAAGGCATATTCAAGATGCATCTAAGATGCATATAAAGTCCCTGAGTTAGTAATAATATTAAAGATACTTTAAGTCTTTCCCTGAAGATAAATAGCAAATAAAAAATTACACATACATACATATATACATACATACTTACAATACATATTTGACATAAAACAGTTCAAAAGCTGCTTTTATCCAGTGGCCTTGAAGTATTATGTTATGATCCCTCATCCCCCTATTCCTTTTTGCTAAAATGTAATAAATACCTGATTTTTAAGGAATTTAAATTTTTCTAGGCTACTGGAACACTTAGGAAGGTCAGATCATCAACGTGCGGGTATGAATATTACCTGTATCACTTTTATTTAAGTAGAATCAACACATCAATTAGCCCAGGAAACATGTCAAAGTATGTGAATCAGTCCAATGCTACGTCAAGGGGACATTCTATATTCATGGCACTAATTCCTAGTCTCATATACCACATGCTGAAGCTCATTTGTGAAAAGCAGGAAATCAACAATGTAGAAGGGAATGGATTTAGCTAAAAGGAGATGGGGAGATGGGGAGAGCAAGTTAAAAAATGACAAAAAAATGAAATGAAAGGCATAAACACCAATCAAGATTGAAATACCACATATGGAATGATTGTATTCCTTCTTTTTTTCCTTGAACATGGTGGGTAGCTATTATTTCTAAAGCTATGAATATTTCAAAATGAATGAAATATTATGAAAATTTCTAAAATGAAAATTATCAGTGGCCAAAGATAGCAATGTCAAATAATTCCATTTTATTCTCAAATATTACCTATGTGTATCATATCATCACAATTTACCATGCTTGCCCTAAAACAAAAATTAATTTAGTCAATTTAAGGAATTTAAAATAGACAATAAGGGTATAAAGTATAATAAAGAAATCTGGGTCATATATATATGTATATATATACATATATATATATATATATAATTTGTTTTTAACCATCAAAGCTTGCTAAAACTACAGGACAGCATATAATGACCAAGTGTACGTGAGGAGTCCAGATTGTATGTAGGTATCTATATTCACTAGTCCTATGCTAATTTAGAAGAAAACATGCAGGTATGGGCACATACCAATCATGTGCGTGCATTCTTGCATGTGTGTGTGTGTATGTGTGGAAAAACTTGTGTGTATGTGTTCAGACTCCGCTACTCCAGACTCTCCACAGTTATGGAGGAATGTTTAAAATATATTTGTTACTTTTACTATAAATATTAGAAGTAGATAGAGTTACAATTCATTTTCCAAGCCTGAAAACTTTGAGCATATGTGAATCAGACTTCCAGCACAAAGATTTTTGCACAAGAAGTATGACTGGGTAAATTGTCACTGGGAGTATTAGCTGTAAGGGTGGAAAACATTTTAATTTGACCATTCATCATCCTTCTCTGCTGATTCTCTCCTCATGTGTCGTGTGATAGACTGAAATGTTACTGAGGACATAGAAACCATTAGCTTTCTTATTGCTAACATTTATAACCCTTAAGAAACAAATTGTGACAAGTGGGAGCTTAGTGGGATGCTAGCTATTCATTTCTTTGAAGTGTTTCCTGTATATATTACTTACATCTTATTGTGTGTTAACAAATGCAATAAGATTGTGTCGCTGGTGGCAAAACTCAGTTGCTTTTTCACAAATCAATAGTAATTAAAATAAATCATTTCTCTTTCCATAGATTATGGATGGCTAGAAAGTATGAAAAGAGATAAAATATTAATATTTGTGGTTACTGATGAAGACTCAGTACATTTTATTGAATATATGAAGGAATATATTTAGAGTAGATAGAAGGTAAACAGTATTACATTTTCTCCATTTGTGTCTTGAAAGAAAGGAATGAGAACTATGAACCAAGACATGGCTTGAGTGTGAATATTAAACATGGTTCACACCAGGGGGCTTAGCCATGAATGTAAAACTCACTTATTGGATGTACATTCCTTTCTAAACCTCTCCTTTCCTTTGATGGTATGAGGAGGGCAGTTATTTACTTACATACTGATGTAAACCTCCACTTCTGACAAAATATTTCCTTACTTTTAAGACAAGATCACAAATAAAAAGATAATTGCAAGATATGGCTTTTCATTAGGTAGAACAGATGAAAAACGGAACAAAATATGGCCTACATGCCAGATAAGGAGGATATGATAAATTTATTCCTAAATGACTATGGTAACAAAACAAACTACTTTGGGATACAGGGGATTGTATAACCTCTGGGAATTTATATAATATTCACTAAGTCAGATAACTGTACATCTGGAAGTTTCATGCAATCTCCATGTTCTTCAGGCATACACACTGAGAAGAATTTAAACTTGTGGTTCTCAACCCCCCTAAGGCTGTGACCCTTTAATAGAGTTACTCCCTTTGTGGTGAACCACAACCATAAAATTGTGGTGTCTCTATTTCAAAACTGTAATTTTACTACTGTTATGAATTGTAATGTAAATATCTGATTTGTAGGATATCTGATATGCAACCCAAAGGGGTCGCAACTCACAGGTTGACCTTTAGTCCTTTTAAGGTCATTTTACCTTACATACAACACTGAGCAATGCTAGTGTCAGGACTTTCAATACATTGTATTTTTCTTTTCTCCGTTCTTTCCTTCCTTTCTTCACCTGTTCCCTCCCTCCACATTTTCTTTACTTTCCATTTTTTCTTTCTGACTTACAAGTCATTTCTTCTAGTTTTATTCTATCCTTTCCTTTTTTGAAAGTGTGCTGTCTTTGTCAAATAATAAAGAAATGTGAGTTATGAATGCCGAATTAAGTACTGATTTATAAGGGGCCAGATCTTGAATAATACATTAATTACATTGGGAAAAATTAGACTCATGTTCCCTTTCAATAATTAGGAGAAAAATATGCACAAGGAGGTAAGATCAGGAATCATACAGCTAAATTGCTGAGGTGATAATAGCCAACAAAATGGATGAAGATTGTAATGATACCAGAATGAAGTTCAGCAAAGAGAATAAAAAGAGTTTCTCTGTGAACACCACTGTACACATGATTCTCCTCTCACAGGTCAGATGACTAGGCTGGTTTCAGGGAAATAAAACAGTGAGATTTTTATTATTGTACCTATAAACTTCTACACAACTTGCCACTTCTATGAGCAGGGTATACTCATGCCACTGATTGCCTCAAAAGCTCTCCCAACTCATCTAACCATGGGTTATGTACACAAATCACTGTTCAAACTATTATATTCTTGAGAACTCATCCAAGAACTAATTGCATGATATGTGATAATGACTATATCATATCATGAATAGATTTAATGTTCCCACTTATAAACAGTAGTTTCTCTATCCCAAGTGTTATGCTGGCACCTCTCTGCACTCTCTGCTATAACAGCATAGTTTATTCCTCAGTGTAATGTGGCAAGGAAAAAACACAAGTTTGACTCTGACAACAAAGTTGTCTCGGTGACCTATGATAGCATTGAATATAGAATGGTGGTCACAGAATCTAACTCATAGAAATATGGAGGGGCTTCACTGCAGCTTTATGGAAAAACTAAAAGCCATTGCTATATGAAATTGCATGTAGTGAAATATCTGTAAAAGAGATTTCTAATATTTTCTTACAAAAAGCTTAATTTTAGATATGACTTTGTTGTATGACCCATCAAAATGAAAAGTCTCCTATACCCACACACTACAAAAAGATTTAACAATTCTTTCTTCAACTCTACACACATACACACACACATACACTATTCCACCACAGTATTACGTAAACTATGTTAAACAGAAATCCCTGTATGCTGTTTGAAACAAAATGTAGTTTCATGTTAAAACAAATATAAGGATTCATACTCTTTAAATATCTGTTTTATCCTTATCAAAGTATTACTAAGCCCTGAAATAGAGAATAATATTTCTCAAACAAAGGTGGTAGAGCTGTTTGTGTATGTTTGGGAGACACAGTTGATCTACCCCCATTATACTTAAGTGCTGAAGAAGTACTTATGAAACACTTTTATTTTTTCATTATGGTTTATGTCTGAGACTTTGAAAATTATATTCCACCTCCCTGTCTTCTGTTGCCTACTCATTCAGCTACATCTAACGCCATATCGACAATTAAACCTATGGGAGTCTTTGAAGTTTTACTCTCCTTATTCATATTCACAAGGACAAGAATTCATAGCACAGGAAATTTTATGAATCAGACCAAAACCTCTATTATTGCTATTCTTAACCTGTAATTCCTTTCCCACATGTAAACTAAATCACCCTTCTCTTCTTGTCTTGGTTCTTTTCTTAAACTCATTGATTACCATTAGTTGTTCCAGTTTTTGCCCACTGCACTTTAATAATTTCTTAAAATGTAACTCCTTTTGCATCTTCATTCCCAGTATTTACACAATACCTGCATACAGTAATGTGGAATACACTTGTTGAAGTGAATTGTACAGTGGATGGAAGCCATAGTACATTTTCATTGGTGTGTGTTTCAGATGTGTTGTTTCCTGGTGACCTGGCTTATGTCTCATTGGAGCTGCTATTCTTGTAAGTAACTCATTAAACTCATTAAACTTCAAGCATATCTTATCACCAAACTGTGAATCACATCCAGGGCGGGGATTCTTCCCTTTCCACCATGTACTACCTCCTAAAAGTGACAGACTTCCATACTTCAAAGTCCTCAGAAGTGTAGGCATATGGTAGGAAACCCAAAGCTAATAATAACTAATCCCATTTCTTTCTCAACCCTCATGCATAGGGAATTTTATTAGCTGACTAGTAGGTAGAGTTAAGACATTAAACCCTGCATTATGCGTGTTCTATACTACTTGTAACTCCTCCGGGAAGCATCTTTTCATCTATTACTTTTTCATTCCCTTGGTCCTTATTTTTGTTCTCTGGGATTGTGTACGCGAGTAAAGTAATAACTCATAAGCCAAGCCATCTGTTTGGGACTCTGCTTTGAAGAAAAAAAACACAAAGAGACTGGAATATTAGCTAGTATCTAGGTATTCTCATAAGGTCCTTTATGACAGTTTCTAGAAGAGAGAAGCTATGTCTTAGATAAAAAAGCATGGGGGAAGTCTCCAGCCAATTTAAGAACAAATTGATCTTCAAGAAGCACATTCTGCTCTCTCCCTCCCTCTCACAAATATATCTACCACAGTCTTATATTGTTGTATTTAATTTTTTACTTCTGATAAATGTTAGACCATACTGTTTTTAACATATTACTGCTTTTTCTATATCTATCATCTCATATCTGTTGTCATAAAACAATGGGTAGGTCATTAGTTGTGATTAACTTAGTGGTTGTTAGTGCAAAATATTATAAATTTAAATTAAACCTCCAGATACTTTTTGATTGTATTGTCTTTGGGGGACATTGACATTTTAAAACAATTTGTAGTACTGGAAGAACAAAGACTATAAAAGCTTGATGATGACTTCAACAGGAAATTTGGCAAAGTCATGTTAACCTTGAAGCATAAGAGTAACAAAGATGATGTAGGTGGAGATAATGTCTTATAGTTATTTTTATGTACTTTTTGGAACAGGGTAGAAAAATTTATGTTCTTTGTGAAGTAAAGAAAAGTCACCACGTAGCACAGCTCAAGTATTTCTATTTTGGTCTTGTGTCACATTGTTAAGTGTGTTTTAATGAAGGACATGAATTAAAATCCAAGTTCCTTTGTCAAATTCTAATGGTAAAAACACGAGAATGATAGCATGTATAGACAGTTGGAAATTTATTGAACTAAACAGAAAACCCAGATGTTTGAAATTGAACAAATTAACATGATGAAAATTTATAACTAATATGAGAAATAACAGAAAAGTTCTGAAAATCCACCGAGTGCCTAGGCAGTGGTAACTGACACTAAGATTGCTGTCCATATCACGATGGGAGACAGTTTGCTGAATATGTCGTGTTTTATATTAGTGATTAATGTGGATATGAGATTTCTTCAAAGGTTCAGGATAAAAACTTGATTCATCAAACTGCCTGCATGGTAAAAGATCAGAAAATAGCTCACTTATTAATGAATTTAGCAATTCATATTCATGAATTAAAATGCTGTCTTTGGATAACATTCTATCATAGTCTATTGGAATTCAATGCAGAAGTTAAGAGCTACTGCTTTTGTTGTAGAGTACCATGCACACTAAAAGGGATGTTAAATCAATAATAAATTAAACAGAAAAGCAATTAAAGACTTAACATGTGTTCTAATTTAAATTTTGACTAGCTAATTTAAATAGGGACGCCAGGAAGGACACTTTAAGCACTATCTAAAAAGAGAACTGTGTATGTATATGTGTTTACAAAAATTGCTAGGCTGTCATGCAGTCATTTAAATCAGATTAGTTGATTAAAATGTTGATGTATAGAAAGAAATTTTAACATGGGTAAGGCACATTTGCATAATTGGAGAGATGCTATTTAGAGGTGCTTTCATTTGATCACTAAGGTTGTAGACATCCATCTCTATTGTAACAATAGGTCAAGGTTATATGAAAATCAATTTTAATTTCACACTTAGAGAAATACATACAACAGGGACCACTATAGAAATCCACAATGAATGAAAATTCAAGCTTGTGGAGTGCAGTCACAGAAGATATATCTGCAAAACACTTCTGCACCTAAAGTTTAGAGAAGTACAGTAGTATACACAGGAATATTTTAAAGCCAGAAGATCAAGGGGTTTGCTGTGAGGTGTGGCCATCCTAGCAATGACAGATGCTAAGTCTATGATATCTCATGATCATGGCTTCTTAAGCATGAGCTGAACAAGATCAACAGCAATAGCCATATTAATGGGATTGGAGAAAGTACTATTGGGATACAATTTTATACAATGCTACAGGAATATTAAGAAAAGAAGAAATATTCTTTTGCAAGAAAGAACATACCAATTGGTTAACCAACACCAGATGGTCAGTCCTGAAAACATACATACAAATAAAATTATACAGTTTGAAAAGTTATATTTAGGAATACATATGAATATATATATATATATATATGCATGCATACTATACATGCAATGAAAAAAGCTGCTGGATTTGAAAGAGAAAGGAGGAGATTATGAGAAGGTCTCCAGGGAGGAAATGGAAGGAAGAAATTATAATATAAAATACAGTAGAAAAGAAAAACCATGAAAGAAAACCTTTTTGGTTACTATTCTAGGCACCCATAACACTCTTAAACCCATAGCACAAGCCTAATACATTAGTGTTGTAATTTTCTGAATGAATTCAAGTTTTCACGGTTCTCCAGATGAGGACTAGTATTACTCAGTCAGAACCAGTGAACTAAAGAACAAGGGAGAATACAGCTGGGACTGAGCATTCTGCACACTCTCTTCTTTCTCTCATGATATTAATATTTTTCTTATTCATTGCTAGTCACACATGGGACGGATGTGATCATTTCCAGGAGACCCATTCTGTTCTCAAATGTTTTTCCCTAAAATCCTGTGGGAGCAGATACTTCTCAGGTTTCTTGTGTGAGGAACCTGGAAGCTGTCCTGATTTGGTAAGTATGTTTTGAAAGAGATTATCATTCTTGAAAATGTGTAGTTATATTAATAAAGGCAGCATGTACCGGCTGACTGTTTAGCCAAGTCAACAAAGGGAAAAATGTTAGTTTTGGTTTAAAGTTGTTTTAATGTGCAAGTTGGAAAAAACAACAACAACACATTTGACCTATTAGTTTTTGCCAGAGGTTAACACTGGAAGGTGGGAAAAATATATTTGTTAGTATGAACAAACATGCTTGCTTTTAAAGTATAAATAAAGACAGCTCAAGCTATTTGGGCAGATGCTTGTGTGAAATTCATTGTGTGTGTGTGTGTGTGTGTGTGTGTGTGTGTGTGTGTGTGTGTGTGCGAGTGCCCTTTAACTCCTCAGGACCTGAACCCAGGCTGCCCCAAGACTCCAGCAGAGTGGCAACTAAACAGGAACCTGAAAAATATGTATAGGATCTGTCTAAGGGAGCTGCAGACACACCAGAAGAGGTACTGGTTATAGGAAACAGGTAATCAACTATTGAGAGGCCAGTGTCCTGTTCAGTAATCATGGGGTGGCATTATTCTAAAGAAGGAGCACTTTATGTTGATATTATTAAACAGAAATTCATTTGTCTTTGTTTAAACATACCCTTGTTTGAAAGAAATTAAAGTTATCAGTGGTCAGGGTTCTTTAAATATAGAAACTTGGAACATGGTAGGAATAGATATATGTAAAATGGAGGAAAGGACAAGCATCTTACAGCAATTTTTACTTGTAATGGGTTGAGACAGTCACTAGGAGGTCACAGAGACTATGTCTGACCTGGAGCCCTCTGCTCTCTGTCCTGTGGGAGTATTCTTGCTGTAATTTCATTTATGATCTAAGAAGGACACTGCCAAGAATCATAATTCTGATTGTTGCTCTCTTCAATGCCTAAATGTAAATCATTCCACCCTAAACCCTGAGAACTGCAAAAAGGTGTCCATGGGACTTGATGCCACTGTGTGTCAGGCCCACTAGCAGCATGATTCCCTGGGGTAAAATAGTTAACTTGCAAAATTTTATGAGTGTGGGAAAATGACTTAGAACATCTGCTTGGATGAAATTATCAAAGGAAGCCTTGCTGACAGTATCTATGGGGCTGTATCAGGTTCCTGACACTGATTTGGAAATCCAAAGAGTGATCCTCTACACCTACTTTAATCCCAGTGCTCAAGACAATTTTGCTTACTCATCTCTCTAGCTGTATGGATAGGATAGGTCTTAGAACAAGACCTTAGATGCTTTAGCAAGTTTGAGGGACAAACTGGAACTCTCTGAGGAGTCAGAGTAAGAGTGCTCCCAAGAGAATCAGCCTGACTACCTACTCTTCAACTGACTAAAAAGCAGGTTTGGCTTGCCTGCCATGCATGGAGCCAGAGGTCTATAAATAGCAAGTATTCCTCCAAGGGACTCTGGGTTTGGACATGGCCCAGTAGGGGAGGCTTTGAGAGACACATTGTACTATGGGTAATACAGTGGTACCAGTGACCAAGATTCTCACAGTGAGACTTTAAACCTAGTGGCCAGCCTGGATTGATTGCAAACTGGATCTTGGACCAAGAGGTGGCATGATCCTTGTTATATATCTGAAATTCTTTGCAAACAGTGCCCTTTTAAGTGTGTCCTGCCATAGAGTCTTTAAAGACTTAGGAATGCATATGTTTCTCTCAGAATTCCTAACTAGATTTTTTGACATTGTTTCTGTAGACGTAGGGAGTGGGGGATTTCTAAGCAGCTTCAAATGTCCAATTCCTTCTAGGGTAAAAGAAAAACAATTTTTTAAAATAAATTTTATTTAAATTAGAAACAATCTTGTTTTACACATCAATCCCAGTTACCTCTCCCTCCCTTCCTCCCACGTCTCCCACTTATCCCCTATCCCATCCCCCATCTACTCTCCAGGGAAGGTGAGGCCTTCCATGAGGGATCATAAAAAATCTGCCAAGTAATTCAGGCAGGGCATAGGCCCTTCCCTCTGTATCTAGGATAAGAGAGTATCCCTCCTTGGGAAATAGGCTCCCAAAGTCCACTCATGCACTAGGCATACATCCTGGTTCTACTGCAAGAGGCCCCATAGACTGCCCAGTGCTCCTAGCTGACACCCACATTCAGGGGGCCTGGTTTGATCCTATGTTGTTTCCCCAGCTGTCAGACTGGGGTCCATGAGTCCTCACTTGCTCAGCTCAGCTGTTTCTACTGGATTTCCCACCATGGTCGTGACCTCTTTGTTGGTCACTCCTTCCTCCCTGAGTCTGGATTCCAGGAGTTTAGTTCAATGCTTAGTTGTGGATCTCTGCTTCTGCTTCCATCAGCTAATGGATGAAGGATCTAGAATGGCATTTAAGGTAGTCATCATTCTCACTATAGGGGGTGGGCATTTAAGATAGCCTCTCCACTATTGCTTAGGTTCCTAGGTGGGGTTATTCTATAATTCCCTAGTGTCAGATTTCTCTTTAAACCTATAGTGGCTCCTTCTATTGATGTGTCTCTTTTCTTGCTCTCCTCTATTCCTCTCTGCACTCAATCTTTTCCTGATCCCTCATGTTCTCCTCCCCTCTCCTGTTCTCCCCTAACTTTCTCCTACTTCCCTTACCCTCCCCGATACTCCTAGTTTGTTCAGGGGCTCTTGTCTTTTCTGCTTCACCAGAGAACCTTTATGTGACTCTTATGGTCTTCCTTGTTTCCTAGCTTCTCTGGAGGTGTGGATTATAGGCTAGTAATCCTTTGTTCTATATCTAATATCCATATATGAATGACTACATAACATCTTTGTCTTTCTGTGATTTGGTTACCTCACTTAGGATCATTCCTTCTAGTTCCATCAGTTTGCCTGCAAATTTCAAGATTCCATTGTTTTTTTTTCTGCTGAGTAGTACTCTTTTGTGTAAATGTACCATATTTTCTCTATGCATTCTTCATTTGAGGGACAACTACGTTGCTTCCTAGAATGGTTTACCTTAAATTTGTGTCACATCTTTATCTTCATGTAACGATCATTTTTAACCTCTCAAACACCAAATGGGGCTTATTTTATTTTCACATTATCCTGTGTTTCTTACTTTACATTTCTGCTTGATTCATCCAGCTTGAAGGTAGTTACTCTGTCTTCATGATGATGATCATTTTTGACATTAGTACCATGTCAGTCTTTTTCTGGGAAAGCAAACAAGAGTCCACAGTGGTGGCACACACCCTTTAGATCATTTCTCCAGCAGTTGTCTCCTCCTCCTAGTTTAAGCACATGACTATGTCCTTCTGGGTCTCCTCGGTTCGTTTAAAGCCAAACTGATATGCCAGGAAGCCTCTTTACACCCTACCCAGACCTCATCACATGGAAAGGGATGCCTCTTTGAGTTGGTATATTTCTATGTGACAGGTCTTTCAGTCTGTTTGGAGATGTCCTGGATTGGAATTCTTGTTACTAGGACACTTGTCTCCTCCACTTCCTCATGGCATCTCTATATCCTTCCTGGAACTTCCTAACAGCTGCCTGCAGTCTCCAATTTTCATTTGATCCTGTCACTTTGTCTTGTTTTCCCTGAACACACCCTTGATAGCTTGAAATAATCATTTCCCCTGTTCACCCGACTATTTTTGTTTCTTTACAGCACCCAGTTTCATTCATGGTGCACTTTAAAAGGATCAATGAATAGCCAGTTTCCCTCTGGATTGTATTCATGTTTTAAAATTTTTTATTTCAGTACTAATGCCTTCTGAAAGAGGGTATGCTTGATTTTTTCCCCAGGATACTGACACAGCTGTCTGGATTCCGGATCATCTAGTGTGATACTATGATAACTCTTCCACTTCTGCAGAGCAGCCAAAAACATGGAG
Organism: Mesocricetus auratus; assembly: GCF_017639785.1. NCBI lineage: Eukaryota > Metazoa > Chordata > Mammalia > Rodentia > Cricetidae > Mesocricetus > Mesocricetus auratus. The sequence goes on from NW_024429266.1 coordinate 94,010,141, forward strand.
GACCATCTTTGGGTCCGGAACCACATTGTCCTCCACTGATGCTGCCTATACCAAAAGAGTCGACAGATGACCGGTCTGAAGATCCTTTTCTATCTTCACTTATGGTTCATCTTTCAATTTGTTTGGAATGTCATTTTCGAGTTAAGTGCCAGTCTCCACTTCCCAGCTGAGTCAATAGAAGCACTGACCTCCCAGGCTGAGGAATTTGTGCCTGATCAAGACGGTGAGGTCATTCCTTTCTGGTTTGTTACACTTGCCTAGTTCTCTGTGAAGCCTCCCACTAGCTATGGCCCCACTATTTTTCTTAAGACCCTCCTTCAGGAAACAGGATGGGGCAATCCACTGGCCCCTCAAACAGTGGGGACCATCCAGACCACCAATTTGGTAAATCCATTTCTTCCTCTGGCACAGTATCCTGTCTGCGCTAGACTTTGTCTCACTGCCAGAACAATAGTGATTGGTAACTTTCCGATTACATGCTTCCCTCCCTGTGGGAGACTTTATCCACTTACCATCAGAAACTATGGGTTTTGCTATAGGAAGAAGCTGTATTACCTTAGGGCACGCAAGTTCAAAATACAAAGTTAGACTTACTATTTCTTGTCACAATAAGTATGAATGGATATGTGTTATCCGTTTACCCTAGAATGACATTGATTTTACTCAGAAGCATATTCAGGCACATATTAAAGGAATTTGGAAACTGTTCTGATTCAGTAAATATGTTTGGAATGAGATTGTTGTTCTCGAAAGTGTGTTCCTGTGCCAATCATCTTTTAGTTTTGTAAAGACATGATGTCACAGGCATGATATTTGGCCAAGGTAGCAAAATTGTAAGTGTTGGTTTGGTTTAAAGGGTATTTTGATGTAGAAGTTGGAGAAAACTTATTTGACCTGTTTGTCTTTGCTGGATATTAACGTTGGAACTTGGAAAAAGTATGTTTGTTAGTATGGGAAAACTTGCTTGTTTTTGAAGTACAATACAGATGGCTTGAGCTGTTTGGCAGCTGGCTACTTCCATGAAACTCACCAGGTGGTTAGACAATTCATTTCTTTATGCCAATGCCCTTTCCCTGTCTTAGGACCTGAACCCAGGCTGTGACAGGACAGCAGCAGTTTCCCTAAATATGGGTACTATGGCTATGCGCCACAGCTTCCAAACACACCCTTACATATTTATGATCTGAAGACTGTTCCCCCTACAGAGAGTGCTCCTACCCAACTTAGTTAAAACATTCTCCTTGATGCAGCTTTGTCCAATCACCATGTATCCATGGATTTTTTGTATGTAATTGTTAAATTTCAAACCCAGGACAAACAGCTAAGTTTCCTACTTAATATATCATAGGGGACCCGGCCTCCAGGTTCTCTCAGCGTGCCTCAGTCCCTACATGTTACAGAGTACGGCTGGCATATCCCCTACTTCTATCTTGAACTCTCCAGCCTAGAGGCTGCCCTTCCCCCAGAGGGTCTTCCCTATGTAATCCAGATGTTTTGGTTACCCATTATTCTTTTACTTGGCTTCCTGGCTGCTGCACATGGTTCTTCTCTCTCCTCTTTCTCCTCTTCCTTGCCTATTGCCCTCTGCTCATGTGTCCCAGCTAAGACCGGATCATGTTCACTCTGGACTCTCCCGGATGTTCTTGCGTCTGTCTACGCTCTCCTTTTCTTTTCCAATTAGCTTTCTTCTCCACCATAGCTAGCAGCAACCATGTCTTTTTCTTTTCATTTCTTTTGTCATTCAGTACTTAGCCTGGCTCCTTGTTCAGTTATATGAAATTAGCTTCACCCCCCCACACTGACTGTATAAAACTGAGATTACAGGTTCCTGTAATCTGCATGTGTGCACCCCGTCCACTTGACCACAGCTTTTCTGTGCTGCTTTTCTTCATTCTTCCACAGCCCAGTCAGGTCAAGTACCCGGGAAGCTGCAGGAACACTGCACACTAATAGAACACAACTAGATATTGAAGTCTCAAAATTCCTGTAAGGCAAAGGACACAGTCATACAACAAAGATGTCTGTTCCCACTATGTTCATAGCAGCTTTATTTGTAATAGCCAGAACTTGGAAGCAACCTAGATGTCCCTCAACTGAAGAGTGGATAGAGAAAATGTGGTACATTTACACAATGGAGTACTATTCAGCAGAAAAAAGTAATGGAATCTTGAGATTCGCAGGCAAATGGATGACACTAGAAGAAACCATCCTGAGTTAGGTAACCCAGTCACAAAAAGAGAAACATGGCATGTACTCTCTCATATATGGATTTTAGACATAGATCTGGGGAGTGCCAGCCTACAATCCTATGGCCAGAGAGTCTGGGAAACAGAAACTTCATTTAGTGGCTGATCAAAGAAGAGGCAGACTCCCCTGGTTAAGTACTGAGCTGAACTCAAGAAAGCCAGTAACAGAGAGGGAGGACTGATGATCAAAGGAATTAAGACTGGGCTGGTTTAACCCCCAGAAACAGCTGACCAGACAAAGGTTAACTCTTGAATCCCAGGCATCAGCCTGGGAATCCAGCATGGGACTGATCAAGACCCACTGAATCTGGGTGTCAGTGAGGAGGCCTAGGTAATCTATTGAGCCTTGGGCAGCAGATCAGTACCCATCCCAAGTATACACACGGACTTTGGACTCCCATAGAACAATGTGTGGTGCACTCTCACCCTGAACCCTTGGGGAAGGGTCTAGGCCCTGCCCTATATGAAATGACAGACTATGGACATCCCCATGGAGGGCCTCACCCTCCCTGGGGGAATGAGGGGATAACAGGGGGGGGGGGTTAGGGGGAGGGTATGGGAAGAGGGGAGGGAAAGGGAGAGGGACCTGGAACTGACTTGTGAAGCAAACTTGTTTCTTATCTAAATTTAAACTGGAAAAAAAAAATTAAAAAAAAGATTATCAAGTATAGTGGGTGTCAACTTTTCTAATGTTGCAGTCCTTTAAAACAGTTCCTCATGTTGTGGTGACCCCAGTTATAAAATTATTTCATTATAAAAAAATTCCTTACGGCAAATTCTTTTTCTTATCTCTTTGCTTTTTAATTTCTTCTTCCATAAAGCGAAAACACCTTTGTTATGATATAAATTTGTTTGAAAATTGAAATAATATATACCAAAATTCCTCGCTATGGTTTATAGTTTTTAATTATAGGACTGAGACCGACAAACATAACAATGCTTCAGACTGATGCCAGTGGGTTTATACATTAAAATGACAGTATTTGTTTCTGCTGCTTTGAAGAATAAAAGGCAACAGTATATTTAATGTGAAAAATATCCCCTTGACTTATTGTTGTTATAGAAAATAATAAGTTAAATGATAAAAATAAATAATGTAAATAAAAATTAGAATGATTCCCTCAGTCATAGTATTCTAACAGTTACAGAAAACATAAAAGAATTGAGGATCAAGTATCATGATAAATGGGAAGAAAATAGGATACATTATTCACTTTCTTTAAAAAAGAAAGGGGTTAAGAAGCGATGAGAAGGACAGAAAATAAGCAAGAGGAAGCTTATAAAACATCAGGCACCCAAGATAACTCATGAACTGAGTTTTGATCTTGATTTATTTTTAATAAAACTATGTTTCAATGATACACACATGTACATAACCCAAAATCTGATCTGGATGTCATCTTTCAGAATATTTCAGACTTTTATTTAGCTTAGAAACGATAATACTGGTAAGGGCATGTGTTTAAAGATGCCAATTTGAGATGTCATATGTATTTAGAAGAAGAGGATCTAATGCACATTACAGAGGGGCAGGTAAAAGAGAGACAACGTGGTGGTGGCCACTTATGAGAGATGTAAGTCTTAACAATACAGAAAGCACAAGTGACGATCATGTGCTCACTGTTCAGTGACAGTCCTGAACAGCACTCCATATTCTTGTAGTATTTTCTGCACCCTGTTTTGGGATAATAATCTTCTGCTTGGGTATACACCATGAATAAGATTAAGATTTTCTTATATAAGGTTAAGGGATCATTGCAGAAAGACTGTAAAGAGACAGAGGAACATGGAGAGTGCTGTGCCTTCTCTCCTAGAAATGTCATAAGCTCAACCCATAAAGTCACACCTACTTCTGAACAAGGACAAAAATAGACATGCTAATGTAGGCCAGGGGGATGGACAGGGGAATTCCTGGAGTCCTCAACCTTAAAGAATTGCAGTCAGCTAAGAAACGGCCTGGCAACATATGGGGCCCTGAGCAGTGGATCAGTGTTTATCCCTGGAATACAAACAGACATCGTGTGCCCATAGCACAACAGGGATGCTCTCTCAGCTTGGACTCTTAGGGGAGTGCCTGAACCCTACCCAGAGTGAAATGACAGACTCTAGATATCCCCTATGTGGAAGGAATTGGCAATAGGGTGGGAGGCTGGGGGGGATGGGGGAGTGAGGGAGGAGGAGAGGGAGAGGGAACTGGGATTGACATGTAAAACAAGCTATTTAAAATTAAAATAAAAACATTTCAAAAAAGAAATGCTGATATCCAGAGAAGTATTCTTCCCCAGATAAGACTAAACTAACTGAATATGAAATATCAGATGGTCAGTCCAGAAAATATAAATATTGAATAGCACTGCTCAGTCTGAGCAGGCTAAGCTTTTTATGTAATATTATATCAGCCCAATATAATTTAATTGCCTTCATGTTATTATTTCCTTAATATGAATAAATACTAATATAAGGTTTTAAATGCTACTATCCTTTAATATCAGAAATTTATTTATAAGCTATGCCAAATTTTCTGAAGTATTGATTCAGTCTTCACAGAAATCATAAGGAATTCAGTTGAATACTGGCACTCTGGTGAATAATGCAGGCACAGAGAAAGAAAGCTTTGAGAGCTAGGATTCCCATCCAAGCAGGAGAGTCAAGCTTCGTGGCATGTCTCTTGCCTATAACATCACTCTCTTCTTACAGAGCATCCATTACACTTAAGCCTTTTGTGGAAGCACTTTCCTGGAAATTACACTTTCTATCAAGCTTCTGCTTATTCCAGGGCAACATGCCCCAGGATTCCAGAATTAATTCTGTATATTTTCCACAATTTTCTAATTTAGTCTTATTTTCACATTTGTCCTAATAACCCAAGGCATACTCTTTCTACTACTAACATATGTTGCTGTCACCTTTTCTATTTATAGATAGACTTAAAATCATGAAAGCACGTTATTCATCTCTCACATCCTTTTGGAAATGGAATTTTGCTTCCCTGCTCATTCTTCACTGAGACATTACTAAAATGCATGCAAATAGCAACCTCTGTCAAAAAATACAATGTCATTAGGAAGAGTCCAGCAGGTAAAGACTGAGAAAGATAAGGTTTTCTGCAATGCACACACAGAGCTCTGGATTTTACTGTGATGTTTCTGCCCTTGTTCATTATTCTCAGAATATGTGAAAATGCATGTTAATATTCAAGAAGGATGTGAAAATATTCTCATTCAAATTCAGTTAAATAAAGGACAGGCTCTAGGGAGAATCCTGATGAATCTCATCTTCATCAGCCTTGCCTACTACATCTTGTCATCACCATCATCAGCATCATTATCATCATCATACATATCAAATAACATCATCATGATCATCCCATCCTCAGTCAACCCCTCCTTAACATTTAAAAGCCTGCTTAAGTTAATTTCCTTAAACACAAAGAAAAGTGAAGTCACTTGAAAGTGTTATATAAAATAATCTCTGGTAAATTTAGTAATAGATATCTTTTAATCTACACATTAACCTAGAGACACACATTGACTTTAAAGTACATAGTTAGAAAAGTATGCTGGAAAAGCTTGACGTGCAGAGTTATAATTAAATAAATAAATGCTTAAAGGTGGAGGTCCAAGATAACAGAATGTCAAGACTGTTTAACAAGATGATGTCTGTGAGATGAAAATCAAGGGATGTGGAAATCAGATCCACAAATTTTCTATACATATAAAAATGTTCCAGTAATGAAACCAACCAAGAAAAAAGTAGGGACTTTTTAAATGTGATAACAAGTCAAAGAACAATTAGTATCTTAAAATGTTTTGCCAAGTGTCACATGGGAAGCACACTCAAACATACATATAACTCAAAGTGAGGTAGTGATATTATAAATTGCAACAAAAGGAGAAAATCCTAAAATAGTTCAAAACTCCACACCACATAAAAAATTGATATGCTTCAGAAAAATACTTAACCAGCTGATAGAAGAACTAAATACCAAGAAATATTCAAGAAGTGAAAGAGAAAAAAAAAACTTTGAGAATTGAATTGTTAATCAGCCATCTGAAACTCAATAATATTAAAGTTAAGAAGAAAGTAAAAACAATGTATAGAATTTGAAAGCCTCTATCTTTTTTTTTTGAGGCTGGGGGGATGGTGGGGATATGTGGGAGGAGGGGAGGGAGAGGGAACTGGGAGTGACATGTGAAGCAAGTTATTTAAAATTAAAGTAATAAAAAAAGAAACATAAAAAAGCAAGACTCTATCTTATGTTATCAAAGGCATGATGTTTTTCTCTGTATGTGAGTGTGGTATTTCACATGTGTATTCCTGTATTTGAGAGATTGAGACAGGAACTTTGTAAATTAGAGGCTCACTCGAACAATTTAGTAAAATCTTGTTTATTACAACCTTCTCTCCATACATAAATATATGCATAATTTATCAAAATGTCAGAATATTTTCATTTGCTTTGAGGAGTGATCTCACTATATGCTGGTAAGCTCACTTTAAACTAATGATCCTCTTGATCCTCTCCTGACTGTGAGTGTGGTATGCAAGACCATACTAAAACTTCAGAAATTTTGCTGAGTAAAGAGCAATAATAGATCAGTCTTTACATGGAAAGTGTAAATATTTTAAGATATCAACTGTCCCCATATATTTTGTTACAATATCAATAAAATATTTTTAAGATTCTTTAGAAAATTTTACTCTGAAATATTACCTTTTACTTGCAGAAATACTGGAAAATAGTAACTTGGGAATTAAGGAGATGGTATTGCTAAGAATCAAATTCCTTGCCAGAGTTAAATGCATGTAAAAAGATAGATACAATATTTTGGAATCAAATTATGAATAGATCTATAAACTCATAGAAAGTAGCAGAAAGCCTTGATATGTAGATCAGCAAGAGTATCTATCTTGCTCTCTCTGTACTGAAACATTGTTTTTCTGTGTAGCCATTGCTATCATTGGAACTCAAGCTGTAAGCCAGGCTGGCCTCATTTCACAGAGATCCACTTACCTCTGCCTCCTTGTTGCTGTGATTAAAGGTATGGGCCACCACTGCCCTATTTTTAGTATAGAAATACCATACAATGTTATTTGTAATTAATATGCAGGTATGGAACCACTGAATTCCTGAAGTGGGAGAAACTGAACATCTCATGGAGTAACTGCTTTCTTATTGCCAAGCAGGCATAAACCTACTTCTAGATGAGTTAAATATAAAACAAAGGATATAATCAAATTGTTAGGAAGTACATAAATATGGTGATTTGAATGAGAATGGCCCATAGATTCATGGAATTGAATGCTTGGTCCCCAGAGAGTGAATTCGTTTGAAAGAATTACAAGGATTAGAAGGTATGACCTTGTTGGAGTAGGTGGGACCTTGTGGAGGAAGTATGTGGAAGTGCTACAAAGACAATAAAAATGTTTATTCCTTTTCATGAAAAGTATGCATAATCTTGATCAAATAAGTTATAAATGTATCTTAACAGGTAATATTGTTGTTCGAGAACCTTTACCTGCAAGAACTACAAACCCCAAGCATTTAATTAAATAAGACAATGACCTTCCTTTCTTATTGAAGTTACTTGTCCATTGTCATTCTTACAGGAATAGATCTCTAATACTAGGGAACACTGGAGATCTACTACATATCCAGAGACAACCATGGCCACCCTTTGGGTGGTCCCCATTCTAGCCAACAGAATAGGAAGCTAATCTGGGGTGTGACAAATAAGACATTTTAGGGGAGTCCACAATCTACTTCATAAAACTACCAAGCAAACCTTTCTTATCTCTCTTTGTATATATTTGCAAGAGAAACTGAGTGACTATCTCACTTCATTTGGCCATAACTGATAAATTAAAAAAAATCTAAATTACAAAAACCATACAATTAGGGTTGAAGGAAGTATCAACAATATTATTAACCATCAAACATCTACTAGCTATATATACACTCCTACAAACAATGACTCAACAAGAAAATGGCAAAACACAGGAGCAACTAATTTTTGAGAAGAAAATTAAATTGTAAAATTAATTTGTAAGAAGAAAAATAAATTGGTTTCAACAGATCTAGTAATCAAGGTATTAATTAGGGGAAATGTCAGCATTTTAATGAGATATGAATGTTGACCTCTCATGTTTGCTGGAATAAATAAACTTTTGTTATTTTCAAGGTCACCCAAGTTACTTTATCATTGATCATTGCACTTTTAAAAGTAACGAATCTATAAATTAGTAGTTATATAAAAGTATGACCTATAATAATTATGTTATCACTGAAAAATCTAGATGTGTATGTCTAAAGAATTGTATCTCATGTTCATCTTATACTATGCATATGAGAATAAAATATACAGCTATCATATATGTTTGGAAAACCAGACTATTGGTGTATGTGTGTAATTCAGGATAAGTCAATTTGGAAAGTAATTTGATAACCTCTATTAAATTTAGCAAAATTCATCCTCTATGGCAGATGAACCCATCTTGCAGTCATTTAGTTTGACTGTTGTAAGACTCAAAACATTAGAAACCACCTAAATTCAGTATTTAATACACACAAACACACACATACACACACACACACACACCTCTACATAAAGTGTGTTGAGTCCATTTAGTGTTGTTTGTTAGTGTGTACATGTGTTTAGGTTTGACCACTTAGGATTAGATACCTACCAGGGAACCTGTTCCTCAAAAAGAAAGATTTTTCCCTATCTAAGTCATTTATTGTCTTGTTCTCTTCCACTATGTGTAGGGCCTTGGGAAATTTTCTCCATCTACATTGGCACTCCAATAGGTAGCACTGTTGTGTTTGCTATCAAAGAATTCAAAATATATAATCCTTACATAGAATTTTTTCATTAAGCTCCATACCAGCAGATAATAAAGATTGGAATTTACTTAAATCTTCTATTATTATCTACATATTTTACTAATTTCTTATTGTTTTAATTTAAATTTAATATTTTTTAAAGTAAGGTACACCACTCATGGCCTCTTCCACCCACCTGGTCACCGATCTTATATCACTGCTTCATGTCTTTTTTTTTTTTGTCTTATTTTTCCCTAACTAAGTTGACTCAGAACTGCTTGTATATGTATGGATGTAGGGCCACCTACTGGAGCCTGGGTAGTCTCTCAGAGGCCATATACTTGAAGAAAAATGAAATTCCCTCTCGCCGCAGCCATCCATTACAAATATCTCTTCAGCTAGTAGTGATACTCTGTGACTGCTTCCCCATTCATGCTGGGAACTTTTCTAGGTCAATCTTTCATAGGTCTCATATATACTGTCACAACCACCATGAATTCATGTGTCCTATTGTGTCTTGAAAATGATTTCATTGGAGTTATCTACTCTCTCTCTCGATCTGATAATCTTTCCTCCCACTTTTCCACAACATCCTTGAACTTTCAGTGGAGGAGTCCAATGTAGATAACATACATAGGGCTGACCACTCTGTAGACACTTATTCTCTGCATGTGACCAATTGTGGGATTCTATGGTATCACTGTCTACTGCTAAAGGAAGCTTTTCTGTTGAGTGTTGTAAAGATGCATTGCTGTAAGTATAACGATGGTTAATTAGAAGTAGCTTTAATATGATGTTCATTTAGCAGAACAGTAGTAACAAGTTCTCTCCTGGGACTTATGATTGGTATGGGCACAGGCTCTTGACTCCAGTAAAGGTGCCAGGTATGAGTTCAATTGTGCAAAGCTGATCCTACTAGTCGCATTAGTGTTAGGACAATATATACAATATATGATTAAAATCAAATTTTAATCATAGACATACTGAGTTCAAGCCATTCAGCAGGCAAATACAACAGTCATATTGGCCATGTTACATTCAAAATAATTTGAAAGTAAATTTCATTTTTTCTAAAATATCACTGATCATCAGTCACCTCATGAACCAAGCTAGAGTGTAACTAAAGTAACCTGCAAACATGTTAGAAGCATTGAATAAAGGATACTCAGGGACATGATGTAAGCCTGTTTCCTTAACACAGATTGAAATGTGTCCACTTCCTCCACATCTCTTCTGACTTCCAGTCCTGCCCCAGGACTTCCTTTGTGTTTGTTGAATCAGTAAGGTTTGTGCTATTTTTATCTTTATTTTATCATATTCATTTATAATTTCATATTTAGAGGGATGATATGCATGCTGTTGTTTCTGAAAGAAAGTTCAAGGAGAAATGGTCTTAGTAAGTCATTTTTTTCTTGAAGGTTCCAGTTTGAAGATGGTAAGACAGCTTTCTTCCTGAGTACTTACGTAAATGTCAGTTTTGTAAGTTCCTTTCCATTCTGAAACAATTCCACTACCCTGTTTTCTCTCTTAGAAGTATATTAATGATAAAATATAGATATGATCAAAGACAGAATACATATTGATGTATAATTTGTAGATGGATATAAATATATATATATAATAAGCAAGGAGGATATAAAAGAAAAGAAAAATAAACACCTTTTTGTTTTCAATGCATGTTAATAATGAAATTTGTCTTTGATTATTGACTTTATTTATCTATATAGTCAGCCTCTAATTATGTCACACATACATTAACATTTTATATAAGCTTTACTTAGTATTGGTAGCAAAAGTTAGTATGTTAAATTCCACATCTCTTTTTTGTTTGTTTGCTTGTTTTTGTTTTTTCAAGACAGTGTTTCTCCATGTAGTCCTGGTTGTCCTGGAACTCACTCTGTAGACTAGGCTTTCCCTGCCTCTGCCTTCCTTGTACTGGGATTAAATATAAGTGCCACCATCCCCCACCTAAATTAGGCTATTTCTTTTGCCTAAAAATTTAGTTTCAGCAGCTGGTCTACTGGAATTTTGATTGGCAAAGAATTATCATAATGTTTTCCTAATATTGACACGTGAACTGCAGCTGGGTATTTTCAAAGAATTGAAACTTCAGGATGATTCTACATTTGTAAATATGCTGACAAATGACCAGAAATTGAAATATGTTGCAAATTACTGTCTCCTTGAAGACCATACCAGTGTTTCTATTTTCATAATTCATTACTCATGAAAGTTTTGGAAGATCCACTAAAAATCACAATATTTATGAGCTCTGAACACATATTTTCTTGAATATGCTCTAAAACGTGAAGTAGAGTATATAGATTTGATAACAAAATTGATACCAGAATTAATTAAAATTACATCTGGATATCCCTTACACTTGTTTTCACCAAAGGAAATATAAACCCTACAAATAATGAGGAAAACAAAACCTATTGTTCATAGAAAAGCTAAATCAATTGTATATTTGCATTTTCAAGGTAGATTGCATCAATCTATGAAGATGACTTAGTGAATAACTCTATTATAAAAGTTCATTTTATTAAACCAGCACAAAGGTTTCTAGTTAGGATTTCAGATTCACAAATTTTAACACCAAACTATATGACCTTGTTTGGTTGAATTTTCAACATACAAGTAGAGACTGTAGACACAACCCTGTGGTAGAAGATTAACTCAACATGCGCAAGACCATGGATTGATTCCAGCACCAAAAATGAGTTAGAGGTTGTCTCAGTTTCCTTTCTTACTGTTGTGATAAAATATTCTGACAAAATCAGCTTAAGGGGCAAAGGTACAGTTCAACATGAGTTGAAAGAAACATCAAGAGAAGATTAAACAGCATCATAATACTACATCCACACATCCAGAGTTGAGACTAAGAGGGCATTTTTTTCATTATTAATCCAGGATACAAGCCAAGGAATGACATCATCACCACATCTTGCTATCTGAATTAATGCAGTCTAGATAATTACTAAGACATGAGTAGAGCTAGTGTCTTAGGTGATTGTACATTTTGCCAAATTAGTAATTAATATAAACCATAACATTGCTGAATAGGTTAATACAATGTATCTTAATATATACTCTTATAAGTTCTTTGAAATGATTGTAAATACTTTGATAGTCAAGCCTTATCTACAAATTGAGAAGTCTTATATATACTTTAAAACTACCATATAAATATCTAAATGTAAAGAATCCTTAAAAAATCATAGAAGAACTTCCAACTAAGAGTGGCAATGGCTTGTCAAACAATAAAGATTTAGGGGTATTTATTTGGGTTGAGAGAACTAAACTGATTATCAGTTCAGCACTTGTTCTAACAACTCCAGAAGGAAATGGCCATTTCCCACTCTGCTTATCAGCCAACTAGCATTTATTCTTCAAACTTTTCAGGCTTGCCATATTTTAAATTCTAACGAGTTAAACAGAGTTCTTTAGGGATTTAAAAAATGTGAGTTCATTGTATAACATGGGACTTTCCGCTTTAGATATATAAAGTGAAGAAATGACTACTCCAAAGTATTGTTGAAGAGGATTATTATTTTCAACACGAGGAGGAACACATCCAGAGGTATCTGGCACATGCCAATGAAGGGAATGTAATAGATTAAACATGGCCAACAGAATGAAATGAGGTGGAGTGAGAGAGGAAAAGGGAGAAAAAGACAAAAAGCAGGGCCAATATGGCAGTATCCTCCAGGGATGAGATGCTGGGGAAAGGAAATCCCATGAGCTGGAAAAGTTTAGTGTGAGAGGAGGAGTGAGAAATGCTGAGAGGACATGGGTACTGAGTGAATCCAGAGACTGACATTCAATTCAGTTTGCTTCTAGGAACCACATATAGCCATTTGTCTGAGTTTGTTTTGGATCTAAAATAGTCTCCCAACAACTATGGATTTGGCAAAGATGAGGATTTTTATTTGGCCAACCAATTCTCATCAGCATATGTTTTATTTATTTTTTCCCCTAATTGTTTAAAATGGAAGCCTTTCCCTCAAAACTGAAGTGAAAGAACTTTAAAGCAAGAAAAAATATATCATAGTACTGTTCTTTGAATTTTATAAAATGGCTCAGAAGAGCGATACCATACTCACATGAGAGCTGAATGTTGGTGCTGGAATCTGAACCCCTGACCCAGAATTCAATTCTATTTCCACTACACTGCCCTTACCAGCTGGGATAGGGTATTTACATTGCAGTTTACTCCAGTGTTGTCCATCAAGATTTCATGGTCTTTGAATACGTTTTGCATAAAGAGGCACCCATCATTCAAATACAGAAAAGAATACTCCCTGCATGCAAATGTGTATTGTTCATCTGCTTCATCTTTAAACCAGGCGGCCCTCTGGGAACACAGAGCAATACCATTGGAAGTTTGGACAAGTTCCTGAATGAATCAGTGTTTTCTCCTTCTGAGGCAATAATAAACATTTACATTTTGGAAACAGTTGAAACTTAAGGTAAGAAATGAAGTCATAATGATGTGTTGCTGGTGATGGGGAGTCTAATGATACATAATGGTAATGAGGACGACAGTACTAATGACAAATCGCAATGTGATGGTGAGTCCGAAATAGAAAGCAATGGCTCAGATGAAAAAATGAGACAGTTTATAACATTGTACAGAACACAGGTGCTCTGCTCAGCTTCCTGGGCATCAGAAGAAAAGTGACAGATGCTGCTTCCTTCCTGCTGTTCTGGAAAAAAATACTTTACCATAGTTCAGAATTAAAAGCTCTTTTTGCTGCATCAATGTACTCCTTCTGTCAAACTTTGGTAACTTAAAACTCTAGAGAAACAACGGCCTCTGCGGCTTAAAGTCATTTTCTTCTGTTGCCCTTCAAGATCACTCTTGTCTATTTTTGAAAGTCTTCTAATGCTTTTTGGAGCCTGGTTATTTGCTTCTTTGCAGGTCTGTTTTCTGCTGCCTTACATATACTGCCTTTTTGTATATTTTTATGATGCATTTTTACAATAAAGCAAACTTTTTGCCATAGAAGCAGCAAATATATATCTTTTATTCGAACAACTCTGTTGAAATAGTTTCTGTTCCATCTCGTATCAGCTTTAACATTAGTCTCTTTTGATTTTTCGTTAACCACACTGAAAAGAAGAAACAGAACCTATGTCTTCACTCTGCCTTCACCCCTTCTGCAGAGATGAATATTTGCAACAATGCCACATTCACATACAGTCTTTTCAGTGACCCAGATTTCTGTAGATCTTTTTGTGTTGTAAAAGAATAAGTTAAAATGGGCTTTGGGAGAAATCACTAATCTCTCTAAAATAGCAAGGGTAAGGGTAAGCAAATAACTGTGAAAGAGATACGACTCATGAAAATATATTGCTATCCTCAAAATAAGATTATGTATTTATTGTTCAGAAAAATACATATATTTACACTAAAATACTGGAAGAAAATTATTAAAGTCACTAAGCAAAGAGAAAAGGTCAGATAATTAGCCAATAAATAACCTAGAAGGTAATAAAACCTGTTCTATACCAAGTCTCATTGTTATTTACAGGAGTGACCTGCAGAGTCAACTTTATTTCAAGTGGTCAGTGAATAAGAATGTCCAATTATTTTTAGTGAGAAACAAGCAAATGACATTATTAGAGATGTGAATGAAGAAACAAGGGTTACTTTCACTGACATTTATTCAGAAAGAAGAAAACAGCAGTAAACTATGAATGGCAATCATGGTGGAAAAGAAAGAAAGACTCCAATGACTGGCAAATGGCAGTCTCAAATATGCTAAAGTTAATAGGCAGTAATGAACATATTTGAAATCTGATTTCAAAATTTAAATGTTTCAAGTGACCAAAGGATGAATTTGGCTGATTTTATTAGTGTAAGAACAATATCTGCCTCAAAATTACCTTCCAATAAAAATATAAGAGAGAGGTAATGAAGTGAGGAAGTTGATTCTAAAATAGGATACACTTATTTTAATTTTTGTTGTAGTTCTTTTTTCCCCTTGGTTGATGCCCTGGGACTTGAACATTCAACACTGCACTGCCCAAAGTCTGTATTAGATTTTAAAAGAAGCAAATTATCATGTAAAACCAATATTGTGATAATATGAGTAGAAAACATGTCGAAGCATCTTGTCTAAAGTAATATGTAAAAGTTGAATCATTTGTTACCAATTCTTGTGATAAATACACAAATAATTCTAGAAGTACATAATCTTCTTCTTGTGCCCACATTTAATAGATGAAAATTTCTGTTCTCAATGATCATATTTTGAATGCTAGACTAGAAATGACTTATTTTCAGATAAGTATCTATTTAAGTGCTCTTGTTTTAAAGTCAGCAAGCTGTTAAGTTACCTAGAAATGAACTTCACCACTATGAAAAGCATTTGAAGCTATGGTCTTTGGTTTCCAGTTTGTGAGTTATATTCCTAGAGAGCAATTTAGCTTATGTTGCCAAAAGCTGTTCATCGTCACTCTTACTATAATTTGTATTAGATTTAAAATGTATCTGGTATATTGTGTAACAATGAGGATATTGACCACTGACTCCTTTACTGGAGGCTAAGCTAGTCCTAGAGACCCCACGCTGCTATCTAATTCAACAATGACTAGCTAGGAATGGAAAGTCCAACAATTTAGTAGTAGTTCAGTTCCACAAGGCTGGGTGCCTCAGTTGGTCTTGTGTATATGCTGAAATCCCTTCCCAGTGAAAGAAGGGAGAGCAAGCACGCAAAAAAAGAAAACCTTCCTTTTCCCATTTTATCCTTATAAAGGATTCTAGCAAAAGGTTTAACCTATATTAAAGATTTGTATTAAGTGTCTGTGTTATCCCACTTCAAGATATGGATCAATAGCCTGTGTCATCCAGCCTTAAGATCCAGATCAAAGGCATGTTGTCTTCTTTCCTCAAGATCCAGATCACAAATATGCCCTCCATTTCTGCACTGTAGTTCACTTCAGACATAGTGAAATTGACAACCAAGAATAGCCATCATAGTAATGTATATCCTGTGTCATTATATGTTGGAAGTACATGATCTGCTTTTTTTTAATTTGGATTTTATGGGGTGTTACAGTAAGAGAATACATGAATCTCAGAAAAGATTTTGGACTTTTATACATGGTTAAGATGGTTAAGAGTATAATAGACTAAGGGGGCTTTTGACATTGAACTGAATGCAGTTTTGCATTTTGATATGACTACAAGCTGGTCTGGTCCATGGCATGCAGTGTGGGGGTTTGAAAGTAAATGATCTACAGGGAATGGCAGTATATTAGGAAAAGTGGCTTTGTTGAAGTAGGTGTGGCTTTGGTAGAGGAAGTGTGTCACTAAGGGGTGGGCTTTGAGTTCTCAGAAACTCAAGCCAGTTCACTTCTCCTCTTGGGGCTCTGACTATCCAAATGAAGAACTCTCAGCTCCTTCTCTAGCACCATGTCTGCGTATAAGCTGCAATTCTTCCTACCAAGATGATAATGTCCTAAACCTCTGAAACCAGTCTCAATTAAATGTTTTCCTTTATAAGAGTTGCCATGGTCATGGTGTCTCTTCACAGCAATAGAAACCCAAGACATCATGATAGAGATTTTCTTTTTTTTTTCTCTTCTTTTTTTAATTTAAGTTAGAAACAAATTTGTTTCACATGTCACTCCCAGTTCCCTCTCCCTCCCCCCCCCTCCACATCCCTCCCCACCAGGATCCCCATTCGCCCACCCAATCTCCACTCTTATCCCCAGGGAAGGTGAGGCCCTCCATGGTGGATATACAGAGTCTGTTATGTCATACAGGAAGGGTCTAGGTCCTCCTTCAACAGTCCAGGCTGAGAGAGCATCCCTTATTTTGGGATGGGCACTCAAAGTCTATTTGTAGGCCAGGAATAATACTACCCAAGGCCCCATAGATTACCAAGCCTCCTCACTGACACCCACATTCAGGGAAAGGTCTGGGTCAGTCCCATGCTTTCCACACAACCATCAATCTGGGGTCCAAGAGTTCCCCCTTGTTCAGGCCAACAGTTTCTGTGGGTTAAACCACCCAGTTTCAACTCCTTTGCCCATCAGTTCTCCCTTTCTGTCAGTGGATTTCAGGAGTTCAGTTCAGTGTTTATCTGTGAGTATCTGCTTCTGCTTTCATCAGTCTCTGGATGAAGGTCCCAGACTCTCTGGCAATGGAATGTATACTGGCACTCCCTTGATTCATGTCTAAAATCCATAAATGTGTGAGTACATACCATATTTCTTTTTGTGACTGGGTTACCTCACTCAGGAACATTTTCTTCTACTGCCATCCATTTGCCTGCAAATTTCAGGAATTCATTGTTTATTTCCACTGAATAGTACTCCATTGTGTAAATGTACCACATTTTCTCATCCAGTCTTCAGCTGAGGGGCATCTAGATTGTTTCCAGGTTCGATTTCCTTCCTATACTTTACTATTTGGACATAATTAGTTTCTATGCTAAGAATACACATTTTAAATATGACATTCCTACTTTTTAATGCAAAGGAGAATGAGAAGGGAAATTCCAAGTGATAAAAAGACAGCTTTTACTTAAAAATATATTTTTTTATTTTAAATACAACACCAATTCCCCCTCCATCTCCTTTTCCCACTCCTATCCCATCCCCCATCCACTCCTGGGAGGGAGAAAAAGCCTCCCTTGGGGAATCAACAAAGTCTGCCCTACCAAGTTGAGGCAATATCAAGTACCTCCCCCCTTGTTTCAAGCTCAAATTTGTAGGCAAATTGATGGACCTAGAAAAAAAATCACCCTGAGTGATGTATCACAGGTACAGAAAGACAGACATGGTATTAACTTACTCATAAGTAGATATTAGAGGCAAAGGAAAGCCGACTTCAATAAACAACCCCAGAGAAGAGATAGGTACAAAGGAAATCCCTAAGAGGGACCAATATGGATGGCTCCAGGAAGGGAAAACAATTAAGATCTCCTGGGTAAACTGAGAAGGAGGAAAGAGGGAGAGGATGGAGATGGGAACATGGGGGATAAAGTAGCCATGTTGGGGGAGGAACAGAGAAGGGCCGCAATGATAGAAGACATTTTTAAGAGCTGCTTTCTATAATATCTGTACAGATATTCATTAAATATATGTGTGTGTATTGTTATATATTAATAAATATGTTCACACATAGAAAAAAGAATGAGAATATTTAGGGACAAAATAATGCTATTTGGGACATTATACAGCTAAATAATAAGTAGACATTATTTGACCTAATTGGAAGAAATTATTAATTTCAACAAAGTAGTCTGACAAAATATTACCAGGGCATATGACCACATAGTTCATTAGATATTTCAAATATAAGATAGTAATGGATGGGCCGGGTGGTGGTGGCGCATGCCTTTAATCCCAGCACTCGGGAGGCAGAGGCAGGAGGATCTCTTTGAGTTCGAGGCCGGGCTGGACCGATAGCCTCCAAAACAATACAGAGAAACCCTGTCTCGAAAAACCAAAAGAAAAAAAAAGATAGTAATGGATGTTTAAAAGTTTGACAAATGAAATTTTTTTTCATTTTTATAACATTTTTTTACTTTTAATAAAATCCTAAAATGCTGAATCTTATTAATATGAACAGTTAGTATCCTGTACATAAAGATCAGCATGTGCATCAACTATTAAATTGATGCATTTCATTTAGTGTAAATTGACAGTTCACAGCAACAGCCCTAAAATGTTGGTGGTATCCTTTGGCACACAAACTTACTTTCTCAAGAATTTTCCTATGGTGAAAATAATAAAAAGTCATACATGAGCTGGGCTTAGGGGTGCACACCTTTCTTCCAGCACTTGGGAGACAGAAGCTGGTGGATCTCTATGAGTTCAAAACCAGTCTGGTCTCTAGTCTACAAAGTAAGATCCAGGACAGCGGGGTCTACATAGTGAGACCCTGTTTCAAACAATCCCCAAAACAAAAACAGTCATAA
This sequence comes from Mesocricetus auratus, assembly GCF_017639785.1. NCBI lineage: Eukaryota > Metazoa > Chordata > Mammalia > Rodentia > Cricetidae > Mesocricetus > Mesocricetus auratus. The sequence goes on from NW_024429266.1 coordinate 94,029,148, forward strand.
ATAAAAAATACTTTATGCATTAAAGTTAACTAAATGGCAAACTGAAAGCAAATTAAATCTATAGCAATAAAAATATATAAATAATAAAGGCATATTTTAAAATATATATTAAAGATAAAATATACATTCTAAAATTATTTTTGTGTAATGCTGCGAAATTTACAAGATAAGAGAGAGCAGATAAAAGAGAGAGAGAAATAGGAAGAGGGATGCACATCAGGAAGGAGACACGGAGGGAAGAAAGGAAAGGGAAATAGAGAGAGACAGAGGAAGGAAGGGAAGTGGAGCAAGAGGGCGAATGTATCAGGGTTGGAGTAAGGGAGGGACAGAGAGAGGAGAGGGAGATATAAGCAGTCTCTTTGGAAACTCTGCCCAAAGCTGGACAAATAGACATATGGATGGGCATGTGTACATGTGCTTGCACATACATTTTCATTCTTACTTAATAACATTTTCATATATATTTCTGTTGCACATTTCATAATGATTTTACTCTGGAACTGAGTTTCAAATAATATTTAAATAAATGCATGGTTTTTACACTAAGTAACCTCAAAGGGCAGAGAACATTAAGCATAAATGCTGGTTATCCATTATATATATTTCCTTACTTTGTATCTCACATAATTTACAGAAATTTTTTATTCTCAGAGCTACAGTCCTTTAACTCTTTGAACAATTATAGTATTTTTTCCTTATCACATGGGAAAATTCTCCAGCTAATTTTATTTGTGCTCTGTGACAAAAATTTCTGACATGATCAGCTTACATAAGTAGAAAAGATGTATTTTAGCTTGCAGTTTCAGGAGGCTTGCTTTACAGTTGTTTGGCTCAAACATGTTGGCCTTATAACTGCAAAATGCATCTGTCCAACTCATGGTAACTGGAAGCAAAAAGAGCAGAGAGGTCCTGATTCATTTATCCAGAGCATGACTGTAGGGCATAGCCACTGTCAGGAAGTCACAGCCAGTGGAGGGGAAGAGTGAGTATTCTCTGGATAAACAAATCAGAACCTCTCTGCTCTTTTTTTCTTGTCTTTGGCAACTATTAACGTACAACAGCAATAGAAATTTCAGCATATGAACATGAAAAATTTTAGCAAATCTAATTACTGTGGTACTGTACCATACCAGTGTGTGAGCTGATGATTACATAGATGGTTTCCTTCCCTTGAACTTCTAGATAAAGCTGTATAAATTAACCTTCAAATCTTTAGTGAACAGATGAAAGAATTTGTGAGTGGTGGTTTATCTGTCCTAGAACTCGTGGAATTCATATTTCAGAATAAGTAATGTGGCTCAATACATCTACATCACTGCTTTTCCTACATCTGTCTACTAACAAAACAAAGACAATGCAGTCTGATTCCTAAATGTAAACAATCTAAACCTGCACACTTATTTTAATAAAATAACACTACCAAAAATCGGGACAATGTCATAGTACTTTCTATTCAGAACATAATCAGTCTCATAAGGTATTTCCCTTTCATTCTGTCATTAGGTAGCAGTTCTTCAGATGGCAGTGTCCAGGAATTTTATACTGTTTACATTCACATTGTCTCTGTGCTGATCATGTTGCAAGCATTCCTTAGCACTACAAAATGTTTGAAGGAATTAATAGAACATTGCTTGTGGTTCTGCTTTTTCCTTTGGATTATTATCTGCTTTGGTCCTATCGGGTGGAGGGAACAGAAGCAGGGAACAGGATTCAAGACTGCTGTAGGTAGGAATAAAGACAGTCCTTAGATAGAAATTCAGTGATTCAGTTCAACTTTATTCTAGAATATAAGGAATATGTAAGACTGGGGATCCTGAGGATAACTCTAATTTGCATTAAGTGGCACTCTCCTATCATGACACTTATTAAATAACAGTAGGGTCCTATTAAAGTGGCTAGAGCAATTGCCTAATTACCATTTGTGTCATCAGGGGAAGAGCATTGAAGGGAACTGTGTCAAGGTTCAACCTTGAGATAACTCAGGCATGGTGGACCTAGAGACATCCTCCAGATAAGTCTGGGTAGAGTGCAAAAAGCTTTTGTTGGGGGCAAGGAGGAGTCCTCCATGTTTCTCAGCTTAGAGAAAGCTCTGATCATCAGGGCTTTCCAACATTATCCCATGTCAAAAAGAGTGGATTGATTCTTCATCACATCAAAGTGAAGACACATGGAATTCCTCTGTTAACCATAAGAATGGCCAAGAACCTAATGGAAATGCAGCAGCCAGTCATCTGCACTGGAACTTTCAATTACTTGAAGAAATGTGGTTTCATTTGTGCTGAGAGAAAAATTATGAAGTGGCGGTGCTTGGTCTCATTATATCATGGGCTTAGAGTAACCTTTTCAGATGCTAGGATTCTTGAGTGTTTTTATGTCTAATGGAAAATAACATGGCCTCACCTCTAGTGTCAGGCAGCTTCTGAATGTCAGGAATTAGTTTTTTGTTCTTTCCATCTATCATTTTAAAGTTGAGCTAATTGAAAAATAAATTTTTATTTGACAAATGAAGTTTTAAATTAATGAGCCTATAAAGTGTCTTACAGATTACACTAATGAACAATGTAGAAAATAAAACAATATTTTTGAACTAAGTGTTGCCTCAGCCAGCTTTAAATAAAAAATGTGATATCATCAACAAAGGGGACTGGATGAAAAATTATGTATTTGACTTACACGTCTCCACAGATGCATTTTTGCATGCCATGAAATCTAGATGAGAAAAGTGCTTAGGAAAACATTCAGTATTGTTATATATGAGTTGTTTAAAGCGCTTTTCTTCATGACTGCATCACATAATGGTTTATAAATTTTGAATGTACTCACAAAATGATACAAAACTTTTCATTTTGTTCAGGCACTTGTTGAGAGATATTACTCAAGATTAGTCTTGATAGTGCATTTCCTGATGCATACTCAAAAGTGACAGTGTTGAGTGTTTACTCAACTCCTCTCTCTACCAAAAACTGTTCAGCGCTACTTTTTGTTTCCTTCATTTATCTTTACCACAGGGAATAAAGCATATTGTAAATGTATGAAAATTTGTGCAGCATCCTTAACTACATTAAAATTATCCCAGTTGTTTATGTTCAAATATTGAGTCATATTTGTGTGTGTGGCTGTGCATGTGTGAATGTATCTGTGTGCTTATGTGGAAATGTGTGCATGCATGTGTGTGTGTGTGTGTGTGTGTGCATATATTTGCATGTGTGTATGTAACGAGAGGTTTTATGTCCAAACTGATCCTTCTGTCCTTCAGCCACAAATGAACACACAGGGCTTATATTAATTACAAAACTCTTGGCCAGTAGCTTGGGGTTCTTATTGACTAGCTCTGGGTTAATTATTGACCAATTTCTATTAATCTATTTATTTCCACATGGTCTTGGCTTACCGGAGAATGCCTGTCACATCCTGTCTTCCCAGGCACTTACATGGCAACTCCATCTGCCTACGTTTCCCAGAATTATCCTCATCTCCTAGGCCAGCCTATTCTCTCTTGCCTGGCCAATCAGCCAATTAGTATTTTATTCATCAACCAATAAGAAAAACACATATTCAGAAGGACATCGTCCATCATGTGTATATATTTGTGCATGTGCATATGTAAGGGCTTTCCCTACTGAACATTATACTCAGTCACTTTGAGTAGCATGCTATACTCTTTAACAAAGTGCATTCTTTAGTTTACTCAGATTGAGTCCTCATGTTTCAAGTCTAGCTCCTTCAAGCTATGATGCTGAATGCTTTATGTCACAGGCAGAATATCTTCACAATGATAGTAATAAGAGTATATGGTTAGATATTTGTGGAATATAATTGAGGTATAACAGTTTTAAGATTTAAAGTGATGCTAGCACCTGACAGGTCCTCAGAAATGGTCCTTATTTTGTAATGGATTCGTAGTTTAATTTACAATTTTCCTAGGCCCACATCAATTCTTAAGTGTGTAATCGAACTGACTATAGGGTCCTCATTCTATCCCAGCTTGCTCACTGTCTCTTTGTATTCCTTATCTTTTTTTTTACATTAGCCAGATTAATTCTTCATATATTTTAGTCATTTAAAACATGGTAGAGACACATGATGTGATTTTGTACTTACAGAAAAGGCATCAGCTATTTCTTTTATCACCAAAATATTTAAAGATGAATAAATTATATATGGAAAGTCTACAAAATTCCAACTTTATGTAACCATTAAGTAATATAGTCATTTATTGTTTTCTTCTTTCAATTAATATTTACTATTCTGAGAATATAGTCTTTGAACATTGTACTGTATTATATGTGCTGCTTTTATAATACTCCACAGCCTTTTGCTCATCATTATATCTCCTGGTACATTTTCTTCATTTTGCATTGTTCTACTTTGTATTTAATGTCTTTCCTATAAACAAAAGGATATCTGTTACTTTTACTGAAAGTCCATAGAACTTTGTTTTCTTTAACTTTAGATATTTCACACTTATTGTTATTTATAATTTCTAACTTTTTGACAAAGAAACAGCCTAAACCAATGTTATTTTTTTTTTATTTTATTTTCCAGTTTAAATTTAGATAAGAAACGAGGTTGCTTCACAAGTCAGTTCCAGGTCCCTCTTCCATTCCCTCCCCTCCTTCCGTGCCCTCCCCCCAACCCCCCCTCCGTTATCCCCTCATTCCCCCAGGGAGGGTGAGGCCCTCCATGGGGGTATCCATAGTCTGTCATTTCATATAGAGCAGGGCCTAGACCCTTCCCCAAGAGTTCAGGGTGAGAGTGCAACTCACATTGTTCTATGGGAGTCCAAAGTCCGTGTGTATACTTGGGATGGGTACTGATCTGCTGCCCAAGGCTCAATAGATTCCCTAGGCCTCCTCTCTGACACCCAGATTCAGGGGGGGCTTGATCAATCCCATGCTGGATTCCCAGGCTGATGCCTGGGATTCAAGAGTTAACCTTTGTCTGGTCAGCTGTTTCTGGGGGTTAAACCAGACCAGTCTTAATCCCTTTGATCATCAGTCCTCCCTCTCTGTTACTGGCTTTCTTGAGTTCAGCTCAGTACTTAACCAAGGGAGTCTGCCTCTTCTTCGATCAGCCACTAAATGAAGTTTCTGTTTCCCAGACTCTCTGGCCATAGGATTGTAGGCTGGCACACCCCAGATAGCTACTACAACCTTTTAAAATTTTATGTATGATGTACATTAACTTTATCTATTTATAACAGTCTCATTTGCAACATCAAAATTATGAATGTCAGAAATGAATTCAGCCAGGGACTCAAGTATTTTGAAGTTAGAATTATCAATAACTGGTGACAATAGTTCAAACAACACATTGAGTAAACCTTTAATTCCAACTACACTTTTGTTCATTAAGCAAAATTTTATATGGAATACTCCTGCCACGTAAATACAACATTACATATATAAGATTTTATCTCTTTTACCTTATAACAGAGGCTTAGAATAACTCCTGAATGAGAATTATCTATAGGACATTTAAAAAACTTTAGTTGCCCTTCTTCAGGAAGAAGCTTCAGAGATGTTCTAGATTTCAAAAACCCAGCATTTCTAGAAAAGAAAACACATTTAATTGATAATTTTGCGTATACAACTGAAAATCAATTCTGAAGCATACTCACAATAATTTATAATCTCCTAGTAAAAGTAAATCATTCATAGATTGAATGTTTAGAAGCATTCATAAGAGCAAGATGTTTACACGAATAATATAAACCCTGAGACAGATATTGGGATTCAAGCTGAAGATTAGAGAAGCAAAGCAGCGGGCCATTAGCTCTCACCTTTACCTCAGGCTGAACTGGGTGATTCTGTCTCCATGAATCCTCAGAGGAAATAAATATGGAGACTGCACTGCTTGCCACCAAGCCTCAGACTGTAATCCCCTGAGTTCCTGTCTCCTCCTGCCTTATCCTCCTCTCTCTGTCCAGCCACATCACTCTTGTCTCTACCTCCTTAGTGCTAAGATTAAAGGCATGTGATCCCAAGTGCTGAGATCACCTTAGTGTAATCTGCTTGTCTTTTAGACTGGATCAATTTCATGTAGCTCAGTATGAGCTTGAATTAACAGAGATCTGTCTGTCTCTGTCTCCCAAGTCTTGGAATTAAAGGTGTGTACCATCACTGTCTGGCTCTATGGCTGTGGCTACTTTGCGTTTTGATCTCCGGTGATTTTATTAGATCATAAACAGTATATCACTGTAAAGATGTAAAGAAACTTCCACTGTTTGAAGGGCTATACCTGGTATCAAGGCAACTCATGCAGCACACATTTGATGTGGACTAGTTGACTTCTCAATTTCTGGAATAAACTAACACATCAATACTTACTGTTGCATGTTGATTTATCTTAAAATAAATTAGAGAAAGTGAAATAGCTCCTACTAAATTAAAGATACATTTGCATAAGGCACAATTACAAATTCCCTCATTTTTATTCAGTGTTATTATCCAATGGTAACTATTCCTTAATTAGATACTTACTACCCATTAAAAGAAACACAGCACTAGCATTAAAATCTAATAAGAATTCTTTAGTTCTGTTAAACAGACCAAACATAGACGTGGTATTTTAATCATAAAAAATGTGCACAAAACCAAAGACATGAAGATTTTATCCAGCATGAAGTTTTGAGTCATTGACAAAGTAATAAATTTCATAGTTATTTGTTTCAAAAGACAATTTTGATCTACACTGATTTCTGAATTCACTTTTTACTTCTTTCTTCACATTCTCTATTATTAGAATTCACGTTTTTCCAAAATCTATAAACTCACATTATTATTGTTCAAGCAATATCTTAGATGTGAAAGCAAGCAGTTACTTCAAGCAGAGGAATGACAAAAATCTGCCATAAAATGAAGAATTTATCTCTTTCCTATATTAATTTTTGGAGTTTCATTGATATAAATTATGGGAGATGTCTTTCTGCATGCCGTGAATATATTTGTGTCTTATTGGTTGGTGAATAAAGCTGTTTTGCCAATGGACAGGCAGGATTTAGCCAGGTGGGAAATTCAAACAGAGATAGAGAAATATAGTAGGCAGAGTCAGTGAGACTCCATGCAGCTGCCAAGGAAGCAACAGACCCAGGCATCACTAGTAAGCCAAGAACACATGGAGATACATAGATTAATAGAAATAGGTTAATTATTAAGAGAGAGCTAGCTTAAGCCATCAGCCAAACAGTGTATAATTAATATATGGCCTCTGTGTAATTATTTGTCACCAAACTACTATAGGAACAGGTGAGACATAAACTCCTGCCTACGAATAAATTTCAGAATATGCTATGTTACACTGTTAGTCTGTACCATGTTTTAGTGGGTTCTTTTATTATTAGAAAACATTCTTTAATATCTCTTATAGATCTTCATGCACTGAATTATATTCTACTACTTTTTAACTTGACAGCTACAAGAGATACAGAAACTTCAGGGAATGTAATAAGTTATGTGTTTGTGTATGTGTGTATCTTTATATTTGTTGAGGAAGGAGAGAGCACAGGGAGAGATGACTGGGACAGGTGTGTATTTAGGGGACAATGTGGCAACCTACAGCAATGGCTGCTTCCTGAGACATATGTGTATATGCTGTGGTTGTTCAACTTAGCTAGTACCATTAGGAATGGGAGTACCTCTGATTCTTTTACCTGCTCACGGCATCCTTTTCCTCCTACTGGATTGCCTCACTCACCCTTGATATGAAGATTTACGTCTAGTCTTATTGCGTCTTCTTATGCGATGTTTGGTGTTTGGTTGATATGCCTGGGTGGCTGCTCTTACCGGGACCCATCCTTGCCTGTCCCATGCCCACTCTCAAAATCTGTTCTACTTCCCTTTCCCAAGGAGATTCATCCATCTTTCTTTGATCCCTCCTTGTTACTTAGGCTCTTTGAGTCTGTGTTATGTAGAATGACTATGCCTTGTTTTACAGATAATATCCACTTTTGAGTGAATTCATACTCAGAAAGACAAACTTGCCTTTCTGGATTTGTGTTACCTCATTCAGCATTCCTCTTTTTCCATTTTCATCCATTTGTATTTAAACGTCTTGTGTTTTTATTTCTAACAGTTGAGTGATACTATTATGTACAGGTGTTCCATATTTTATTTTTCCATTCTTTGACTGAGGGACTGAGTTTCTTGCTATTATGAATAAAGCCTCTATGAACAGAGTTGAGCAAGTATTCTTGTGGCAGGATGGGGAATATTTCTGGTGTATGCCCAAGAATACTATAGCTGGATCTTGAGGTAAATGGAGAATTTTTTTAGAGACACCTATATCCCATATTTTCTAAGAAATCCCCAGAATGTTTTCTCTCTGGTTATAGGGTGGAATTCCTTTCAGTCCTTTAGGACATTCTGAAGTCACAGGTGTGGGGCCATTTTATCACTTGCTTTTTGGAAGCTGCCAATTTAGTTTCTCTTTTCCTGCCTTTCAGTATCCCCTTTTCTTTTCCCTAGCTGTCTTGTTTTCCTTCTATCCCCTATCAGTGAAGGATTATATTCTAAAGGTCTTTCAAGACTAAGTCAAGCCCCATCAGGCCTATTTCAATTTTTTTGAATATATCAATATCAAAGGGACAAGAGCTTAAATTTATACCTGAAGTTTTAGCATGTCTATCCTTTTCATGGAGTAAAACCACAGTGCATGTTGAAGCAGCTTCCTACAACTCTTGAGTAATGCAGGGATCTAATGAACATTAGCTGCACACAGCCTGCCTTATCTTTTGTTCATTTCCTGTTCTATGTTTTAAATCCTATGAGATAGTAATCCTACAGTGACCCCACTTTTTCCTCACATATTTCAATATTTTGATCTACATTTCTTTCTGCCACTTTACACTTCCATCTGGTAGAATGTTTTTGCTTCTCTTAGTTAACTTGCTGGTATTTCCCTTTGTGCAGTTTGGTTATTAGTGATTTTTTTCAATTTGTGTTTCATTTATTACAAAAACGTCTCTATTACTATTTTCTTTTTTTTTTTACGAGACAGGGTTTCTCTGTATTGTTTTGGAGGTTGTCGTACCAGCCTGGCTTTGAATTCACAGAGATCCACCTGCCTCTGCCTCCCGAATGCTGGGATTAAAGGCGTGTGCCACCACCGCCCGGCTCTATTACTTTTTTCTTAACTTGCATCATGACTTTCTTGAGTGACAGGATATTCTAATAAGCAAAAAGCAGAACTGTATTTAAAATCTCTATTTTAGAGTATATGGGTAAGGGACAGAGGAATATTTTAGCACATTCAAATGCATGCCAGAACTTAGACATAAAGAAGGGAAGAATGTGAAGTGGTTGTTTGGAAGTGCATGCCTTTGAAGAATTTCCCAAGTGCGTGACAGAATCATCAAGCATCAGCACACATCAGAGGAATCACCAGAGTGTTAGGAATAGTTTTGCTTAAGTATGACTGCCAGTTGAGAGGTTACCTTCATGGCGAATTTTGAAATTAGTTATAGAGTGTAGACGGTGGAACTGCTTTTATTTTCTGATGACAGTGACTTCTGTTGAGTAGTCTATGGAAGCCGTGTTTAGAATTCTGGTTCTATATTTCATTTGTTCCAGAAACCATCCTATGTCTGCTCTTTCCTTGCTGTGTCTGTCTAGAAGTCAACTTAGTCTAATTGTAGATAGGGGAAGATAACATTGTAGTTGTGTTCTTGTTAGTACATTTCTTTGATATCTATAATGTCAGTTATAAAAACACAAAATGTTATTTTCCTTATGTTTTTGATGTTACTATCTTAAAGAGCAGGAAGTATGGGGCAACGTACCTTAATCCCTTGAAAGTTTGACTAGATGACTTCAAGCTCAGGGTTCAGACCTTGTAGAAGATCAGCAGCTTCTTTTTCTTTCTCTTAGGCTTAGCCGTCTTGAGGCCCTCAACTGATAGAGGCAGAGCTGCATTAATCATTTGAGTTATGAACTCAAACTAAGTAACTTCTTATTCCACTCTAGATACAGAAAGATTGTTCAGACTCCATGCTACTGATTTTAGGCATCGTGGCGTTTTGAATTCTTGTTGGTTTTCTATTTTTCTGAAATGGTACTTTTTGTTTCCATGTTGTTCTCAATATTTTTCAATCTATAGATAATCTCAGTATGAGACTTCTTCTCAATATTATTAGTGTAGTCAAAGACCAATGTATTATTCAAGTTGGATGGGAAATAAAATGTGGCATACATTTCTCACCATAGTAGTGCCACTGAATGTTATTAGATTGTCACACAAAACCACCCTTGTTCATATTTTTAATTAAAAAATATAAAATACCATACTGTAGTATAAAAGATGTTGTATTCAGTAATATTACATGCATATAATCTGCTTCTAACACTGCTTTTATCCTCCTCCCTTCCTCTGGCTTACTCTCCTCCTCTTTTCTCCTCTTTCTCTTTGCCTTCTCTTTATCCTTTCTACCAATCTTCTCTTTTATTCGCATTACCCAAAGCTTTATCAGCCTCTATAAATAATCATTGTTTTATGACATGCACTTTCAACCATGTTTCTTCAAGTTCTAATGTCCTGTTTTTAATTTTCACTTTATTGTTGCAGTCTTAAGAGTGGTAATGATTATTTTAAATATTTTTCTCATTCTTGTACATTTTAAAATAACATTTTTCTGAGCATTGTCTTGCTACTATCTTGCAACTTTAATATTTTACATTTTTATTCCTCTAGTTTTCATGCATACGCTAGGTTATATATTAATAACTAAAGATTCAGAGCTAGCATACACCAAAATGAGAGAATACTAAATATTTGTATTTGTGGTTCTGGAATATCTCACTAGGTGTAATATTTTCTGGTTCTATCCTTTTTATTACATTTATTTTTAAATTTAAATTAGAAACAAGGTTGCTTTATTTGTAAATCCCAGCTCCCTCTCACTTTCCCTTCCCTCCTCCCATGCCCACCCAGCAATCCCCCAACCAACCTCCCCCAATTCCCATGCCTTTCCCCAGGGAGGGTGAGGCCTTCCATGGGACATATACATAGACTATCATTTCATCCCAGGCATCTCATTGTGGGATGGGCACACAAATTCCATTTGTATGCCAGGCATAAATACTGATCTACTACCCATGGCCCCACAGATTGCCTAGGCCTCCACACTGACACCCACAATCAGGTGGTCTGGATCAGTCCCATGCTGGATTCCCAGTCATTAGACTGGGGTTTAAGAGCTCCCCCTTGTTCAGGTCAGCTGTTTCTGTGGGTTAAGCCAGAGCAATATTGACCCTTTTGTTCATCAGTCCTCCCTCTCTGTCACTGGGTTACTTGAGTTCATCTCAGTGTTTAGCTGTGGATGTCTGCTTCTGCCTCCATCAGCCATTGGTTGAAGGTTCTGATTCCCAAAGTCTCTGGCAGTGGGATTGTAGGTTGGCACTCCCCTGATCCATGTCTAAAATCCATATATGAGTGAGTACATACCATTTCTGTCTTTGTGTGACTGGGTTATCTCACTCAGGAGGGTTTGTTCTCGTGCCATCCATTTGCCTGTAAATTTCAAGATTCCACTGTATTTTTTCTGCTGAGTAGTACTCCATTGTGAAGATGTACTACATTTTCTCTATCTACTCTTTAGTTGAGGGGCATCTAAGTTTCTTCCAGGTTGTGGCTATTACAAATAATGCTGCTATGAATACAGGGGAACAGAAATCCTTATTGTATGAATATGCATCTTTTGGGTATATGCCTAAGAGTGGAATTGCTGGGTCTCCATACTGATTTCCAAGGTGGCTGTATGAGTTGGCACTTCCATCAGCAGTTGAGGAGTCTTCCTCGTTTCCTGCATCCTCTCCAGCATAAACTGCCATTGGTGGTTTTGATTTTAGCCTTTCTGAAAGGATCAAGATGGCATCTCAGAGTTGTTTTGATTTGCATTTCCCCAATGACTAAGGATAATGAGCACTTTTAAAAGTGCCTTTCAGCCATTTTTAGACTCCTCTATTGAGAATTCTGTATTTAGTTATGTAACCCAATTTTTTTTGGATCCTCTGGTTTTTTGGAGACTTGTTTCTTTAGTTCTTGGTAAATTTTAGAGATCAGCCCTCTGTCAGATGTGGGGTTAGTGAATATCTTTTCCCAATCTGTGGGCTCACTTTTTGTCTTTTTGTCTTGACTGTGTCATTTGACTTACAGAAGCTTCTCAATTTCAGGGGGTCCCATTTATTAATTGTTGATCTCAGTGTCTGTGCTACTGGTGTTATATTCAGGATGCAGTCTCTTGTACTAATTTGTTCAAGGGTACCTATCACTTTCTCTTCTAAGTGGTTGAGTATGGCTGGATTTATGCTGAGGTCTTTGATCCATTTGGACCTAAGTTTTGTGCATGGCGATATATGTGGATCCATCTGCATTTTTCTATATGCCAGCATCCAGTTCTGCCAGCATCATTTGTTTAAGATGCTTTCTTTTTTACATTGTATTTTTTTAGCTTCTTTGTCAAAGATCAGATGTTCATATGTGTAGAGGTTAATATCAGCATGTTCAATTCGTTTCCATTGGTCTATCTGTCTATTTCTTGCCAATACCAAGCTATTTTCAGGACTATAACTCTATAATAGAGCTTGAAATGAGGGATGGTGATGCCTCCAGATGTTTCTTTGTTGAATATGGTTGTTTTGGATATCCTGGATCTTTTGCTTTTCCATACAAAGTTGGTTATTGTTCTTTCAAATTCTGTGAAGAATTGTTCTGGGATTGTAATGGAGATTACATTAAATCTGTAGATTGTTTTTGGCAAGATTGCCATTTTTCCTACATAGATCCTATCTATCCAAGATCATGGGAGATTTATCCTTTTAGCTACAGATTTTATTTTTCAGTAAGCTTAAAAACAATTCCCTTGGATCACATGTTCATTATTTACACATCTGTTGAACGATACTTAGGTTGTTTCCATTTCCAAGCTATTGTGAATAGGCTGACAACAAACAGGGCTGAACATTCTTAACAGTAAATAAATTCTGCTGATCTTTATTATTTAAATACCATGACTTTTTCCTGAATAGACTATTATTTCCAATTTTCAAGTCAATTGAAGCTGTTTCTGTCACAATATAGTGTGGTTTCATAGTTGCCTTTTAGTAAGATTCTGAAGTCTTTATCCCTTCATTTCACAAATTATATGCAGACATGTGACTATATTAGTGAGGCTTGAGAAACCATTTCACAGGACTTCATTTACTTTATTTACTGTGGAGGCCTTTACAAAAAGATGAAGCAACTGACATTATATTCCATTTGTTTTTCAAGTGAATTTAAGAATATAAATTATGTTTAGGTAATATATTTTAAATTGTTTTCATGAAACTGGTTTATGAATAAAATATCTTTGTATGCAATGGATTATACTTTATTCTCAAATTGGATAATTATTAAGTATATGTTTAAGAGTTACACTTAGGTTAAAAATGCTCAGTGTGGCTTTAATTTTGAAAGTGAAACATGTAATTTTCACTATTTAACCACGTAATTTTTTCTACTTAGTATTCAATTATAAAAGCAAGGCATTTGTATATTATTAATTGTCCCCTATACTTTTGAACTATAATTTTTTCTATTGAATTTTAAAAGGGACAATTGTAGGCAGAGTTTTTTCCTGTCCTGCCAACCATCTCCCAAATAACCACACAGAGACTTATTAATTATAAAAGCTCAGCTGATAGCTCTTATAACTTAAATTTACCCTTAGTTTTATTAATCTGTGTACTACTATGAGGCTTTTACTTCTATCCTATTTTGTGTGTCTGACTGGTCCATTGTCTGGCTGATTTCTCCACTCTTATTCCTAGCATTTTGTCTGCCTCCCAAGTCCTGCCTAACTATTGGCCACGGCGTTTATTAAAACAATTTGAGTGACACTTCTTCACAGTATACAAAAATAAATTATACAACATAAAATTATATCACAAGTACATTCATTAAGAATAAATTAATTAAGAGTGTTCTCATTATTTTTTATAAGAAAGAATCATTGAACATACATCAATATATGTTTAATCAAGAGAATAATGAAAATATAAGTAACACTGATATAAAAAACAATCTTCTTCAAGTATCTTTGATATATTGAAGATGGAACATATAAGTAACAGGCGTTCAGAAGTTCTCTTCTTTGAGATTAAGAATCTGAAATATTCCATGACATGCTTTTCCATTTTGTTTTCTTGTATAGTTGGTGAGTTTTTCTTCTTAATTTTTCAGATAAAACAAGAAAACATGGGATTTAGAGAATTTAAATAAGTTTACCAAAGTTATATATATATATATATTTATAGTGATAAACCAGAAAATCTGTAAGAATAGACAAGTATATGTCTTTAAATTTCATCATTCATTTATTTATTTTGTGTGTGCTTATGCATATGTATGCGTGGAGATGTGCCTTTTCATGTGGAGGTCAGAGTATATATATTGAAGATGTGTATGTGTGTGTGTGTGTAGAGATAGAGAGAGGAGACACACACATGGAGAGAGAGATAGAGAGAGAGACAGAGAGAGAGAGAGAGAGAGAGAGAGAGAGAAATTTACTAATTAAATGTGTTCTGAGAAAGAACAGGCAAGCCTAGATGACTATACCAGAAGTGACAGTCAAATGCTAGAATCCAAAAGAGGTTTTACTTAAAGGACAAAAAAATTGGCTAAGATGTGAGGAAATAGCCTGCTCTCATTCGTTGGTAAGGGGAATAAAATGTCTTGTCTACATTAGAAGAAAATTTGAGAAGTTCATAAAGTGAGCAACAGAAAGACCCTGTTTCATATTGACACTATCTTTCCTCTACAAGCCATGTCTGTGAAACTCACCTATAAAAGCTAAAACTCTCACTATTCACAACAGAAGAACTGCCAGTATCCCAAGTTCAGTTGCTTGTCACAGCAAGATGGACATATCAAAGGACTAATTGTCACATGACTTTGTTCACTCAAATAGAATTGTGTTGACATAAGAAAGGTACAGACTGTGAAATCCATAGAGGTTAGGTGATTAGGCAGAAATACCAGGAAATGAATAGACACTTGCCAATGAGCTACTGGGTTAATAAAATTAGCTAACTACTGTTATAGTTATTTTCACAGGTAGCTATTAATTTGTATTTTATTTTATTTTTTCCTTTTTTAAAATTGAAGTTAGAAACAAGCTTGTTTCACAGGTCAATCCCAGCTCCCTCTCCCTCCCCTACTCCTCTGCCCTTCCCACCAGGTCCCCAAGTCCCCCAACCAACCTTCACTCTGATCCCCAGGGAGGATCTCCATGGTGGATTTCCAGAGTCTGTCATTTCATCCAGGGAAGGGCCTAGGCCCTCCCTCAAGAGTCCAGGCTGAGAGAGCATCTCTCATTGTGGGATGGGCACTCATAGTCTATTTGTATGCCAGGGATAAATGCTATCCAAGGCCACATAGATTACCAAGGCCTCCTCACTGACACCCACATTCAGGGGGTCTGGGCAGTACCATGCTTTCTACACAGCCATCCATCTGGGGTTCAAGAACTCCCCCTTGTTCAGGTCAGTTGTTTCTGTGGGTTAAACCAGCTCAGTCTTAATTCCTTTGCTCCTCAGTTCTCCTTTCTGCCACTGGATTCCAGGATTTCAGTTCAGTGTTTAGCTGTGGGTGTCTGCCTCTGCTTCCATCAGTCACTGGTTGAAAGTTCTATTTCCCAGACTTTCTTGCAGTGGGTCTGTATGCTGGCATTCCCCTGATTCATGTCTAAAATCCGTATATGAGTTAGTACATACCATGTTTCTCTTTTTGTGACTGGGTTACCACTCTCAGGATGGTTTCTTCTCGTGCCATCCATTTGCCTGCAAATTTCAAGATTTGTTTTTTTCCACTGAGTAGCATTCCCCTGTGTAAATGTACCACATTTTCTCTATCCACTCTTCAGTTTAGGGGCATCTAGGTTGCTTCCAGGTTCTGGCTATTACAAATAATACTGCTATGAACATAGTGGAACAGACATCCTTGTTGTATGAATGTGCATCAATAGAGGTGATTGGTGTGGGTATGCTACCCCAAGACTCAATAAGCAAGTAAATCCAAAATAGACGATATAGAAAAAATTAATAATTTACAAGTCCCAAAAGGTTCAGCTATATAGAGAACAATATTCCTGAGGTTTCATAATGACAGGAACTTCAGGAGTTGGGTTGAGGAAAGCAGAGAGTGAAAAAATCGAGATATAAAATGCATATCCTAAATACTTGAGACTTAGCTTTCTCTGAGGAATGTGAACATCACTTCTCAGGTTTTCCCCAATGTTATTCATTAGTAGGGAGGTTTGAAGGAAGAGTGAGGATGGAAGAAAGTTGATTATTTATAACTTTGATGCTAAGCATCATGTTTCATTGTGGTTCGTACTTGTCTATGCATTGTGTTGAGGGTCAATAAGATGAATGAGACTCTATCTCAAAAACCACATAGAAACAAAATTTTAATAATCCAAAGATTATGGGGTGCAGCTAGTTTTCTCAAAATGTAAATTGGTCTTTAAAGTGAAAGCAAAAACCCAATTCCTATAGAATAGATTTCTTTCTCCTCGGAGTTTTATCCTACTCCCTTTTGAGTGACATAGTCTAATTAATTGCTGTTCGTGACTCACAGCTAACATCTCCTAAGTTTCACATGAATCAACAATTAATAAATTTCATAAATCTTTCCAAGAGGTCATGAATCTGAGAATTATATTATTCTATTATTTTTGCTTAATTTTCCCCTTTGTGGAATGTGAGTAACTTTAAAATTGCTGCTCATATTCATCTTTCTGCTGTTTTTAATTTAATGAACTTTTATTAAGTATAATCAGGGAATCTAGAAAGGAAATGTATTTGACAAAAAGTACATCTTTATTACTGAACTGGCATTCAGATTATTTAAAAGTAGGCTCAAAGAGACTATGAAGTGTTTTTTTGGCATCATATCATCCGTTGAAAGAAAAAAGAGTTGATTTTTAGTGTTCTCAGTGTTTAGGAACTATAAGAATCAAATTTTCCATGACCTGTGGGGTATTACATTCCATCTGACACAGACAGAATGAGACCAAGGTCTCCTGGTATTTTCAAAAAGGGACCACGTAAAACAGAAGAGAAAGGAGAAAGGGAAATCAGTGACATTCAAACTACTCAAGAGTTGTGATCTATTAACAATGGTTTGGTGATGAGGGATCCAGGCAGAAACTGAGAGGAGATAGATTCTAAATGCAGTGGTTTTTAAGCACATGATCCGTGGCTCCCATTGAGAACAATAACATGGGTGACATCTTTATGCCAGAAATAGGAGATATTCTTTAAACACACTATGTTGGACTGCTTGACTCTAAGAACTAATATTATAACTGGATTTTGGTGTATGCGATACATTCATGGTGATTTGCTGCATAGAAAAGAAAGCAATAATATATTTATTCTGTAATTTTCCCTTCATGAACCAGGCATGGAGTATATTTTCTCAGTTTCCTGTAGTGTCTAATGCCATATATTTGATCATTTAGAGGCAGGGAAGAGAAGAACACTTTACATATGGCATTCTACTTGAAGAATGAATAGATACTTGCACGCATGTACATTAAAACCAGAATATGCTTAGAAATCTGGCTTTAAGGACTTATTTGCCATCTATTCTTAAAAACGTTTGATTTTGACCTTCATTATGTTTTCCCTTTCATAGTTCCCAATCAGAGGAAATAACCACCTCATCTATTAGAGCTCTTGTAAAATAAGGAGAAAAGTGTATTACGAAAGGGAAACTACATTCTATCCAAACTGAGAAAATTCTAAATGGAGAACTTGGAAGAGAAATAAAGGAGTTAAATACCTCTTACAACTCTAGCATTTGCCAGAATCTTGACAGGAATGGTAAGATAGAATCCTCGTGCTCCAGAGATCTGTATAAAACAATTCTTTGGACACTCTTTTTTTAGTTCCAAAAAGTTGGGTTTTGCTCAGTTTGTACTCACTAACTAAAGTCTTATTATTAAACTCTCTTCTATTTTTCTACAAACTGTAATGAATTTGAAACACATTTCCCCTGTTGTTAAGGCCCACTATTTTATTTTAAGGGAGTGAAAAGAGTAGGTTAAATATCCATGAATGGCAGGGAAACACAAATTATGCTCAATTGTAATTTATAAGTGCTGTTCTGTTAAATATTTGGGTAGGATTTTAAAAGGAATATACATGATATTACTATATAAAATCACAATTTCCTTTCAAGGTATTTTCATGAACTTACATTACAGTACATAGCAGAAGAGATTTAATTGTCTCAAATTTAAAAAACGAATACACTGCTGTCATTAAGTAGGAGAGGTTAGTATCCTGGTCAGGGTTTTTATTGTTATGAAGAGACACCATGAAAACAAAAACTCTTATACTGGAAATATTTAATTGACGGAACACCCTTACAGTGTTAAAAGTTCAGTCCAGTATCATGAAGCATGGCAGTATGCAGACAGATGTAGTGCTGGGGCTCAGATTGCTACTATTTCTTGCAGGCCACAGGAGTAGCCCGACACACTGGGTGATATCCTGAGCATAAGAAACCTCCAAGACCATCCCCATAGTGACATATTTCCTCCAACAAGGCAGTCCCCACTCCACTAAAGCCACACCTCCTAATAGTGCCACACCCTTTGAGATTATGGAAGCCAATTACATTTACACTTTCAGGGTTAGCCAGAGATGTGCAGTGAAGTTTTCTTTGTAAAAGAGTTGGATTATGCACAAAGGAATTAAACAAGTCCAGTCTTGGTCCCTGGATAACATGACGACTGTGAACAGTTATTGTTGTTTTAAGTTAGTGCATCTCAGTAAACTTCTCACAGACCGACGATTTGCCAAAAACGTGAGTGAATGGTCAATATTTGACAAATGACACCATGGTGGTTTTCATAAAGTGTGGGAAAATGATCATGTAGCATAATAACTTTTTTCATATTAGGAAGTCTTTTTTATAATTCTATTTGATAACTTTAAGATAAATGTGAACCAATTTTTGACATTTTTACCATATCCGTGGTACAAAATTATGTGTAAAACAGGATAATGCTTTAAAACACACTCCCTTGCGCGCGCGTGCACACACACACACACACACACACACACACACACACACACACACACACCATATTATATTATTAGTGTCCATTCTAAATATGGCCATTTATAAGGGAAATAAGTAAATCTCAAGCTCGCTAGCATGATACACAAGGACCTTGTCGGCCTGGCCTCTGCTGTGTGTCCCACATTCCATCCTGTTATCCCATTTCCTGCAGATGTACTGGCTGAGAAGTCCTGAATTGGTCTCAGCTAAGATAGGTTGTAGGTGAGCACACTGTGCCTACCTTTAGATGATTTGGGAAGGTAGTATCCACTATTCTCAGGAAGTCTGGTGAGTTAGAGGCTCTAGTAGTCAAAGGGTAGCTGGGATAATTTTGTTTGTATTACCTTTGGTTTTCTGCTTTTGGTCCTCCCTGTCTTTTCAAAACCACTTCCTGGAATTACCTCTTTCAAAAATTGTCCATACCAAAATCAAGGCCTCCTTCTGTATTTTAGGTTGAAATCAGACAAAAAAGCCCCTATCCATCTCAAAATTCTCATCCTTCATTTGTCTTTGCTCTCTTTTGACACACTGCATCTTAGGGCATAAAGTTACTAATGAATACTGCCCATGCTACTTCATGTACATAGTTTCTGTTAACTTCCACTGCTTTTTATAGGGCTGGGATTATTTCAAGTTTTGCTGCCATTTAAGTTACAGCTTAGGTATTCCTTCCCCATGATGTTTCTTTAGAGAATATATACATTCTTCCTTAACAGCTATCGTGTAGAAACTTGTATTTCTATGTCCTGATGTGTGTGAATAACAGGAAAACATATACTTTCTTGATATGTTTAATCCTTACCACCTGTTATCTGTGGTATTCCTATAGTAAAGTGTGGTGAAATGTGTTCTCAAGTGCATTAAACAATAAGAATGCCACAGTAGTGGTTCCCCAGCCTCTCACTGAGCAAACTTTCTCAGAAATTTACTGTTACTAATTCTTTCCTCAAGTAATATTCCTAATAGTCTTTAGTTTTCATTTACTAAAAGATAATTCTGGTTGGAAAGCTATAATTGTGGATCTCACAAAGCAATACAGAACAATGTCTTACTGAATTCATTTATTCTACGTAAAGTGAAATTTGTTTTTGTGTGGTGGGCTTACTAATAACTACCAATATAAACTAGTTAAATACAATATTGTTCATGCTCATTAGCATGAAATCAGATGACTAAGTAATTTTGTGTCAGCGTTCTTTGTAAGCAGAAGGGGTGGCTTTGAGAATCATAACCCAGGAAAGATATCATAGCAAGGCTCAAGGTTAGTAGAGAGTTTATTCCTTTTACAACATACAGTCCACTAAAATATCAACTAGTCCTAAGAACACTATGACCTATGTAAGCCATTGTCTTTATTGTACTGAATGTGAATTTGTAGCAAAGATAAAATCAGAAACATTTACAAAGCACAGCAATGAACATAAACTAAGCTTAAAATTAAAAAAAGCTGAATCATGAGTAAGAACCAATTTTAGAAACTGTTGATTGCAATATTTTGAGCAAACATTTCACTCCTAATGCAATTCTCCAAATATCATTTTTAGTAAACACTCATCTACAAATTATGAAGTTCCTCTGATATTATTAATCAGCCAAAATAACATGTAGAGAGAACGTGAGACCCCTTTGAGTATATGGTGTGATAAAGAAGCTGCTGAGATGATAAATTGCAGAGTATCTGGGCACTAGATAATGAAGTATGTGCATACTTGCTTTTGGGTTACCTTTCTTTCCTGAGCAATTCTGTGTATTACATATTCTGTTATATCTTATCCTTACCTGGACCTAAGAATTTCACTAGATGATCCACAAATCACTTGAAACTGTTGATAGCTTTCAATCCTGTACAATTATATCCTGATGTGTAACTTCAGATGCTGAGGGAAAGTTGGAGATAAGGGATTAGAAGCTGGCTGAATGTCTAGAAATAGAGACTTATATTCAATACTGATTATTATTGACTTTCCAGATATTTTTTGCAAAGGCAGATGATAGGATAAGTTTGTTTTACATAAAAGAGCAAATAACAAAGAAATGTATTTGAAGTATTGTAGGATAAAAAGCACCACACTGAAACATCTTTGAACCTAATGATAATATTTTCAAGAGAGAGGGAATGAGAAACAGAACACTGAGAAGTTCTTAAACCTAAGTATGAAATTGTCAATAAATAAGGTTGATCAATACTGACAAAAGATAAAATTATTCCATCAAAGTTGAAAAAGCAGCTTGCATTGACCTTGCACTTTTGTAAACAATATAAAAACAAATTTAGAGGAGTGGTGAGGACTGTAGTAACTATGTACAAAATAGATTTAAATAAAAATAAATAAAAGTAAAATCTTGATAACAAAAGCAGTATTAAGACTGCATTTTTTGTTTATTTATTAATTTATTCTTAACATTCCAACCCCAGTTTCCCCTCCCTCCATTCTTCCCTATCCCTGCACTTCTCCTCCTCTGAGAGGGTAAGGCCTCCCCTAGGAAGTCTACTAAGTCTGTCTCATCTCGTTGAGGCAGGACCAAGGAACCCCACCATCCCCATGTCTTAGCTAAGCAATGTATCTCTCTATATAGAATGAACTCCACTAAGTAAGTCTGTTTGTGCATTAGAGTTAGATCTTGGACCCACTGCCAGTGGCCTCATGTATTGTCCCAGCAGCACCATTGTCACCTAAATTCTGGGGATCTAGTTCAGTCTTATGCAGGTTCCACCAGTGTCAGACACAAACTTTGATTATTTACTTATGCAGAGGTAACTAAGGCAACAGTAATCAAAATAAGTTTGCTATTTTGTTTTCTGAATTGCTCAGACTGTAAACTTATCATTTCTTGTTTATTAAGATCACACTGCTTAGATTGTTCTTGGATTTTGCGTATAATTAATCTTTCTATAAGCGTGTTTCCATGGTTCAGTGGTAGTCTATACTAAATATTTCATACTCTGTTTTTCAGATTGTGACTTAATGATTTACTTCTGTTTACATAAGCTAATCACTTATCTTTACTCTTATATGTGAATTTCAATGTATTTGAATAATTGCATAAAATAACTTGAGCATTTACTTTACTTAATTAGATTTTTTTATTTAGTAGAAGAAATACATTTAAAATACTGCTGGTATGGTTTAAAAGAATATGCTACAACCAACACAGTTTCATTGTAAATGCTTTTTAAACATGTGGTAACTTTTTTGTCAATTCTTTTCTTCTTCCTTTCGGAATATACCAAACCCCATGTGGTGGAGACTCTCACATTCCAACAATTTTCCTCAAATGTCTTCTTTGTTAGATGTATTCTGTTGCAGAGGTTCTTTATCCTGGCTGGTCTGCTGCCCTTCAGCCCCAAACAAACACACAAATGTTTTATTAGTTATGAAACTCTTGGCTGGTGGCTTGGACTTCTTATTGGCTAGCTCTGTCTCATGTATTATCCCATTTCTATTAATCTATGCATTTCCACGTGGCCTCAGCTTTCTGGATAATACTTGATATATCCTCTCTTCCTGGTCTCACATGGCATCTCTGTCTGCTAAACTTTCCCAGGATTCTCCTCATCTCCTAGCCCTGCCTATATTTCCAGACTGACCAATCAGCCAATCAGTGCTATATACATAAGGCATCTACCATCAGTATTCAATATTCATATACTGGAGCACACAGCTAAATGTTCCACTGAGTTTCCATCTTTGCTAGTGAACTTGTTACATCTTAAGTTGCCTATCCTCCAAAAAACCATTATTTTGTACATATAATCTTTATATCTTTTTTACATGAACAAGGTTTTTCATTTGGAAAATTGATGTGTGTGTGTGTTTGTGTACATACATTCTTTCATGAGAAAAGACATTATACCAATCAATGCCAGTTGCAGCACATGGTAGGACAGGTGTTCTCCACACAGTGATCCTTCAGGAAAGCTGAATGATCAATTGTTCACTCGTCCAGGGTACTCCAGAAGACATACCTGGTCTAAGCAGACATATACTTACTTATAAATCATGTTATAAGTAACCTCATACA
The DNA here is from genome assembly GCF_017639785.1 of Mesocricetus auratus. NCBI lineage: Eukaryota > Metazoa > Chordata > Mammalia > Rodentia > Cricetidae > Mesocricetus > Mesocricetus auratus. The sequence goes on from NW_024429266.1 coordinate 94,052,281, forward strand.
ATTCTTGTAAATGAAATTAAGCAAAATGTCCAATAGCACTTCCCTTAATCAGCTTCTAATATTGACTGAGATCAGATCCATCCACAATTTGCATGTGAAAGGAATAAGAGCTTGGCTGATGATAACATGTATTCCCACCCAAGGTTATTCAACTGGAATTTCTTCTATTAGACCACATGAATGCAATTTTGATGAACCACTAAGTTGTACAGGTATTGATATTCTCAGGAGTCTAGTATTAATGTTACCAAGAATGACAGTGGAAATCATGTACTTCCTTATTCCATTCAGTGATTTTCATATCCTATACATTGCATTAAATATATGTTTTCTTTAAAGGCACATTTCACTCCTCACTGTAATAAGTGATCTACACAATGATATTTTAAACTGGGTTAAGTTGTGTATGAGGTCATAATGTTTTTTAAAATTTATTTATTTATTTTAGAAACAATCTTATTTTACATATCAATCCCAGTTCCCTCTCCCTCCTATCCTCCAATTCCATCATTAACTCCCCCATTCAAATCCCCATCCACCTCCAGGGATAGTGGAGCCTTCCAAGGGGGATCATTAAAGTCTGTCACATCATTTGACAAGGGCCTAGGCCCTTTGCCATGTATGTAGGTTGAGAGAGTATCTCTTCATAAGGAAAGGGCTCCCAAAATCCATTTGTGCCCTAGGGATAAATACTGGTCTCACTGATTTCCCAGCTTTACAATTGGGGTCCATGTGCTCCCACTTTGTCAGGGGCCTGTATCTATGAATGTCTCCAAAATGGTATTGATCTCTTTGCTCATCCCTTCTCCCTCTCTACATCTGGATTCCAGGAGTTTGGCTCAGTGCTTAGTTGCGGTTGTCTGCTTTTGCTTCCATCAGCTACTGGATGAAGGCCCCAGGATGGCATTTAAGGAGGACATCAATCTCATTATAGGAGAAAGGCATTTATGGTTGCCTCTCCACTCTTGCTTAGATTCTTAATTGGGGTCATCCTTGCAGATCGCTGGACATTTCCCTAGTGCCGGATTTCTCTTTAAACCTATAATGGCTGCCTCTATTAAGGTATCTACTTTCTTGCTCTCCTCTATTCTTCCCTTGACTCAGTCTTTCTAATCCCTCATGTTTTCATCCAACTTCCCTTCTTCCCTTTCTATTTTTCCAACCTCCCTCTCTACCTCTGTGTTCCCAATTTGTTCAGGTTCACTTGTCCCTTTCCCTTTCTCCCGGAGAACCATGTATGTCTTTCTTAGGGTCCTCCTTGTTTACTAGCTTCTCTAGAAGTGTGGACTGCAGGATGGCAATATAACCCAATTGTGTATTTTATCCAGTTCATAAATTAAATTTAGTATGTATCTAAATCAGTGCATTCATTCATATGTTATAAGGTTTGAATTAGCCACTTCTTTGTGCAATATTGGAAATTAACAAGAAATTAGCCAATATAGAACCACTTGTTTATGTCAACAAGTTACACATTAATGAATGCACTGATTTTGATACATACCAAATTTAATTTATTAAATGGATAAAATATACACAATTGTATTGAATTATTTTTTTCCTATATTGACAACATGAAGAATTCTTGCAAGTGCTACCTAAAAGAACTCATATAAGTTTTGCATATGACGATAGACATGGATCTATCTGAAGTCTTCTACATGCCTGCATCCAGTTATGCCACTATACTGTGGTGAAGATACTTTCTGTTTTTCATAGTATAATTTTAGCTTCTTTGTCAAAAATAAGGTGTTGATAGTTGTGTGGGTTAATATCAAGGGTTTTAATTTGATGCCATTGAACTGCCTATCTATTTTTGCGCAAAAACAAAGATGCTTCAGGACTATACCTCTATAATAGAGCTTGAAGTCGGGAATAGTTTTGCATCCAGAAGTTCCTTTAACATACAGGGTTGTTTTAGCTATCCTGGGTCCTTTGCTTTTCCATATAAAGCTGACAATTGTTCTTTCAAGGTCTGTGAAGAATTGTGCTGGGATTTCAATGGGGATTGCTTTTGGCAAGATTGCCATTTTTACTGTGTTGATCCTACCTATCCAAGAGCATGAGAGATCTTTCCATTTTCTGGTATCTTCTTTAATTTCTTTCTTTAAAGGCTCAAAGTTCCTTCTATATAGGTCTTTCACTTTTTTGAGTAGCATTACCCCAAGATATTTTATGTTGTTTGTGCTATTGTAAAGGGTAATGTTTCTCTGATTTCTTTCTCAGCCCATTTATTGTCTGTATATAGTAGGGCTACTGTTTTTTTTTTTAGTTAATCTTGTTAATCTTGTATCGTGTCACTTGGCTGAAGGTGTTTATCAGCTGTAGGCATTCCGGTGAAGAGTTTTTTTGGCTCACATAGGGACACTATCATATAATCTTTCCAATTTGTATCCCAAATTGATCAAAGATGTCAACATAAATCCAGTCACACTTAACCTCTTAGAAGAGAAAGTGGGAGGTACCCTTGAACAAATTGGTACAGGAGACCACTTCCTGAACCTAACACCAGTAGCACAGACACTGATATCAACAATTAATAAATGGGACACCCTGAAATTGAGAAACTTTTGTAAGGCAAATGACACAGTCAACAGAATGGGAAAAATATTCACCAACCCCACATCTGACTGAGGACTGATCTCCAAAATTTACCAAGAACTCAAGAAGCAAGACATCAAAACACATAGGATACAATTATAAGTGGGTTACAGAAATAAAACAGTGAATTTTCAATAGGGAAATGCAAATAAATCAATTCTGAGATACCATCTTACTCCTGTCAGAATGGCTAAAATCAAAAATACCAGTGACAGTTTATGCTGGAGAGGATGTGGAGAGAGGGAACACTCCTCCACTGCTGGTGGGAGTGCCAACTCACACAGCCATTTTGGAAATCAGTATGGAGATTCCACAGGAAAATGGGAATCAGTCTACCACAAGACCCAGCAATTCCACTCTTAGGCATATACACAAAAGATGCACATTCATTCCACAAGGACATTTGTTCCACTGTGTTCATAGCAACATTATTTGTAATAGCCAGAACCTGGAAGCAACCTAGATTCCCCTCAACTGAAGAATGGATAGAGAAAATGTTGTACATTTACACAATAAGAGTACTAGTCAGCAGAAAAAACAATGGAATTTTCAGGCTAAAGGATGACACTAGAAGAAACCATCCTTAGTATGGTAACCCAGTAACAAAAAAATAGAAATGGTATGTATTCACTCATACATAGATTTTAGACATGGAGCAGGGAAGTGCCAGCCTATAGTCCTACCATAAGAGATTTTGGGAAACAGGGAGGACCATACAAGAAATATGGATGGTACACAGGAGAGTCAGAATGAGCTGATAGGAAGCATAGGGGAAGGAGAGAGGGAGCAGGGAGAAAGAGAGAGGGAAGTTTGAGTCAGGGGAGGAATAGTGGAGAGCAGTCTATGGGATACCATAATAGAGGGAATCACTATAGGTTTGAGGAGATTTGTGGCACTAGAGAGATTTCAGAGATCTACATGGAAGAGACCAGCTGGCAATCTAAGCAATAGTAGGGAGACTACCTTAAAGGACCTTCCCTAATAATGAGATTGACGAGTCCCTTATATGTCATCTTAGATCCCATAGCTAAACAATGAACTGAACTCCTGGAACTCAGCTGCAGAGAGGGAGGAGTGATGAACTAAGTGGTCAAGAATGTGCTGGTGAAACCTGTAGAAACAGTTGACCTTAAAACAGGACAGCTCATGGATCCCAGACTGATAGCTAGGAGGCCACCATGGGACTTATCCAAACCCCTAAAAACTGGGGGTCAGTGAGGAGGCCTCGGCAATCTATGGGTCTTCGAGTAGTAGATCAATATTTATGCTTGGCATACAAATAAACATTAGAAGCCCATTCCACATGGAGGGATGCTGTATCAGTCTGGACACCTTGGATGGGTGGCTAGGTCCTGCATTGATGATATGACAGAGTTTGGACATCACCCATGGAGGGCCCCACCCTCCCGGGTAGCAGAGTTGGGGGGTTGGTTGGTGGGGTCGGGGGAGGAAGGGAGTGAGAGGGAGGTATGGTTGACATGTGAAGCAATTTTTTTTCTAATTTAAAAGAAAAGTACAAAAAAGTAAATAAATTAAAAAAAGAACTCATACAAGAAATATATGCTAGTAGATAAGACTCATTCATGGGTCATCACCTTTATGTGGCTTGAATCTTAACTATTTCTTAAAGTCCCTGATGCTGAAGATTTGGTCACTGGCTTTTGTGTTGCAGAAGCTGTCATAACCCTTAGGAGGTAGATCCTAGGGACCATAAATTAACTCATTGAGTCAATTTGCTTGAAGGGGACACTAAATTGCTAATTTATTCCATTTTTCTCACTCTGCTTCCTAACTTCTCTTGAAATAAACAGCTTCTTCAGATATGTCTGTGTCTCACTACTAATCCAAAATTGACAATGCAAACAAGAATAAACAGAAACCATGAGTCACAATATACCTTCTTTTCCTTATGGGTTACTTAACCTCTCTTACAGTATCACAGTTACAAAAATGCATAGTAGTGTTAAAAATATATCCTTGTGTCTAGTTTGCACAGTACTTCTGAAGCTTTTTGAATCAGGTTATGGACAAACTCTGGGAATTGTTGAAGAAGATGGTTTGGGAAACAACAAAGTGCTGCAAACAGAGTTTTATTGAAAATCTAGCATGACTCTGTAGTATTCTGATAGGCTGTAAAGTCATTGAGAAAACATCAGGAATTTACATGAGCCCACCCATTACAACAGAAAACTACAGATTCATTTTAGTTAGAAGAGGAGGGCCGGTGACACTTTGCATGTTCAGAAGTACTTATATAATTGTTTCCCTGAGATTTAATATCCTTGAGTTCTGCCACCATGACATTCACAGGTCTCTGCCACCGTGGTTCAATATCATTTGTGCAGGTGGTATTGCTCACAAGCAATGATGTCATCTTCTTGTTGTTGGTTTTACAGGTTTGTGAAATATAAGAGTTTCAGAATCTCACTGAGGAGTCATTTAGTCTTGGAGGTTTTAACCAAGATTTCAGATAAAAACTGAATGCCAGGAACTGTGTGACTGACTCTGAGTTTCAGCTAAGAGTCTCTGACAGGATAATAGAGGAAGCCAGAACCAGGAAATACTCTATTCAGTTAGAAAGTTCAGAAATATGAAACACTTGCCAAGGGAAGTGTCAGTCAACAGAGTCAAAGATGTGGTCCTGTGGATTAAAACCAGCAAAGCCACAGGAACAGTCAGTTCTAGCCAAGGCCATATTATCTGGCCTTCTGCTACTCTCTGACCTGGATATCAGGCATGGGATTTTGTGTCTACTCACCTACCCTTCTATTTCTGTGGCTTTTAGTGCTCACTACTGTCTTTCTACAATTATACTTCATCATTTTGGAAGAAAAATGTGAGCTTCATGTTTGCCAAACCCTTTTTGTTTGTTAATAAAATTACATGGTGTCAATTAGTGTAAATGCCATGAAAAACAGTAAGAAGATCCTGAAAGAATTAAAACTAAACTAGAATATGACCAGATTGTATCACTCTCAGGCATATACCCAAAAGTATCTGAGTCAACAAAGCACAAAAATACCTGTATAAGAAAATCTATTACAATTTTAATAAGTAGCCAAGACACACAATTAGCCTAGGTAGCTAACACTGGATAAAGAGATTTAAAAAGTGTACCATATATATATATATATATATATATATATATATCCAATGGGGTTTAATTCAGTTGTAAATAACAATAAACATGTCACTTGCAAGAAAATTGATGACTATGGAGAAGAGTAACACAAGTATTGAATTTTCTTTTGTATATGGAAAATAATATATGACATGAAATCAGGAAATGAACTACTTAAGGGAGAAGAGGGAGACTAAAGAGATAAGGAGACACAAAAATAAAGTCACACAAACATGAGGGAAGATTATAACATACATGTGTGAACATGTCATAATGAAATCCACTGTTCTATATCATCATTTAAAACTAAATAAATATAAACACCTTTGTTGCTTCAACCATGATCTATGAAAGGACATCTCCTATGGTCAAGACAGAGGTGTTGCATTCTCCTTTTTTTTTCTTTGCTGTTGCTGTATGCTTTTTGTGATTTTTTATGTGATTACCTCATTTCTTCCTTCCTCCAACCATCCCACGAACTTCTACCTCTTCTTAAAATCCATGGAATAGTTTTCCTTTTTAGCAGTTAAAATCACCTAGAGTAGTAACCATAATTACCTTTTCCATTCTTAATCCCAAATCTGTCAACGGTGTTCACATGGGCATGGATTTAACATTTATCTCTAGGTTTGCTCACTGCTATTTTATCCTATGTGCCTTAACTGGTTGTTCTCTGGTAACATAGATAACTACTTATTAGTGTGTTTTTTATTTCCTGAAATAAAGACTTATCTTTTTGACTGTGAAATTACATATGAGAGGTTGCCAGAATCTTAGGCATAAGAAAAATTATTGATAATTATGCGCTAAAACATGAAAGAATAAGATATGAATAAACTAGAGCAAAAGCATGGAAGTGACCTTAAGAAACAAAGTATTTTTATTTTGCTAATACTTGTGTCTGCTTTAAAATATGGCTACAGATAAAACACACTCTCAAATGTGGTTTAACTCTAACATTTTTATCTATATATAGGTTATAGTACAGTTTTTCATGCAACCACTTCTGGTAATAATTTTCAAAGAAAATAGCCGATTAATTAGGTAATAGGATTGTCATAAGATTGTGTGTATTATGAGTGTGTGCCCAAAGTACTTAATATCAGGTTTAGAGGAGGCCACTTTCTCTCTTGCCAATTGATATATCCCTTACCCTTCTATGTGTATTGCAAATCATTCATGTACATGTGTTCTTGCTAATTTTTCAAAACACATTTCTATATGCAAGTCCCTAATGACATTTTATGCAAAATCATGGACCTATCTCTATGGTTTCATGGCTTCAAGGAGTCATTTTTGCAAAGACTAGCCATGGTCCTCAGAATGAGAAATGATTGTGTATTTGGTTATTTATGAGAAATGATTAGTGATCTTTTCTCACCTAATAGCCAGGATAGTAAATATGTTTACCTTTGCATATTATTTATGTCATATTCCATTGTTGTATTGTTTTCAATGTTGTTTCTTTATCCTGTTTTGCTATGAGTATTTATATCTCTAAGAAACATTTTCATTAAAAAGAGACTAAAATATTACTTTTCTATGTGACACCCACTGATCTGAAGCATGTCCTAAATGTATTAAGATCATTTGTTTTAAACTCCATGTCTTAGAAGTCTCTTCTCAAATGCCTTGTGATGCTATTTATTTTCTTTCTCTGTATTTTAAATATGAATTTTTTCATCATCTTATAGGCTAGGCTAATTTGGATTGATAATTGTGTATTATTAGATTTATATGATTTACAGTTTACGGTATAATGTTAGTCTATGTGTTGAAGTAGCAAAAATAGGAATATTATACTCCAAAAATTATAGGAATTTATATCTTAAAAAATGATCTTGTACTGCCAAAAACAAATTAACAGTTAGAATGACTCAGAACCCTGTTTTGATTCCTCTGAGAAGAGTTCTATTTCTGATGCACGCATGCCTAGGGTTCAGTTCTGTTATTCTATATTAAAGCCTAGGGGATTCATTTTTCTGTTTCATATTTGGCAGAGTCTGATCATCAATGTTTATTGTTTACCTGAGAATTTCTCAAAAAACAGTCAGCTTCTATGATTTAGAAATAAAAAATTGTGTTATTATATGTTAGTGTGTATCTTTACTTATAGATATGTACAGGTGAGTGTAAGTACCCAGGGAGGATATAGGCATAGGAATTCCTGCAGCTGGATTTAAAGATGACCATGAAGACTCTGACGTGAGTACTGGGAAGTGAAGTCAAGTCCTCTGGAAGAGCAGAATATGCTCTTCATGGCTGAGTCAGCTCTCCAGTCCACTTTATCAGGTTTTAAAGAAAACCTAAACTACTGTAATTAAAACATTTCTGAATTTTATGGAAATGAATATTCTGTGTCTAATTTTCTGATTGTGTGAGTACGATCCCCTGAATGTGTGCTATGTGTGCAAAGACAAGCATGCACATGTGCCCCTCTATAGGGACTCTCACTGAACATACACATCACACATTTCTCTATGCTGGCTCATCAATGAGTTCCGTGAGCTGTCCCTGCCTTTCCAGGGCTTATGAATTTGCCTGGCCTTTTAAAAGATGTGTGAGGAATGAGAAATCAGGTTCTAATGATTTCACTGCAAACCCTTTATTAGACATTCCACAATGTTGAATATTCTAAATTCTAAAATTTCCTACATGACAGTTTGATACTGGACAACCAATTGGGGTGCTCTTCCTTGAGGAACGCTACCTCTTTATCTGGCTGTTCATCAGTATCCTTGGGAATAAAGATGTTGCCAGAGTTTTTGGCAAAATTCCAGCTCTGAGAGTCCCAACAGACAAAGTTCTTGCCCCTATTTCAATGCACCTAAAGGATGAGCAGTGAGTGAGAGCAGATAAATGAAAGTTAATCAGTATAGCTATGTTGGGGAAAGTAAATAAAAGGGTCTTTAAGCTGGACTTCAGGGAGCAATAGGAGCTTTGAGATGTCATAGGGTGGGAAAACAAAGGATGTGCCTGGGGCATGTATCACTTTCCCATGTTGTTAAGGGGGACTGAATGCCCATTGTCTCAGTTCTTATTGTGAGAGGAAGTTCTAGAGCTATTATTGTAGAACTTGTGGGGGATCTATCTGTTTACATTGTGGTGGTTGTATTTTGAAATGTTGCCTCTGTTTCAGCCATGAAACAATGCCTCCCATTTTAGGTAATCATAGTATAAGGTCAGTAACCCTGTAAAATTTGCAGTTAATTGGAGATGATTTTAGTCCCTTTTTGTAAACATATTTGCTGGTCAAACCTTGTAATTCAAGATGACTGGAAAATGATGATTAGGGGAAAAAACTATTAGAGAGGAAAAACAGAAACAGAGAAGAATAAAATGGAGTTGCTTAGGCCAATGCCCTCCCTCAAACTGATGACAGTAAATTGTTTTCTCACTCCTGTAAGTAATTCTATCAAATTACTAAACCTTTTGCATGACTATAGTTTGGGAACTGAACATTATAGACAAGGCAGATGATGTGTGTGCCTTATTTACCCTGATCCTTAGACTGGAATTTGGAGAAAGGTTTTTCTGGGGAATCTGAGCTCTTGACAGTAGAGCATGATGTTAATTGTGAATAGTTAAAAGTCTGATTTACATTGAACTGGAACAAGTCTATATCTAGATAGATAATTGGTTATTGCTGTGGGAAATAAATTCACACATTTGGTGTTAGAATTGTGTTAGTAACAACAGAGCAGACATCATAACTAAATTACTGTGATGTCATTGATCCAGGATATTCTACATAAATTTATATTATTCTAAACTTCATTTCACCAATTGTTTTGATAATACAGATAACATATCAACTCACTTAATATCATGAAACATAAGTCTGTTTACCCGAGGTCATGTGTTTTATTCATGTATTTCTGAGTGTAACTCTGGGAAGTGCATTATGATTTGTCTATGGATAATAGAGACTGTTGTTTTGTGCTTTACTAAAGCCTTTACATATTTAGCTCATCATAGTGACCTTGGCTAGAGAATATGTAGGTCTTTCTATTTGACATATATAAGTGGCAGAAAAAAAACGGTTTTCTTCGTCTGGAACATAGTACTTAACTTTTATATTTAACATAAAAGTGGTGGGATAATATTGGCATGCTCTGGGAAGGTTAGAAAACATCTACTAAGTGCCTATGATATAGCCTTTCTTTATGCAGGTCACCTGAAAATAATGTGAAAGATAAATGGAGTGGCTAAGATTTGCATTTTTTTTGCTAGAGCTGAACAAAACCTTCAGGTCCAAAGTTAGACTATAATTGAGGATCTTGGCTCATCAATTACAGCCATAATGAAGTATCTTATGTGAGGTAGTTTATGAATAGTAGAATTTTATTTCTCTTAGATTAGATCTGGGGAAACCAAGATCAACTCATTGGGAGCTGGGGTTAATAATGGCTGGCACCTTGTGGTTGCATCTTTTCATAGCAGGAGTGTCTGAAAGCCAAATGCCCACTCTTAGGCATTTATCCAAATGAGGCAGGTTCATACAACAAGGGCATCTGCTCCACTATGTTCATAGCAGCATTGTTTGTAATAGCCAGAACCTGGAAGCAACCTAGATGCCCCTCAATTGAAGAGTGGATAGAGAAAATGTGGTACATTTACACAATGGAGTATTACTCAGCAGAAAAAAACAATGGAATCTTGAAATTCGCAGGAAAATGGATAGCACTTGAAGAAACCATCCTGAGTGAGGTAACCCAGTTGCAAAAAGACAAACATGGTATGTACTCACTCATATATGGATTTTAGATATGGATCAGGATAGTGCCAGTCTGCACTTCCACAGATAGAGAGTCTGGGAAACAGGAAAGAACCTAAAAGATATGCATATATGCATAGTACCCAAGAGAAGAGGATGGAGACAAGATCCTCTGAAAGGATGGGGAACAGGGCGAGGGGGGGTAGTGGGACCTGGGAAGAATAGAGGGGCTAAAGAGGAAGGGAGTTGGTCATGGGGGAACAGGAAGTTGAGGGGGTGGGGGTAGAATAGGGGGAAGAGGGAATCATAGGATTGAAGACAGATCAGGCACCAGAGTGACCTCGAGTGATCTAAAGGTATAACATCAATTGGCAAGCTAAGCAATAGTGGAAGGACCACCTCGAATGCCCATTCCTGATAATGAACTTGATGTCTATAACTATCCGGGAGCCTTCATCCTGGGACTGATGGAAGCAGAGGCAAACACACAACTAAGCACTGAACTGAACCCAAGGAACCCAGTGACAGAGAGAGAGGAATGATGAGCAAATTGGCAAAAAATGGGCTGGCAAAACCAGCAGAGACAGCTGATCTGAACAGGGAAGTGCTCTTGGACCCCAGACCGACAGTGGGGAGGCCAGAATGGGACTGATCTGGACCCCCCAAATGTGAGTGTCAGTGAGAAGGCCTGGACAACCTATGGGGCTCTGAGCTGTGGATCAGTGTCTATCCCTGGTATACAATCTGTCTTCATGTGCCTATAGCACAAAGAGAGATGCTCTCTCAGCCTGGACTCTTAGGGGAGTGCCTTGACCCTACCAAGAGTAAAATGATAGACTCTAGACATCCCCTATGTGGAAGGATTTGGCAATAGGGTGGGAGGGAGGGTGGAAGGGGAGTGCGGGAGGAGGGGAGGGAGAGGGAACTGGGATTGACATGTAAAACAAGCTATTTAAAATTAAAAAAATAAAATAAAATAAAAAATGCAGTATAACAACAAAAAAAAACAAAAAACAAAAAAATAAAGACATATATTGACTACAAAAAAAATTTTACTCCTTGTCTTATGGTGCTATATAGGACTTATAGAGTATTGGAAATAAGCACCTCTCCAATTTCTAAATACTGGGGATTGAACTATAAGAATAGGAACAATAAATGCTCATTTTGTAATAAAGTACTGTTTTATTAAAAAAAAAGAGTGAGGAGATGGAATGGCCCGAGAGTTCTCCAAAACAAGCATCTTTCATGACAACATTCATCACTTGTGTCAAGGGAGAAGTCTCAATCATGCTATTGGTCATTCTACTCAGGGCAGCTAGTGTGGAAGACTGATTTGTAGTGTGAGTTTTAGAGTGACAGAATCATAAATAAAAACAGGTCATAATGGTATCATTAAAGGATAGAATTTGAATATGGTAGAAGAAATGGGAAGGAGAGACTCAAAGATACAAAGATATATTCTTCTTTTTTTGAATGAGGGTAATTTTATTTTTAGCCTAATCCCTATATATATTAGTTAGAATTTTATACAAGGAAAACTCTCCTTTATTTACTCAATTGTTTACGTAAAACAGTATGGACAATTGGGGAGTTATTATATTCTATAGGTAGCAAAACAATAGACGATATTTCCTTAAGCTGTCACATATTTGATCATTTAAAATTCCAGTTTCTTTATTTTCCCCTCAATATATGTTTTTATTTAAATTAGAAACATGAGTCATTCACATGTCAATCCCAGCTCCATTTCCTACCCGTCCACCTTGTCCCTCCACCAGCCCTCCCAGATCCCCACCCAATCCCCACATCATTCCATAGGGAGGGTGAGGCCCTCCGTGCAGGGATCTCCAAAGTCTGTCATTTCATCCAGGGAAGGACCTAGGCCCTTCCCCATGTGTCCAGACTGAGAGAGCATCCCTCTGTTTGGACTGGGCTCCAAAAGATCATTCATAAACCATGGTAAACACTGATCTACTACACAAGGACCCAGTGATATCTGTGGCCTCCTCATGGGCACTACTTTCATGGAATCTGGATCAGTTCCCTGTTGGCCTCTCAGGCATCAGTCTGGGATTCAAGAGCCCTCCCTTATCGGTCATGTCTTTGTGGGTTTGACCCTTTGCTCATCATTCCTCCAGCTCTGTCACTAGGTTCCAGGAATTCAGTTCAGTGTTTAGCTGTGGGTATCTGTCTCTGCTTCCATCAGTCCCTGGATGAAGGTTCTATGATGGCATATAGGGAAGTCATCAACCTTACCATCAAGGATGGGCTATTAATTTCTCCCCACTACTGCTTAGTTTTCCAGTTGGTATTATCTTGTAGATCTCTTGATATCTCACTAGTATCAGCTCTTTCCTCAAGCCTATAATGGCTTTATCTATTATGGTGTCTCTCATCCTGCTCTCCTCTATTCTTATCTCGACTCAACCTTCCTGCTCCCCTATGCCTTCTTCTCCCCTCCTCTTATCCCCCTCTGTTTTTCTCAGTTTGCTCTCCCCTCCCCTGACATTCCCAATCTGCTCAGGTGAGCCTGCCTCATTCCACTTCTCTTAGGTATCATGCATCTCTCTTGGAAAACTCCCTGTTTCCCAGACTCACTGGCACTGGGATTGTAGGATGGCACTCCCCTGATCCATATCTAAAATCCATGTATGAATGAGTACATACCATGTTTGTCTTTTTGTGTCTGGATAACACACTCAGGATGGTTTACTCCAGTGCCATCCTACAAATTTCAAGATTCCATTGTTTTTCTATGCTGAGTAGTACTCCATTGTGTACATGTACCACATTTTCTCTATCCACTCTTCAGTTGTGGGACATCTAGGTTGCTTCCAGGATCTAGATATTACATATAATGCTGCCATGAACAAAGTGGAACAGACATCCTTATTGTGTGAATGGACAACTTTTGGATATATGCCTAAGAGTAGAATTGCTAGGTCTTGTGGTAGACTGAGTCCCATTTTCCTGAGGAATCTCCATACTGATTTCCATAGTGGCTGTATGAGGTGGCCTTCCCACCAGAAGTGGAGGAGTGTTCCCCTTTCTGCACAACCTCTCCAACACAAAATGTCATTGGTGTTATTGATTTTAGCCAATCTGACAGGAGAAAGATGATATCTCAGAGTTGCTCTGATTTGCATTTCCCTAATGGTTAATGATGTTGAGCACTTTCTCAAGTGTCTCTCAGCCATTTTATACTCCTCTATTGAGAATTCTCTATTTAGTTCAGTCCCCTACTTTTTAATTGGATCCTTTGGAGTTTTGGAGACTTGCTTCTTGTGTTCTTTGTAAATTTTGGAGATCAGTCCTCTGTCAGATGTGGGGTTAGTGAATATCTTTTCCCAATCTGTGGGGTGCCTTTTTTTCTTGCTGACCATGTCCTTTGCCTTTCAGAAGCTTCTCAGTTTCAGAAGGTACCATTTGTTAATTATTGATTTCAGTGTTTGTGCTACTGGTGTTATATTCAGGAAGCAGTCTCCTGCACCAATTCATTCAAGGGTACCACCCACTTTCTCTTGTAAATGGTTCATTCTGGCTAGATTTATGTTGAGGTCTTTGATCCATTTAAGTTTTGTGAATGGCGATAGACATAGATCTATCTGAAGTCTTCTACATGCCAGCATTCATTTATGCCAGCACCATTTGTTGAAGATGCTATCGTTTTTCATTGTATAATTTTAGCTTCCTTGTCGAAAATCAGGTGTTAATAAGTTTGTGGATTAATCTCAGGGCTTTCAATTCAATTCCACTGGTCTACCTGCCTATTTTTGTGCCAATACTAAGCTGTTTTCAGGACTATAGGTCTATAATAGAGCTTGAAGTCAGGGATGTAGATTCCTCCAGATAATGCTTTGATGAATAGGGTTGTCTTGGCTATCCTGGGTTTTGGTTTTTCTATATAAAGTTGAGAATTGTTCATTCAAGGTCTGTGAAGAATTGTGCTGGGATTTTGATGGGGATTGCATTGAGTCTGTACAGTGCTTCTGGCAGGATTGTCATTTTCACTACATTGATCCTACCTATCCAAGAGCATGGGAGATCTTTCCATTTCCTGGTGTCTTACTTAATATTTTTTAAAGACTCAAAGTTCTTGCGATACAGGTCTTTTACTTGTTTGGTTAGCATTATCGCAGGTATTTTATGGTGTTTGTGGCAATTGTAAAGAGTGATGTTTCTCTGATTTCTTTCTCAGCTTTTATATCATCTGTATATAGTAGGGCTACTGATTTTTCTTGAGTTGATCTTGTATCCTGACACATTGCTGAAGGTGTTTATCAGCTACAAGTGTTACCTGGTAGAATTTTTTGGGTCACTTTTGTAAACTATCATATCATCTGTAAATAGTGAAAGTTTTACCTCTTCCTTTCCAATTTGTATCCCCTTGATCTGCTTTTGTTGTCTTATTGCTCGAACCAGAATTTCTAGTACAATATTGAAGAGATACAGGGAGAGAGGACAGCCTTGCTTTGTTCATAATCTTAGAGAAATTGCCTGAGTTTATCTCCATTCAGTTTGATGTTGGCTGTTGGTCTGCTGTATAGAGCTTTTATGATGTTTAGGTATGTACCTGTTATCCCAGATCTCTCCAAGACCTTTTATCATAAAGGGGTGTTGCATTTTATCAAAGGCTTTTTCAGCATCTAGTGCGATGATCATGTGATTTTTATTTCTCAGTATGTTTATATGGTGGATTACATTGATGGATTTTCATTTGTTGAACCATCACTGCATCCCTAGAATGAAGCCTATTTGATCATGGTAGATGAGGTTTCTGATGTGTTCTTAGAACCGACTTGCCAGTATTTTTTTCAGTATTTTAGCATCAATATTCATAAGGGATATTGTTCTGAAGTATCTTTGTTAGTTGTGTCTTTTTGTGGCTTGGGTATCAATGTTATTGAAGCCTCATAAAAAGAGTTTTGCAAAAACCCTTCTGCTTCTAATGCATGGAATACTTTGGGAAGCATTGGTATAAGCTGTTCTTTGAATTTCTGGTAGAATTCTGCACTGACTTCATGCATGGAATACTTTGAGGCGAATTGGTATAACCTGTTATTTGAATTTCTGGTAAAATTCTGCAGTGAAGACTTCTGGCCCTGGATTGTTTTGGTTGGGAGACTTTTGATGACTGCTTCTATTTCCTTAGGTGTTTGTTATAGGACTACTTAAATTGCTTACCTGTTCTTGATTTAATTTTGGTAAGTGATATTTACCAGAAAATTGTCCATTTCCTTTAAATTTTCAAATTTTGTGGAGTACAGCTTTTCAAAATATGACCTGATGATTCTCTGGATTTCCTCAATGTCTGTTGTTAAGTCTCCCTTTTAATTTCTGATTTTGTTAACTTGCATGTTCATACTCTACCTTTTGGTAAGGTAGGATAAAGGTTTGTCTATCTTGTTGATTTTCTCAAAGACCCAACTCTTTGTTACATTGATTCTTTGTATCGTTTCCCTAGTTTCTACTTTATTGATTTCAGCCCTCAATTTAATTATTTCTTGGCATCTGCTCCTCTGGGTTGAGTTTGCCTCCTTTTGTTCTAGAGCTTTCAGTTGTGCTGTTAATTCTCTAGTATGACTATTCTCCCATTTCTTCATGTGGGCACTTAATGCTATGAACTTTCCTCTTAGCACTGCTTTCAAAATGTCACATAGGTTTTGGTATGTTGCATCTTCATTCTAATTGAATTCTAGGAAGTCTTTAATTTCTTTTTTTATGTCTTCTTTGACACATGAGTGGTGCAATAGTGTATTATTCAATTTCCATGAGTTTGCAGGGCTTCTGTGGTTTGCGTCATTGTTGAACTAACTTGAAGGTGTGATGATCTGATAAGATACACGGAGTAATTCCAATTTTTTTGTACCTGTTGAAGTTTGCTATGTTGCCAAGTACGTGATCGATTTTTGCGAAGGTTCTGTGTGGAGCTGAGAAGAAGGTATATTCTTTTGTGTTTGGATGGAGTATTCTATAGATGTCGGTTAAGCACAATTGGGTCATAACTTCGTATGCTTGTTATGTTTCTGTCTTGTGGTCCTGTCTAATGGTAAGAGTGGGGTGTTGAAGTCTCCCACTACAAGTGTGTGAGGTTTTATATGCTGAGTTTAGTAATGTTTCTTTTACAAATGTGGTTGGCTTTGTATTTGGGGCATAGATATTCAGAATTGAGACTTCATCTTGGTTGATTTATCCTGTGATGAGTATGAAGTGACCTCCTTCATCTCTTTTGATTTTAGTTTAAAGTCTAATATGCTACATATTAGGATTCTTACTCCTGTTTGTTTCTTGAGTCCATTTGATTGGAAAATCTTTTCCCAACCCTTTACTCTGAAATAACGTCTGTCTTTGAAGCTGAGGTATGTTTCTTGTATGCAGCAGAAGGATGGACACTGTCTTAGAATCCATTTTGTTAACCTGTATCTTTTTATGGGCAAGTTAAGACCATTAATATTGAGGGAAATTAACAACCATTGGTAGCTCATTCATGTTTGTTTTGGAATGGTTGTTGGTGGTGAATTGTATGTGGATTTCCACCACTTTTTCTTTTGCCTGTTGGTAAAGTGGGATTATCTATTGCCTATGTTTTTCTGGTTGTAATTAACTTCCTTGGTTTGGAGTTTTCCTTCCAGAATTTTATGTAGTTCTGGATTAGTGTCTATGTATTGCTTAAATCTGGTTTATCATGGAATATCTTTTTTTTCTCCATCTATATTGATTGAAAGCTTTGCTTGGTATAGCAGTCTTGGCTGGCATCTGTGGACTCTTAATTTTGGTAGAATATCTCTCCAGGACCTTCTGGCTTTCACAGTTTCCATGGAGAAGTCAGGTGTGATTCTGATAGGTTTGCCTTTATATGTAACTTGGCCTTTTTCCCTAGCTGCTCATAATATTCTTTCTTTATTCTGTATATTTGGGATCTTGATTATTATGTGTTGAGGGGATTTTGGGGGGTCCACTCTCAAAGTTATATTCTTGACACACTAATGGATTTAAAAGGCATTTTCTGTTTAAGAAAAAAGAAAACTCTACCAGAGGATTATTTCAGTGTTATGATTTAAAATGAGGTCTTACTGTGATTTTCTTTTTCTCTTCTCTGGTGAAACTTGACCCTTTTCAGTGTTTTCTAAAAATAGTTTTAATTATGCAATAGGAATTGTGACAATGTACTTAAATATCAAACATTTTATATGAAACATATCTGGCAAAAGTAGAAGGATGATGTGGTGCTGGAGAAACGGCTCAAAAGTTAAGAGCACTGGCTGTTCTTCCAGAGGACCCAGGTTCACCTCTCAACACCCACACTAGGACTAACAATTGTCTGTGTGCCTTCAGCTCCCAAGGATCTACTACCCATGCAAGATATACATGGACTCAAAACACTAATGTGCATAAAATAAAAATAATTGAAAATTTAAAAGTAAAAGGCCTATATGAATGACTCTCAGTCAAACTGTAAATTGTTACTTCAGCCTTCTCAAAATGTTTGTTGTTTTACAGAGGTATAGAGTTTAGAAGGTTTAGAACACTCACCATGTACATCATGGTTATCTCCCAAAAGGTAAGTGTTTAGAAAATGAAGCTGACAGGAATGGATTCTACAGTCCTGCTGCATCTGCTCCATCATTCTATAGCAATGGTGTTGAGTCTAGGGTTCTGATGATAACGTATGATTGACATTTTCCCTCTTATGTCAGTTATTTTGATATAAGTTCCTATAGAAAACAGAGTTAATAAGGCTACAATGTCTTTGAAGACTGGATAGCTACAAGAGTTGCACGGTCATAAACACATCTACTTTTCATGACTTTGTCTTTGACAGCGTAACTGTGATTTTTCTATGGTTCCATGTCCATCCCATGAACAGTAAAAGGGGAAATTTTCTCTCTCTTTACTCTTTCTTCGAGAAAAAGTAATATCCATAGCAATATAAGTTCACAAATCTGAGGTAGAACCCTTTCAAATGCTTACTGAAACAAAGGTAGGATCATAAACACAAGCAATTTTCATGTAAATAGGGGTCATAATATGATGCCAACTAGACAATAAAAGACACAAAGGGCATGATGGGAAATTGAGATATTTTTCAAGTAAAACTAAAGTTACTGATGTACTAGAAACTTGGAAGAGCTGTAATTTGTTTAATATTTTACATGACTGTTCTGGAAAGATTAAGGAGAAGAAGGCAAAGTGATAAGAGGAAATTGGTTAAAATGCCAAGGAAAAAATAAATATGGTTTTGTCTATAATAACTTTTTTAGACATGGGTAAAATTGGATATACCACAGGTAAAGTGCTCTTGATTTAAAACTCACAGA